>NC_092343.1:293702570-294302570 GCF_046630445.1 Rutidosis leptorrhynchoides | reverse complement strand
CCGGGCAAAGCAAATGTTGTGACAGATGCTTTGAGCAGAAAAGAGAGAGAGAAACCTCTCAGAGTTAAAGCTCTTAATATAGTTGTCCGTTCGAATCTCACATCACATATCCGCGAAGCATAACAGGAGGCCATGAAACAAGAGAATGTTGATGTTGAATTTATTAGAGGGATGGATAAGAAATTCGACATTAAAGAGGATGGAACACGGTATTTTTCTAACCGAATCTGGGTACCAAGGTTTAGTGGATTGAGAGAACTAGTGTTGGAGGAAGCACACAAGTTAAGGTACTCAATTCATCTGGGATCAGATAAAATGTACCAAGATTTGAAAGCGTTTTATTGGTGGCCAAATTTGAAAGATGACATTGCTACTTATGTCGGGAAGTGTTTGACTTGCGCTAAGGTCAAGGCTGAACACCAGAAGCCATCAGGGTTATTAACTCAACCAGAGATTCCCCAGTGGAAGTTGGAATGTATTACAATGGACTTCATCATGAAAGTGCCAAGAACGGTGGGAGGTTATGATACTATTTGGGTTATTGTGGATCATCTCACTAAATCTGCACACTTCTTACCGATAAGAGAAATTGATAAAATGGAGAAGTTGGCTTAAGTCTACATTAAAGAAGTCATTTCTAGACACGGAGTACCTATATCTATTATATCCGATCGCGACAGCAGATTCACTTCTAGATTTTAACAGTCACTACAGCAAGCAATGGGTACTTGTTTAGATATGAGTACAGCATATCACCCCCAGACAGATGGACAAAGCGAACGTACCATTCAAACTTTTGAGGACATGTTGCGAGCATGTGTCATTGATTTCAGAAATGGATGGGATAAGTACTTACCACTAGCTGAGTTCTCATACAATAACAGCTACCATACGAGCATTAAAGCTGCACTTTTCGAAGCATTGTACGGAAGGAAGTGTAGATCTCCTGTGTGTTGGAGCGAATTGGGGGATAGTCAGTTGACGGGTCCTGAGATTATTCAGAAGACAAATGAGAAAGTCCTACAGATTCAGGAACGATTGAGAACGGCTCGAAGTCGTCAAAAGAGTTATGCCGATGTTAGGCGGAAAGATTTAGAATTCCAAGTTGGCGATAAAGTCATGCTGAAAGTATCACCTTGGAAGGGTGTTATACGGTTTGGGAAACGAGGTAAATTGAGTCCTAGATATGTTGGACCGTTTGAGATAACTGAAAGGGTTAGACCCGTAGCTTACAAATTGAAACTGCCACAAGCACTCAGTGGTATACATGACACTATTCACGTATCCAACTTGAAGAAGTGCTTAGCCGACGAGAATTTGATTATTCCTTTAGAGGAACTGCGTATCGATGACAAACTTCATTTCATTGAAGAACCTGTCGAAGTCTTGGGCCGTGAGGTCAAACGGTTAAAGCAAAGCAGAATTCCTATTGTTAAGGTTCGGTGGAACGCGAGAAGAGAACCAGAGTTCACGTGGGAGCGTGAAGATCAAATGAGACAAAAGTACCTGCAACTGTTTCCCGAGGAAACTACTTCAGCGGACGCTCACTAAAATTTCGGGATGAAATTTTCAATAACAGGTGGGTAATGTAACAACCCTGCTTTTTCCGTCACTTCCGTTAACCTTCTGTTAGTTTATTTAACGGCGACTACTTTATGTGTTTATGTGTAATAAATACATACTTGATCATTGGAGGGTTACGATAATTAATATGGGTTAGTATTAATTTAAAAACATACTTCGGATAAAGAAATACGGTAAAAACGTTACGGTTTGAATAACTGCTTTTTGAGCAACGAAACGCTCGGGTTTATTTTAATAATTATTTAAATAATTATTAACTTTTTAAAAATATTTAATTTATTGAGTTTTTAATAAATTAAACGTTTGATTGCGTTTTAACGATCGGTTTAACGTTCCGGGCCTTCGGTACGACTAAACGGCACTTGAAACGGACCACGAGTACATGGAATTGGACAACACGAGCCCGGGTTGTCTTCTTGGGTCCCATTCGGCCGAAACCCCAACTCCTCCCCTTTTTATTTTAAATCTTGCAACTTGAGGGACTTAGGTGTTAATTAGGAGAACTAGGGCTTAATATAAATACTAAGTAATACCCTAACTACACAAACCCTCACTCAAATAAAAACTGCACCGGTCGACTTCTCCCTCCCCCTCCCTCACGTTGACACTCATCATCATCATCACATCTTCATCTTTCAAAATTAGCAAAAGGGTTCTACACGAATCGCGTTCATCTCATCGTTCTCTATCTATTGGTATAAACAGGTTCGCGATCAGAGGTATAAATACTTAACCCTAATTTTCAAAATCTGAATTTTATTAATGTTTCATAGTTTTTGTTGTCTATTGCTCAAGTCTTGATGTGTGACTAATCTTAGATGCGTTAATTTGTCCGGTTTTGTTGATTAACATGAAAACCGAATTTGTTTTGGTGTGTACAAAAAAATTGACTTTGCTAAATGTTAAATATTATGATTTAATTAAAATCTTCATGAAAAACTATTAATTTTAGGCTTTGGATTTACTTGATTTCGTTTCCGGATGATCAAGTTATGACCATTTGAAATTAACGTTGTGTTTTTGTTGCTTAATCAGAAATATGGGTTTGATAGGTCACGAATTGGTTGGTGAATTTATTACCACTAGATAGATAATTCAAAAACACTCATGTTAGACTAGGATATCATGCGATTTGAATTTATAATGCTCACGTTATGCTTGTTTGATCGTATGCAAAAAACTGATTTGCTCGGTATGATGAAACTGGCTTTTTAATTGGTTTGAGGTGTGATATTGTTTAAAGTCTATGCATATATGAAAATTTCATAAGTTTTAGTTAACTTTTCATCTAGGCCTTGCATCGTTCGGGTTTGTGAAGCTTGTGTTATGTGCATGTCGAAATGGTAACCTGTATGCTGATCAAAGCTGTAATGTATGTGCCGTTTGCTATATAAGTGGACTTGTGCATGTTTTGAGACCTTGGGCTTCTCGAATATAAATCTTTATATGTTATGTGGTATATGTTTAGTTTATTGCAACCTCTGAAACTTTATGCATTGGGCACACTAGTGTCATAGTTTGTGTAACTTCTGAATTGAGCTGCAAACAGGACATCCAATTTAAATGAACAAACTGTATAAATTGGCTAAACAAAAGTTGCTTGTTTTTGAATATGTGTTAGTGTGACTTGTCCTTGAACCATGGCCACTAACCTAGGTTGAATTTCATGTCCCTAGCTCCGGTTATAGCCACTACGAAATCAGTGCGCGGTCAGAAACTGACTTGGCAAACCATAAATGTACCCCTTCTGATTCCCGATCTATAGACATCGTATGAGACCCTGGCTGGACTTTTTGGAATCTATTTTGAGTCCAATTATGATCTAGAGTTTGCTATGCTTACATGAATTTTATGCTATGTGATATTATGCTAAGTTTGTTACTTGTACATGAAAGTCATGCATATCGATAAACTGTGATTGTGAAATTGACCATTTATGAACCAAAACGAGTTGTTTGACCTAGGTTTGATATGTTGACCAACCTAAATACGTATACTTAGGTTGCATTACTCGGCTATAATCCGTTAAAGTTATTTTTCCACTTTTCACTCAAGAGCTATTTAAAGGTGAGTCTACAGTCCCGCTTTTTACATGTTTTCAGGGATGAGAATACACACTGTTGTACTTACATTTTTGCAAATGCTTTTGTGTTGACACGAGTACTTATTATAGATATTGAGTTTGATCACAAATCCCCTAGCTTGAATACTTTTATTACCATTGGGTAAGCACAATTTAGATGGACGGATCCGTTAGGTTGACAACCTCACCCTACTTTATAACTGTGGTGCATTTACTTTGAACATTAGATACACTCGAACAAGTGTATAACATTTTTATGGGGTAAAGTGGAGTATAGTGGATTCTATACTCTGGTTATTGCAAGTATTCAGTTGCTCATAGATTATGTAAACGTTTCGCAACTTGGAGTTGTACTTGTAAAATCTCGTGGTCAATGAACTTGAACTATTTTCCTGATAACTGTTTTCAAGATATTGTTACATATTTTAAACCTGTAAATTCACCAACATTATTTGTTGACCTGTTTTGCGTGTTTTATTCTCAGGTCCTTAAGAGGTAGACTTTCGCTGTGATTTGATGCTTGGTCTGGTCGTGGAGTCAACATACTTATTCAAAGACATTATCTACTTTCGCATTTAAAAATTTTACAACTGTTTAAATATTTTTGGCTTGTGGTTACGATCACAACAGTGTTTCTATTTTGGGATACATTAACTTATGTTTTTGAAAGTCAACTTTTAATAAAATTAAATGCGATTGCTTTGAACGTCTCATATAGAGGGCTAACTGTTAACTGTGGGACCTTGATTAACACGTCGTCAGATGGTAATTTGGCGGGGTGTTATAAACCTCCATCCTTTTGCTGACTTGGCAACCACTTGCCCTATATCCGATCACGTAGGTTATTTCCCCCATATGTTCATGGCTTTGAACTCACCATACCATACTGTATGACGTGTTTTTGGGCTTGTGAGTTAGGTTTGATTATAAATCGATTTAGGTATAATAAAATTTATGTTATTATTATGTGAAAAATCTTTTGTTATTTTGTAACAAAATTACTCATCTATTATTATTATAAATTTTCAAAAGGATATTAGTATCAATGTTTCATTTTTCCTTCAAGTTTGGTATCAATTTAACTGTTATAATATGTTTAATTGATATTAGTATAAATGTTCCATCTAAAACTATTAATTGTTAAATAATGAAATATATAATATGTTTAGAAAATTTGACCTTTTTTGAGCCTTAATTCCTAAAATGTCTCTTCATATAAAATGATTATATAATATTTTACAACTATATATATTTTTTAAAATTTTATCATCATACCATTGGACAAGTGTTGACATACCATGTCAATTTATTAGCCCAAAAACTACTTTAAACCCATCATTTTCACACTAAAACTTGCATCATTTTCAACTTCTTTCATGTTCTACAATACCTATCAAGTGTCTACTTTACACTAAAATATCTATTTAAAATTTTTTTTAATACTTTTTGTAAATAATACAACAAATATATGTAATTCAAAAGAATATTCTAGAATCCATTTCTCCACCTATGTTGAGTCAAATCTTTTCTAAAAGTGTTAAATATTCGAATTTCCTTTTTTATTTAGTTTTAAAATCAAGCTAAAAAATTATGTCAAAAATGTTTGCTTTTCAAATAAAAAAATAAAATTACAAATATATTTTCCATATTGAGCTTTTTTTATAAAGTAATTGAAAGATGTTTTAGGAAGTAACTGATATGGCCGAAACGTACAGTTTTTATTCGCGCGGTGTCGTTGAGCCGCAGCGCGCCAGGATCAGCCACTCGAGGGAGGAGTACTGTTTTAAATTTATATTTAGCAGGGCCTAAATCGTACTACTCCTTAGTATGAGTAAGGGAAGTATGACCTAGAGTCGTATTTTTGAGATATCAGTAGAATCGAACCTTTATTTAAGCCTGAGATAGTTAGGAAGGAGTAGTGGTCACTTAATTTTGGGATTTTCTAATTTATAAGACAGATAAAGTAAATGCGATAAAATTCGTAATTCAGATAAGGTTAAAGTGAGTGCATACTATGACTTCATCAGTTATTCTGCCGAAATTATGGAATGCTGACTCATGAATAGGCAGAGGCCTTGTATTCATTACACTGGTCCTAAACGCCCCTGTCATAAGACATGTCACTGGGTACTGCGTTAGGCTTGAAGATTCTGAATAGACAGCAACGTCCCTTACCCCCGACGCCCGTGCAGACTGACTACAGGCATACACGTTCAGACGGCTCATCCAATTAAGCGACTCGGTTGGGTGATGTATTAACATTCCACAATGGTCTAAACTTTCTTAAGTATAATAGAATACAAGTTTTACCATATCCTAGAGACGTGATGTGTTTCAATGCTTTCGTTAATGATTGGTTTTAATACATAGTTAGGTCCTTAAAAAGAGTTCAACCATAAAGAACACCATGGCCAAGTCAAGCTGACTTCCATGAACACGTTCGGTTATCCTAACGGTCCAATCCTTTATGCGTCTAAACAAAGAGTTCCTTAATTAACTAAGAATCTCTCAAGCGGGGTGCAATGCTTGAGACCACGTTATGGTGCAGTGACTGGTCAACACTAACTGGGTTCCATTGCCTTACTTAACAGAGGTACAGCTTACAACAACCGTTGTGCTTCAGCGTGCACGTACTAAGTTTATATGCTTGGTGGCTACACTAGCATAGTCTGGGACCGACAATGTACTAAGGGTCTAGTCAGATGTTTCACTACGAAAGAGTCCTCAGTCGAAATCCAAAGCTTGATAGACTTACTACAACCGGTGTGCCTCAGTCGATCTTACGTTGTATCCGATAGACTTCTCTTACCAAGGGGTGACACAGATAGTGTACTTTGAATCGGGGTTCGCGACTTCTGAATAACAGACCCTATAACTACGTTCTATTAGTTGGAAAAGCGATTGAGTTTAAAGCATAATCGAAAAGCATTTCAACAGCATACACAGACCATAATATTATTTCGGCATTATAACTGCTTACATCATAGCATACACTAAAGATAACTACTCGCTAATCATGGCAACAACATCACATAACATAATGATAGAAGACATTGTATAAAGATAAGGGATAGAAGTACCAGCAGATTAAACGAGTTCCGAATACAAAAGTGACAACTTCAAGACTCCAGACCGCTCCTAATACAATCTTCGACGTTCTTCTCCGGGTACTAGGTTTCCCGCACGGAGTCGAAGGCCTTGAGAGTATGACTAATATTGTACAAGAGAGAGAAAGAAGTGAATTGAAGTATGTGTTAGAATGAATGAAAAAGACCCTTTAAATAAATAAGATTTTTGCCTGCAAACGGCTGGTAGGCCGTTTGGCAGGTCATTTGGCAGGCCGTTTTTGGCAGGCCGTTTGATCAGGCAAACTGTTTATCGAGCCCGTTTGATCTGACCGTTTGGCAGGCCATTTGCCATACTTGCAGGCCGTTTGACAAGCCGTATGGCAGGCCGTTTGGAAGCCTGGTCAGCCTGATTTCCCTGGATCGTAACTTAATTTCTTATCTTTCACCGTTTTTGCTCTAGAATCTTCGTTTTAACTCCGATTCTCTTGACTCTTTTTGCACCGCCTTCGTAATTACTTGTTCTTCAATTCTAACCGACGAAGTGGGTATTTTGTCGACAAAGTTCGAATCTTTCTTATTTTTGGGCCTTAACAACGGGGTAAAAACGTGACTTTTTAGCCGATATCAAATATCCCACACTTAGACTTTGCTTGTCCTCAAGCAAACTCTCATTTCCTTAAGAATTTTTTCGGCATTTCTTTTCTAATAGCCTAAGCGGTTTGCTTTTATTATAAGAGTAAGAAGATAAGGTGAGTCATCTATGTTATGATTGAAACTAACTCTGCAAGCATGCGAGGAGATTACATGACATAGGCTAGCTTTCACGGGTCACTCAAATCACTCAAGTGTTTATGGTTCCCTATAGATCTAAGAAATGAATACACTCATAGCCAGTCATGCTGCACCCATCGTCATAGGCTTGATAAAGACTCAAATCCTTGCTGCTAATGCGTGAACGGTAGTAATCTCAGCTTATAGGTCATTTGTCAATGATGGAGAAGGAATTTTGGAGTGGTAGTGAAGTTGTTTTTGAGGGGTGAGATAAAAGGGTAATGTAGTCTTTATACAGACTTTTATTCGGATAGATAGGAGTGCTGAAGTATTTTGAGAAGCACTTTTGAACTTTTCTTCATTTGATAATCATTTTCGGTCAAGTTCTCTTCAGCATTTCTCTTATTGAGTTCTGCTTCTTTCCAGAACTATATAATTTTTTTTTTTGAGACTTCATCTCGAGAAACATTTTGTCGGTAAACTTTTTCAAGACCTTTGCCATGATACTTGAGAGGTTTATAACATCGGGTTTTCGGAAGGAATCTCGTTTTCTGGATTTTTTGAGTAATAGTAAAGGTGATGTGGTGGTGGAGTAGAAGTAGTGGAGGTGCGGAAGGCTTATGTTTGACAAATGGCTAGCTCTTTTGATTACATCCGAATCATGTTACGTTGCTTGGAAATGTAGATCTAAAACAAGTTCTGATTCTGAGCACATACATCGGCACTCTCAACGGAAAATAGTGAAGCATTAAAGATGAATGCTGGTCTTATTTAGAGTGCCTCACCATAATCAATTTAGGTCGATAATGCCTTAGTCATGCAATGCTCTATTAGAGATTTGGTTCAACCTAACAAGATTTCCACCCTACTTAAACCTTATTTTTATTTATAAACATTTTAGGTTTTTAAAAATACTTTTTTGAAAACGGTTTCTTTTGCAAAAATTTTGAAATTTGGCTTAAGGACTTGGAATCTTCGTAATGGGTTATTTTAATACTGCATAAAAAGATTATACCAACATCCCACACTTAGACGAACATTGTCCTCAATGTTCCTAGTGTATCCCACACTTAGGAGTTTTAGTTGAAGATTTGGGAATATTTGTCTAGTGTTTTAATTGGGTTGTTATCCCACACTTAGTGATAAGCTAGGATGTGGTATAGTTTGAACCTTGAGCTAGTAGTGAAAAGAAAGAAATACCCCTAGCAGATGCGGCTGGCTTGCAATCCTTGCGTCTTTTATCGGCTCATTTGTCATCCTTTATTTTTTTACTCTACTATATTGTACGGGTTGCCTCCCGAGTAGCGCTTTTGTTTAAGGTCGTTGGCTCGACCGTAGTGATGCTTTAAAAATCAAACATTCCTCGTTGATGGTTTTGATCTTGGTCTTCTCGAGGGAATGTGAGTCTTGGCGGGTAAATCCTGAGAAAGTGTCGGACCAATAGTGGTAGAAGATCCGGTACTTCTCTTGAAGATCTTCTGAAAGATAAGTAGTGCGCAGTTTCGGCTATTGATAAGTCTTGAAGTCCGATGAGAATATGATCCACGGCTCTGCTGGTTGACCATGAATGTCAATCATAGAAGCAGTGCTGGTGGTGATTATTTCTCTGATAGGATGCTCATTTCGGAGGTCTTCAAATAATGTTAGAAACTGTATCTTTAGAATCTCGAAGTCTTCGGTACGGTGATCTCCACAGTAAGAGTCGGTAGCTTTGCACAGATTAGTTAAGAGACGAAGCTGAAAAGAAGTGAACAGCAATCCTGATCCGAGTATTAATTGCACCGTCTTTGAGTATATCTCCCGACATCCAGCTTTAAATGTGAAACTTGAATCTATGGATTCGTGGAAGATATGTGATATCTGCTTCGTAACATAGGTGGCAATGTTGACTCGATCTGGTTCAAGATGAGAAAACGGATCGTTTCGCCTTACTTCATTCATAACAGCGTCTCGTAACTCATTGATAATCAGATCAGCATGGTGATCGATTGTCACGTAAATCACTAGTCTGTCTAGTGTGCTTTCGAAATTATCTCTTTCCAAGAGAGCGAAAAAGCTGTGAATATCCTCAATCATTTTCAAATCAGAGTGATAAGTCGGGCATCCGGTGGAAAGATCCATATGCTTCCAGATGAGAGTCAGTAATGCTCGTTGGTTTCGTGAAAACGGAAGTGCAGATGCAGCTAAGGCGTTATAAACCTTGGAGTAAATGATCTTCTGATCTCGACAGAATCTTGTCTCAAGAATAGTGCGAACCACTGAATTGTGCTCTCGTTGCCTTTCTTCTTCGTAGATATGATAGTGATGAGAATTGATAAAGTCTTGAATGTGTTCTTCTAGGATTTCAACATCATTGTCTTCTCTTCGGAGATAGAGGTTGTGTTCTTCTCGAATAGCCATAATTCATTCTGTTAAGCGTAGAGAAAAATCAATGGTTGATCTTCGAATGGCTTCGAGAATATCTTCAAATTCATCAGTATCATTGATGAAGGTTATCATGTCTGCGTGTGTGGATATAACCGGAATCCGATATGAAGAAGAGTCCAGCTCCCCTTGATCTGGTTCGGTTTGAGAATGTGAGTTATTCAGAATGTCTTCATGTTGCTCTACCTCGTCATCATCGGTATCTTATTCCTCTGAGAATGCGTCTGATGAACGGGTTTCTTTAGTATTCTGATTCTTCACTTTGATACTTGCAGGATCAATTTCTATATCCCTAACCTCAGCCTTGTCGGTCTTCTTCTTGAAGCGAATGATTAAAATGTGATCTTCCATCTCAAGCCTCATTATTTCTTCATGACGCTCAATGCTTGGAGTGGGTATTGTCGCAGTTTCTTTTACGTCTTCCATTTCCTCTTCCTCTTCAGATTCCTCCTCTTACTCTATTTCTTTACTGGGATCCTCTTCTTCCATTTCTGGGTCGTCTACAGACTGTGATTCAACACCCATCTCGATATCATTGGCTGGTGGTGAAGACTCGTCATCGGAAGTGATCTGTCTGGTGGAAATAGCAAACATCTCTGCCTGTCCAGAAAGATCGGTTGTTCGGTCAATTTTGAAGGTAATGCTCTCCCCATGTGATCGTAAGATCAAGGTTTGATTGTACACATCAATGACAGTCCTAGCCGTATTCATGAATGGTCTTCCTAACACTACTGGTGTGTGTAGGTCTTCCTTAATATCCATTACTACGAAATCCTTAGGATACAAGAATTTGTTGACTTTCACCAAGATGTTCTCAACTATGCCCATAGGATATCGAATTGTGTGATCGGCAAGTTGGATTGTCATTTTAGTTGGTGACAAGTCTCCTAATTCTAATCTCTTGTGGAGAGAGTAGGGGATCAGGTTGATACTTGCTCCTAAATATGCTAGCGCATGAATGGTTCAAGATTGGTAGATTGAACACGGGAAAATGAATCGGCCCGTATCTCCTAGCTTTGGTGGTAGAGAGTTCCTGAGTAATGCAGAGTATTCTTCACTCAGTGGAATTTTGTTAGAATCTGGTATCTTTTCCTTTGTAGAAAGAAGCCTTCAGATGTATCTCTTCTGGTTGGGAACTTTGGACATAGTGTCCAGGAATCTTTCATCAAGTTTGAAGGAATCAAGCTTGGATGGTTCTTCTTGTAGCCTTCCAGGATAGGGTACAAGAACTGGAGTTTCAGGGGTCAGCTTTTGAGTGTATGTTGATTTGTTCTTGAGCCTGGCTGACCTTCTCCGTAGTTCTTCCTCTGGGATTACAGAATCCATTTGCTTTGCTTCTTTTATGTGGGGATTTTGGATAGTATTACTTGGAAATCTTCCATGCGGTCGGGTTTCAAGGCGTTGTGATAACTGTCCGAGCTGCGTTTCCAAACTTTTGAGCAGAGCCAATTGATTTCTCATTAGTATCTCCGTCTGATCTTGCCTGGCTGCAGTTCTCTGATTTAGCTGTTGCTGTCCTTGAATGAACTGAGTCAACTGATCATCAACTCCGAGAGTGGGGTTAGTTGCTTTTGTAATTTGGGTGGTAGGGGAATTTTCCTCAACTGGGGTACCAGTGAGTGGAAGGGGTTGATCGTAGGTCAATTGAGATTGTTGGGCTGGTTAAGGTGGATAGCGATAGCGAAAAGGTTGATTATTTCACTGAAATTGATTAACCCTAGGTTGTTGATTGAATCCGGGATTTGGTGGACGAGCTGGGTATTGGACGTAACAGACTGAACCGTCAGGGTTTTCGTACTCAACTTGATATTCTTCGGTGGGTTGCGCGTTGGTACAATTAACACAAGCCTGAGCTTGGTTGACCTGCTGCGGCTGCGTCTTTAATTCTCCGAGTTGTTTAGCAAGAGATTCTATCTTATTCGTGAGGGATTTGATGGCCTCCGTTTGATTGTTAAGTGCAGAGAGTGGGGCAGATGATGAAGTTGTTTCACCACTGTTTCAGTCATGATGATGCATTGTCATGTTCTCGAGCAATTCTCATGCTTCGTCTGCGGTTTGGTTCATCAGATTCCCTTGAGCTGCTGCATCGATCGTCGTCCTATGATTTATCGTAAGACCATTGTTGAAGGTACAGATTTGGGCTGACCGTTCTAACTGGTGATTTGGGCATTTCTTCAGCAGGGTTTTGAATCGCTCCCATGCAGTGTAAAGAGATTCATCATAACTTTTTTTGAAGTTAATGATGTCATTCTTCAGTTTGGTTTGTTTAGAATGAGGGAAATATTTGGTTAGGAATTTAGTAGCCATCTCCGTCCATGACTTGATGGAATCTTTTTCCAGTCCTTCGAACCAAGTTTGGGCATGATGAGTGAGAGAATAGGGGAAGAAGCATAGTCGGACTATATCTTGTCCCATCCCTGGCTGTTTGTAGGAGTTCAAAAGAGATATGAACTTATCAATGTGAGAATTAGGATCATCATTCGGTAATCCATGAAACTGATAGCTATTCTGAATGAGCTGGATGATGTGATGTTTTAACTCGAACGAGTGTCCTTGAATCTCCGGAAATCTGATTGGTCCTCCTCGACCTTCAATTGAGGGTTTGGTATTTTCCGCTAAAGTAACGCGTAACGCCATTTAATTTCTGATTCGTGCTTCCTTAAATGCTTTAGAGATTATTGCGTCGGGATCAGGTACGAATAACAACGCCCTGGTCTAGATCGGGTTTGGGTCATACACTGGGTATGCCTCTTTGTTTTTAATTTTGGCAAATAAACTAGATTCTAAAGTAATCTAAACTAATCTAAGGTAGTCTAATTCTAATGTAATCTAATGTAATCTAAATTAATCTAAGGTAATCTAAAGTAATCTAATTCAACAAACCAAGTGGCCAGGCTGACTACGGAGAGTCAGGATCCTTTTGGTCCCAATATAATTGGCGACTGTTCGGAAAATCCAACAACCAAGTCCGTGTATAATTGTCTTTCTTAGACACCACTAAATGCTTGTGAATGAGTTTGATAGAGGGCATTATTTCCTGATACCAGTTCCCCGGCAGCGACGCCAAAAACTAGCCTCTCCCTTAATATGGCTGAAACGGACGTTTTTTATTCGCGCGGTGTCGTCGGGCCGCAGCGCGCCAGGATCAGCCACTCGAGGGAGGAGTACTGTTTTAAATTTATATTTAGCGGGGCCTAAATCGTACTGCTCCTTAGTATGAGTAAGGGAAGTATGACCTAGAGTCGTATTTCTGAGATATCAGTAAAATCGAACCTATATATAAGCCTAAGATAGTTAGGAAGGAGTAGTGGTTACTTATTTTTGAGATTTTCTAATTTATAAGACAGATAAATTAAATGCGATAAAATTTGTAATTCAGATAAGGTTAAAGTGAGTGCATACTATGACTTCATCAGTTATTCTGCCGAGATTATGGAATGTTGGCTCATGAATAGGCAGAGGCCTTGTATTCATTACACTGGTCCTAAACGCCCCTGTCATAAGACATGTCACTGGGTACTGCGTTAGGCTTGAAGATTCTGAACAGACAGCAATGTCCCTTACCCCCGACGCCCGTGCAGTCTGACTACAGGCATACACGTTCAGACGGCTCATCCAATTGAGCGACTCGGTTGGGTGACTTATTAACATTCCACAATGGTTTAAATTATAATAGAATACAAGGTTTACTATATCCGAGAGACGTGATGTGTTTCAATGCTTTCGTTAATGATTGGTTTTAAAAGATAGTTAGGTCCTTAAAAAGAGTTCAACCATAAAGAACACCATGGCCAAGTCAAGCTGACTTCCATGAACACGTTCGGTTATCCTGGTTGGTCCAATCCTTTATGCGTCTAAACAAACAGTTCCTTAATTAACTAAGAATCCCTCAAGCGGGGTGCAATGCTTGAGACCGCGTTATGGTGCAGTGTACTGGTCAACACTAACCGGGTTCCATGGCCTTACTTAGCAGAGGTACAGCTTACAACAACTGATGTGCTTCAGCGTGCACGTACGAATTTTATATGCTTGGTGACTACACTAGTATGGTCTGGGACCGACAATGTACTAAGGGTCTAGTTGTTGCTTATGAGTGAGATACGAATGGGAGAGTATGATGATGGGAACTAACTACCCATTGATTTTGGAAATTTCGAATTGGTATGACTAATATCGAAGTAAGAAGGATGATGGTGTGATTATCATCAAATAAGAAATCTCTCGGAATAAGTTAGGATTCAGTGTCGCGTAAGAATGAGCATCAAATAAGATTCTTGGGTAGTCCTTAAGATAGAATTTGAATCGCTGAAGTGACGGAATACAATTTCCTTTATGTATCGTCGTGCAAGTTTGTCCTTTGTATCGATTTCTTCCGTGGCTAAAAAGTGAGCAGATTTAGTAAGGCGATCAATGATGGTCCAGATAGTGTCATAACTGCCTATTGTTTTCGGTAGCTTCGGGATGAAATCCATCGTCATCCCTTCCCATTTCCATTGTGGGATCTCGGGTTGTTGAAGTAACCCAGATGGCTTTTGGCTCACCATTCTCGCGAGGTATATGAATAATCTTCTTACTATAAATAACTTTCGCTTTCATCCTTGAAAGCCAGTCCGTTCCAACTATTTCATCAAAGCTTCCTAACTTGATGAGTATTAGGTTAATCCTAAAGTCCATTCCAACTTTTACATCAAGCTTCCTAACTTGATGTGTGGTAGGTTAATCTTAAGGTCCATTCCAACCAAATCTTATCATACGGCCGTGAAAAATTCTATCAATCTTCTCAAATAACATCTGCTTGTGCGTAGGTAACTAATCCTTTCCAACTACTACTTTAAAACTTCCAAGTTTTGTTGACGTGAGGTCATCTCCAATGACCCACCTGTTAATTTTAAGGTACTATCTTAAATTGTTCCTCTATCTCTGCCAGCTTACCATTAGCTTGTCCTACAGAATACTTAACTCTCATGGTTGTTAATGTCTTATTAGTCCTAACACTAAGGTTCTTAGATATAAGGTTTCTATCGCTCTAGTATTAAACAACTTTGAGACAATAAACAATGTGAAGAAATGTACCCTAACTAAAATCAGGATCCATGCGAGTCTCCAAAGTTGAGATAACGATTGCTCTACCGCAAGTAAATCAAAGTTTCTCCTGTTTGAGAACTTTTCCTTAAGTATCCAGGGTGTCTATTTCTATAACAAATTTTCAGGTTATCAATTCTGCAATCCAGGCCCTTCTCTTACAGTATCTAGGCTAAGTGGTTATTCCTACCTTTATCTGACCATAACGCGTATACTCAAGTGGTTCCTACTAAAATTTCCCTTGAATCGCTTCATATTCCTTATATAGTAACATTGGAACTTCTGCATGATTTACGTCAATATAATCACGCTGGCCTGTCGTCATTATATTGTACTAAATCATACGTTCATTCCAATATCACTCCGTATGGTAAATGTAATGTGTTCACTTCAAGTTCCACTCAATTTCACCTAACGGTGCTTTATCTATGCTATCTCAAAACAAAATCTACATAATTAATCTCCCGGTTTCTTGGTGTGGGTGCGTAGGTTCCGTAGGTCATGCATCAATGCCTAAATGTCTCAAAATTCCTTCAAAATGTTCGGGTTCAAGTAACGTCATTAGGTTCCTTTCTAGAAATTCAATCTGGGTTTCGCGTCGAGTTGTACGTGTAGCAAGTAGTAATACGATATGCTTTGAGGCGACTCTCAAGTCTTTGGGTATGGCTGAACATCAGCAGAAGGCACTCTAACCTTGTGAAAGTAGATGCCTTCCCGACTTCTCTAATACCTAAGAGTGTTAAGGACCTAAGTCCAGAAGTGTCGTTAGATCGTCGAGTAGTGGTGTAGAATGAAGGAGATAAGCGACGGTCGTGAAAGCGTACGGGATACGAGTCATCTTGCAGAAACTGAACAACCTTCTGATGTTCATACGTTGTATGTAGCTGATTAGAGTGAGCTCGGGGTGCGGTTATTCCGACAAGTCCTCACATGTCTCCTCCTGAGGATCAACTTTAGTGAGCGTGTAATCCGAGGGGTACTCCTTCTAGATTGCGTGAAGTAATGTTTCGATCTCCGGAACGGTGGAACGATAGTAACAGGTGGATTACAATACTAATCCTTGGGGTTAGACGAGTGGGAAAAGGGTTCAGAAAAACATCTGAACTAGGAAAGATAAGTTTTTCCAAGTCGGTGCAGCGAAAAGCAGACGGGTAGCAAGCACGTAATCAGGCATAGTAACTACAACAGCCTAGATTGTCTACAACAGTACATAGCATGGTAGTAATAACAGTACTAAACAGAAGTAACATGCAATTAAAAGCAGATAGTAGCATACAGTAGCAAGGATAAAAAGTAGCATACAACAAGTTTACATAGCAGTAAAAGGAAACGGTGGCATGCAGTAATTTCATACAGCAGTAGAAGTAAGCAGTGGCATGCAGTAGTAGTAAGCAGTAACATGTAGTAATACAACACAGTAGCATGTAGCAGGTTCCGCAGAAACAAGTAAACGAGCAAGTTGTAGATTAGTCCTATTAGTGAATCCTACTCGGTCCGGTCTAGACTCACTAATGCAACCTAATTCCCTACAACCAATGCTCTGATACCAAATGTGATGCCCCATACAAAATCAACGTGTACGGATCATCAACAGCAGGATCATTACAAGGTCAAACACTATATGCTGTTTGAAAACCAGTTTTGCATTCGTGAAAAGATAGTGTTTTACAAAAGATGAATAGAAAACATTAACATGAGTACATGGTACTAAGGTCAATACAAAGCTATTGTTTTGAAAATAACATAAGTTATGAATGCAAAATAAAAGTTCCATATTGAGACGTCTCTAAGTAATGCAGCGGAAGTGTAACACAGCAAGTCCATAACAGCAAGTCTATAACACCAAGACAGCATGTCTAACAGCGGAAGCAACAACGTCTAAGCACCTGAGAAATACATGCTTAAAAAGTCAACACGAATGTTGGTGAGCTATAGTTTGTAAGAAGTAAAGTAATGTAGACCACGAGATTTCAGTGCTTCAACCAGCAGTTTAAATCAGTATTCAAAACAGTATGAAAAGTATATGTTTAACCGTGGGCACCCGGTAACTAGACTTAACGTATGTATATTACCCCCTAAAAGTGCACTTGGCGATTGCGTTTGTCCTCGAAGTATTAAACACCAGTTGAATGCTAGCGCGACTAGTCCGAGTGGGGATGTCAAACCCTATGGATCCATATCTAACATTCGCGTCTACCAGTTCAGAAACCAATAGTTAAACGTTATCGAGCTAAGGGGAATCTTTGTGCCGTTATGTTACCCACACATATATAAAGTTTAAGTACTCGTGTCTAGTATGTAAAACGTAATAAAAAGCGCATGTATTCTCAGTCCCAAAAATAGTAAAAAGTAGTAAGGGATGCTATAACTCACAGTGTATAAGCAGTAAAAGTAGATACGAAAGTGCAAGTAGTAAGTCGGTCCGAAAGGTCATCAACCTAAGTCAAAGGTCACTAGGTCAGTATGTTGTCCCCATAAGTTCTAATAGTGCATAAAATAAGTTTAAATGTCATCATCATCATCATTCATCATCCTAAAAGCTAAGTAAGTTTAACAAGTATAGAGGTCGAAAAAATATGCTGACTTTGATCAGCTGCTACGGCCTCTACGTAAATCAAAAAGACGCAAAATCAGTGGCCATGGCTCCGTATGGGAGTCCTCTAGTTGCTGACCATTTTCTAGACCCAAACTCGTCTTCGTTTGACCGTGGTGACGGTTTAAGTGCGAGTAGTGACTAAGATTTAGTGATTTTGATTTAGCTTGATTTAGTCACAACGTTACAAGGGTGTAGTGATTTTGAAAAGGCCATGAATCCCAAACCGTAACTCGGATTGAGACGAGTCTTAAATGGAAAGTCTTCTAATCGAACCAGGCTAGCTGAAAATAAACTTTTCCAGTAGCCCAGGAGCATGATCAGATCCGAAAAACAGTAGGCAAGTGCTCCGGTGGGATTCTTGGTGCATGATGCTCATCACGGTTCTCATCCTTGATGCTTGTAGCTTCAAGTGTACAATTCGTTGATGGGTTAGCATCACCTTGACCAAGATTCCACCATCAACACACAATATGTTAAGACCAAGTAAGAACACAACTCATTTAAGAGTCTTAGATGGAAGATGAACCAAGGTTACATCATATCCTTAGTCTTAACATAATCACAAGTTCTATTTATAACTAAAGCTACAAACTTTACTACAATCAAACAAGTATGAACATAATCTAAGTCAAATGAAGTGATGGAACTCTAAGCTAGAGAGCTTGGATCCTTTTCACACAAGTTACAAGATTACAAAGCTAGAAAGATTGAACCTTTGGTGTTCTTGAAGATCTTGAAGCATAAAGCTTGGATCTTTAAGTTACATGAAGATAACAAACACAAGTTTGAATCTTTATAACAAAATAACAAGATCATAAGTTAGAAAACTTAGATCCAACAAAAATATATGAAGATTCAAGCTAGAAAGCTTGCATCTTGGTTGTTCTTGAAGATCTTGAAGCATAAAGCTTGGATCTTTAAGTTACATGAAGATTACAAACAAAAGTTTGAATCTTTATAAACAAATAACAAGATTAAAGCTAAAAAGATTTAGATCTATAAAGTAGGTGAAGATTCAAAGCTAGAAAGCTTGAATCTTACATGTTCTTGAAGGATTCAAATCCATGTTTGAATCTACAAGATATAACAAGATCAAAAAGCTAACAAGCATGATCTTATGAAGATGATGATGATTTCGTGAATGAGAAGAGAAGAAGAAGAAGAAAATCAAAAACTTACAAGTTTTAGAGTGAGAAAGACTAGAGAGGAAATAAGAGAGTAAGTGTGTGTGAAATGCAAATGAGAGCAAGTGTAAAATGGATGGAATAAGGCTAGTATTTATAGGTGAAATGGGCATGGGGAGGGCCTTGAGGACGTAGCTATTGGGGGGGGGACAAGGGGGATAAGATTTTGCTTTTTGGTTAATGGTTGTCTAAAGTTGGTACTTATGTTAGGATCCCATGCAACATTAAGGATAATACTTGACAAAAATGCTAGCATGTTCCCTCTAATAAATGGGCATTTGTCTTACTTATTAATGGGTCACTAGCTATTAATAATTGGGCTAATTAAATAGTCCACTAACTAGTGTAGGGTGGGCTAAGGTCCAACAAGGTAGAAAGTCCAACAAGACTAACTAGTAAGCATAAGTAAATTACTAAGCGTAATTAAGCATCCAAAAACCTAAGTAATTATTATTATAAAGTAATAATTAGTACCTCGTAGTCATAATATTCCGATTATGACCAAAGTTAAACGTGTACCGACAAACATAGCTCGTTTGAAACGTTAAGTGACACTAACGGTTGTAAAAACATTCGGGGATCAAGTTAAGTGATTACACACTTAATAGCACGTTGTAAGATATTAATGAAAGTATTTAATCATTAAATAAGATCCCAGAGCATAGACTAGCTCAGTACGCACATATACGCAGTTTTGTGAAAGCACAAAGCACAAAAGCAAGTCGAAAAAGTCGGATCGTTACAGGAAATGCCTTAGCAACACGCTCCTGCAAAAGTATCTCTTTTGGCGATTTTGACATGGTTTGAATTATAGCAAAGGAATCATTATTCCATTTTCGCGTATAATTCCTGTCGCGGTTATTATAACCTTGATTACCACCATCTCCATTATTGCGTTGTCGATCATTGCTCCAATTTCCACCATTGTTATTCCTTCTTTGCTGACCAGATCCGCGGTTATAATCGCGGTATCCATCGCCGTTACCATCACGGTATGTGACATTATCATCACGCCAATTTCTGTCCTTGCCTCATCCGTAATTTTGCACTATATTGCTGTCCTCACCACAGCGAATATAATCATGTGTTTCTTGCATAACTTTAGCAAAATTACGCGAAACATCTCTGCGAAGTCGTCGCACAAGTGTTGGGTGCCTTTGCGGATTTATCGCATGCACAAAACCAGAAATTTTCTGATCCTCATTAAGATTTGGGATTTTCTGACATTCATAAATGTATCTTGTCAATAAACATCCCAATGTTTCTTTAAAGCCCTGTTTAATATCATGGCACTCAATGTGCGTCCTTTTCTGCGGTAACAATTTTTGAAATTGCAAGAGAAATTTTTCTCTTAAATCAACAAATCCCGCAATGCTTCTTGCGTTTAGATTATGAAACCATTCACGCGCTAATCCCTGCAACACCATTGGGAAAACGCGGCACGCAACCGCCTCATCCCAGTTATACGTACTTACAACACCTTCAAATCTTTGCAAAAAGTCAAGTGGATCTGTTAACCCCGAATATACACCCAAAGTTGCTGGAACAATGGGTGGTGTAGTGATTGGGTAATCAGATATGTGCTCTACAAACTTGTCAATCGCGAATGTAATTTCAGTTGCCTTTTTTGGCCGCGCTTCTTTATTTTCTGCACAGTATTTTTCAATCATTTGTTGAATAACATTTGGGCGTTCAAACTTGTGTTGCATATCTTTTGGTGCCAACTTTTTAAACATGTCTGCCAAAAATGTTTGTGCATTCTCCATTTTCGCAGCCTAAGATGTTTCTCCTTCTTCATGATATCGCGGAACAGGCGTGGAAGGCCTTTTGCATTTTAACTTCTCAATTTCAACCACTTCAGGATCACTTTCAGAATTTTCAGAATTATCAGAGTTTGGTAATACAACTTTAGCGCTTTTCACTTTCTTTAAAATTAGCACTGGTGAACCAAAAGCTCTTTGGTCTTGAACTTCATCTCGCACACTTTCATCATGTTGTATGATTAACCTTTGCGCACTCGGTGATGATTCATTGAGTGGCCATTCATAATTATTTGGAATGCGGAGGTCAAAACTCTTTCTTTTAACAATTGCTTTGCCTCCAAAGGCGTGAGCACTTTTTTCGCAGTCTTTTTTGACGTTCCCTTTTATGCAGTTTCAGCGCCACTATGCGCATTACCTTCATTAACTGAGGCTTTATCCATTTTTGTCTGCGCACTTGCAGAGGTTAATTTTGAACTTATTTCTTCTGTTCTCTGCTCTTCATGCGTCTGCGGCACATTTCGCCTTGCCGCATTCACTTTTTCAGTTGAAACATTTGATTGTGCTTCTTCCATTCCTTTAGCATTTGCAGATGCTTTTACAAGCAATTCTTTAGTTTGCTGGCTAACTTCAGGACTTGACTGAAAGTCGAAATTCGAAGCATTTTTTGGATCCGATGCACCTATAGTGCTTGTATTCTTCTTTTTGTTGCACGTAGTCATGTTTATTCAAGAACAACTTATAGTTTTTACTTCTTTTGGATTGCAATATAGTGAAGAAAATAACACGATTAGAATTAGAAAATGAGTTTAATAGCTCGATTATAATGAATGCAGATTTCTCATTTTAATTCTATTCGTGTCCCACGGATGGCGCCAATTGATCAATCCTAGATTATCCAATTAAGGCTAATCAAGGATTGAGTGCAATGAGGGGGTATAACGGATGTCGATTATGGTTTTGGGACCTTATTGTCATATTTCTTTAAGTGCTAAACGATCAACAACCATTTCCCGGTCTTCGTAAATTACCTTAACCAATAAAGATCAAGTCTATGGCAAAGTCACGAGAGAGATCAATATGGCTAGAGCAATTCTTCCAGAATCAACAACCTTAAATGAGAGGCCAAGCTCCCTATTTATAGGTTTGAGATCTGTGTGGAAGTAAGATGTGCGGGCACTTAGGAATTCCACACAAGTACTGCGAGAATCCTACGCACTCTTTAATATTCCGCACAAACCCACCACATTCATTAAGAATTTCCGCGGTTTAATTATCTTATGTCTTTGCCTTTAAATGGCCTTCCGCACTAAAAATGTACATATACATATGTATGTATATGATCATCTAGCGCACATATATCGTCTGTGACTAACATCGATAAAATCTGCCCAAGTGTAAATCACTGAAGCGCATTCGTAAACTTTAACGCATTACAACATATAAGTCATACCCAATAGAGAAGTCGACAAGATAAATTTTTTTATTCCCAGGAGAGTCATTACATGCATAAATGAAATTACAAATTACAATTTATCATTTAACAAACGATGCGCATCAGCAGTAGGGTCATTGGACAAAGCTACCAATAAAGGGACCATGATGTTCACCAACGTCGGCGCTACCTTTTCGCTCTTTTGCGCTGCGAGAGGATCCACCTCCTTAGCAATAATGGCATCTAAGGCCTCGGAAGATTGGACATGAGGTTGGATCTTCTTCTAAAAAGTAAGCTTCTCTTCCGCCTTAAAAGCAAGAATGGCGTCGACAAACAGATCGCTCACATATTTGAAATCACAAGCACGAGCAACTAGCGCAGGAAGACCCTGCTTCAGGGTCTCGAATTTGTGCACAGCCGCATCATGGTTGACCTCACAAGTAGAAAAACGGCCAGCCAGATCGTCACGCTCTTTTGCCAGAGAGCTCTTTTCAGACTCAAGGGACTTGACCTTTTCAGTCAAACCCTCAACCTGAGAAACTAAAGACGCCTTCTCCGCGGCTAGAGCAGACGAAGCGCTGATTGCCTCCTTGCGCGCCTTTTCTGACTGCTCAAGATCTGAGTTCAGATGCACGATGCGGTCGTGCATCTGTTCAGCAGTCAACGCGCCTGGTGTAGAAGAGCCGGCGCCATCCAAATGAGCCATATCACGACGTATACAAAATTGTGAACGCATCAAGTTCATCATTGTTAGCTGCACATCGAAGCGCCACGCCTCCTCGGGTGATAGATGTGTGAAGTAATTGGAGAGTTTGATGCTTTCCAGGTAGTTGAATTGGGAGGTCGTTGTAGCCTCCGGTATCAACAGCAAATCATTCATGACGTAAAACTACAGGCGAGCCTCTGCAGACAAGAAGATAACTGGTTAGTAACATAATAGGTAGCAGAATTTTCCAGGACTTAAGGAAAAATAAAACTACCTTTTGCCTTTCTAGCGCGCTTGCGCTTATTCCCACTCTCAGTTAGGGCCTCAGTCACCTTGGCCCCTTCGACATCCGCTTGGTGAGAGTTGACACCTGCATGACCCTCGCGTTGGTTGGCGCCGCCGGAACCACCGGCGCCAACAGCAGCATCACCATGAGCTTGTGCATCAGCAACCAAACCCTGCTCGCCCTCGTTCTCCACTTCGGGCGTCTCGTTGTAAACACCCTCGATATCGCGAGAAGCAAGGAGCCTGTCTAGACGCATCTCTGCAAATTTAACAAGTTAAGTTAGACAAAAGTAATGAAAAGAAAACAAGTACGAATTTAACGCCCATCTGCCGCCTACCATTATCAATGGCATCTTTGATAACAGGCAGGGCAGGCGGATAGGGGCACAGGTTAGCAATCCGTAAAATATCACTATTGTATTGGCGTATGGGGAGTGCGCGGTTGTAGAAATGCTCGAGTCTCCGCTGATCGTCTGGAGAGAGAGGAGGCTTAACGTTTAACTACGCAACCGTAGCTTCCGTATGCCATGCACGAATATTCCTGTAAGCAAGAGGAATAAAAGAATCATCGATATAGAAGAACGAGTTCTTCCACTTCTTGCGCACCCCGGCTTTCAGGCGCTTCACAAAGTTAATCCCGTCGTCAAAAAAATACCAACTTTGTTGGTTTTTGCGGTAGGAAAATACGTTCTTAAACAAATCCAGCGACGGAGGAAACTGATAATGGTGGCAAATCATCTCAAAAAGAGTAACGCTACATGCGCTATACGGGTGCAACTGACCAATATCGATGTTGAAATGGTTGAGAACCTCCATGAAAAAAGGAGTGGAAGGATAGTGCACATTCCCTTCTACCATGACTGTGATGCCCCGTACTAAATCATCATGTACGGACCATCAACAACAGGATCATTACAAGGTTAAGTACTATATGCGATTTCAAAAGAAGTTTGCATTCATATAAATAGTGATGTCATAACCAACATCGAATGTTTTACAACCCAAAAGCATGCTTCACTAAGTAGAAGCAAATAATAATTGTAATAAAGTTTGTATGCAAAAGTAAACGTTCATGCGGGACATCTCTAAAGCAGCGGGTTGTCTACAGCAAGACTAGTACAACAGCGGAAGCAACCTTAAGCACCTGAGAAAAACATGCTTAAAAACGTCAACACAAAGGTTGGTGAGCTATAGTTTAAGTATAACAGTAATGTAAGTAGGCCACGAGATTTCAGTGCTACAACGAGCGTTTCAAAATAGTAATCCAAATCAGTATGTTTAAGTATATGCTCAACCGTGGGCACTCGGTAACTAACTTAACGTTTAAATAATATATCACCCCCTGAAAGTACACTTGGCAAGTGCGTATGTTTACGAAGTATTAAACACTCGTTGACTGCTAGCGATACTAGCCCGAGTGGGGATGTCAAACCCTATGGATCCATATCTAAGATTCGCGTTCACCGGTTCATAAACCAATGATTAAACGTTACCGAGCTAAAGGGAATGTTTCTGCCGTTATATAACCCACACATATATAAAGTTTAAGTACTCGTGCCTAGTATGTAAAACATAAAATCCGCATGTATTCTCAGTTCCCAAAATAAGTTAAAGTAAAAAGGGAATGCTATAACTCACAGTGATAAAAGCGGTAAAGTCGGTAATGAAAGTACGCAAGTAGTAAGTCGGTCCGAAAGGTCATCAACAAGCAATACTAGAAAGGAAAGAAAGAAAGAACAAGTGTGTGTGAAAACCAAAATGAGCAAGTGATTTGAATGAGAGGTAAATGGCTAGTATTTATAAGCAAGGAATTTGACAAGGATTGATGACATGGATAAAGGCTAGTATTTATAAGCAAGGAATTTGACAAGGATTGATAACATGGACAAGGGCTAGTATTTATAAGCAAGGAATTTGACAAGGATTGATGACATGGACAAGGGCTAATTAATTGGGTCACTAGCTAGAGTAGGGTGGGCTTGAGCCCAACAAGGTAGAAAGTCCAACAAGACTAACTATTGTGCATAATTAAATTACTACGCGTAATTAAGCATCCAAAAACCCAGGTAATTATTATTATAAAATAATAATTAATATTTCGCAGTCATAATATTCCGATTATGACAAAAGTTAAACGTGCGCGCAAGTTCGCGGTTTATTCGAAACGTCAAATAACACTAACGGTTATAAAGGCTTCCAATGATCAAGTTATGTATCCTACGTACTCTAAGGCATGTTTTAACATATAAATGGAAGTAAACCACGTAAATCAAGTTTCCAGAGTATAAAGTAACACAGTACGCACAAATACACAGTTTCGCAAAAACACAAGGCACAAAAGCAAGTCGAAAAAGCCGGGTCGTTACAATGACTTATCGATGTACAGTGATCTTACCGTCAATAACATCATTTGCGGGCTGGTTCGGTAGGGGCGCTACGGGGTTCAAATCGGCTAGAGGTGGGTACCAGTCCACCAAGAGCGCGATTTTGCGCCTTGTCATAACAGACCTAATAACCTCGCAATTTGGAGGCTCAGAAGTAGACGAAGAAGATGTCATCTATTAACAAATAATTCAAAAGATCGTAAGAAAAGAGACTAAACGCGCGCTAACCTGAAAAGGCTAAAAAGACGAGGCCGAAGTAATAAGCTGGGAAGATTTGCGCAGGATTAGAGATCACATATGAAGTAAAAAGTGAAAGGGAAGATTATGAGGTATTTATAGGGAAGTAAAAACACGAAAGACGCCTCAAGAGAAGTTGAAAAGGGACGGTTAAAATATGAAAGGTGTAGATGGTGCCACATGTCAAAAGCTGGAAAGGAAGAAGTACGAGGTAACCGAGGGCAGGGAAAACGGCGGAATGACAACTGTAGCAATTGACAAACGTCGCCTCGATTTCCTTGCATTTAATGCAGCAGGACAAAATACTTTGTTGAAATATAAATAGAAGAAAGCGGAGGCGCGTGAAAAAGAGTGGACGAACGGTGGTTACAAGCTGAGTTCAACGCCATGCGCAGTTCCTGCGCATACCATTGAACTGGGGGAATTTAATGATACGCATACCCAACCAGCTCGTGTAGCACATAAAACAGCATCGCCATAAGGATTTACAAGAGCGCGCGTTAAGGCATATAGTGCTATATTTACAACCATGGCGCCAATCCCATCGGTTCGCATTGACATGTCAGGCGATGCTGTAGCTGGCAGAGGACACCTGGCAGACAAAAGGTCAAGTCCGACAAGAACACTTTTTGCTTTTGTCGGGACAGCTTTCTCGAAGATGTACTATTGGCAGGCCACAATCCTTTTAATCTTATTACGTGGCGATAGAAGACAAGAAGGATTGCCCTATAAATATAGGACTTCGTCCATAGCATAAGAGGATCCAGAATTCACTTCACACAGATATACTCTAACAACAGCAGCTCATAGCGCAATTACACCCGCGCTACCGGACTTATAGCATTCCACTAGACATTCTTGATATACAGGTAACGTTCTATGAACATGAACCCTACAACTTAGCTTGAGCCATCGCTGACCGGACTACCCGCCGATGGTGGGTCTATGTTTAGCCACCCCTGCTGAGATCCTCATCTCGCAGGGGGTTATTCACGGTACTCCGGACCGTAGTGTTAAACCCAATTCACCCTTAAATCCCCCTTCATTGATGTCAAGCATGGACCGAACCCGACCCGATTATTCTATGCTTGATCACTTTCGAACACTTGTTTATAAATAGAGTAGGGGGCATTATTTGATCGATTCGTCCTGGGCAACAGAACACTCAGGATCGGCCCTGGTTACAGTTTTATACACGATCGAGTTTCCAAAGAGACACTGAATGGTTACTATATAATATGAACTCGACCGATAGAAGACATCTAACTTATCTAAATTTTTCAGGTTATTCCATATATTTTTTTATTGTTCAGTAACTATTTTATACGATATATCAGTGTTTAAACAACATGTAACATATATGTTTTCTGTGCAGGTGAGTTTGTTCCGATTGCAAATAAGAAAAGGTGGAAAAGAAGGGTCAATCTCAACAAGGCGTCAATAGGCAGGTTGTCATATGCATTTCGCTTTTGGAGAGTTATTCTACTGACCATAGTAAACTCCTTCTCATCATAGCAATTTTCAAAATACATATAACTATTATGACTACAACCGCTGAACAGACAAAAAGAACATCTGAAACATGCCCGCGGCAATGCGCAGGCCGAACTGGACTCGTTATAATACAAAAACAGCTTTGGAGGTGTGGTAAGAGCAGCACACATAAACCCACCGGTGCAGGGTTCGAGTCCGCGCATCATCTTTTTTATAAAACAATTTTTGAAATAGATTTGTTTACACAATAAATAAACAATTCGGTAATTATAACATAAAAGCAGCATTGGATAAGTGGTCAAGGAGTACTTATCAACCTAGTATTCAAGGGTTCAAGTTGAAGTTGTGTTTGGAGGAATGGTCATGCATGGGTGGTGCTTATTAACTTAATGGTCAAGGTTTGAAACTTGGTTGTGGTTTTTCTTATTTTTTTATATTGTGCTAGATCATAATTAGACCTTAAAAAATCACATTAACATTTATAAAAATCCCACATATTCAATACTCCATATATCTTTAACTATAAATTGTTGTTTTTAATTATGAATTTGTCAAACGTTTTTTTTTTTCTATTAAAAAGTTGCTCTCTGTATGTCTATGAGTTTGTTTGTTATTGATTTTTTTTTCCTAAACATATAACTATTGTTTTATGAGTTATGTTAACTGAACACTTATAGTTATGTACAAAAAAAACCTACGCAGACATTTAATAACAATATCCGACGTTAAAAGCTCTTACATGGTCAATCGCACTCTAGCGAAGCATGATTGACTCCAAAACTTGTTATATTACAAATTAACAACATCAGTTGCCACAATAATCATATATCGATCGATTTAAAATATTATATTACATCATTTTCAATTCCCTCATTTATCATACACGACACACTAGCTACTATTTTATTTAAAAAATACGGAACAAAAATTTCTGCATTTCCTCAAAACTCATTATTATTTCTTTTGAAAAACAGTGCTTCAATCAACTCCATCAGCTGATCAATGCACAACCAACGTGGTCGCCGATAATCTTCAGCTGTCCAACGACTGATCGTATAATCAAACAGTTGTTTCGGTTGTTCAACTTTTACCATAACTTCAGAATAGCAGATCGGACACCTATTGTTTCGCGAGACCCATTGATGAATGCACCAAGGGTGGAAGTAGTGGCGACAAGATAGTTTGGTGATCATGTCGCCCGTAGTGAAATCGTCTAGGCAGATAACACAAGTGGTGGTTGATGGTGGTTGTGAGATGAGAATCTTCGCCGATGGATGCCTTCAATCTCATCTTCGCCATTATAATTTCTTTTTATTATTTTTTTTTTAATTTAATACGTGTCTCTATGTGTGTATATATAGTAGTATGGACACAATATGTACATAAGTTTGGATGTTACACAAATATGTGATGTTGCGTGTGTATTAAGTGTATATTACCCTAGTCACCAACAATTAAATATTTTTTTATATTATTTTATGGAAGGAGGTTTTGGCAAACGTCATACACGGTAGATGGATCAAACCGTTTGATTCACACGGACGACCTTGTAAAATATTATGTTTGTATCCAATAGAATCACTCTGTACACTTCATTTCTATATACCTATCTTTGCCTCCAATTCTCGGTTTTGAAGAATCCATTTCACCCGCCACCATAGTTGTTTGTTTTATTATCTCGATTCGCTCTCTGCAAATAGGCATCTTAAGTTCTTGTGGATGTTTGGCCTGGATATGTGGTCTAAATGAGATGTTGTTAGTGTTTGAAGGCAAATTGTAGTTTCAAGGTTCAAATGGTATCTTAATTGGTATTGAAGTTATGGTTCCTTCATTTTTATTTTTATTTTTTTAAAAAACCACTTAGTTTGTTTGATCATTTTGGAATAACTTTTGTGTGTATCCACTCAAATTATTGATAAATCCATCAAGTCTATACGTTAAGACAGGCCCGGTTATGGACTGTGCAACCGGTGCAAAGGAACAGGACCCATACTGAAACAGGGGCCCAAAATAATCCGATAGTATTTTAACATAAGTATACGGACTACGGAGTACAAGTAAGGTCCAACACAAACAATATCTTTTCACACGTTTCGTCCGCTTGCTTAAAGGACTTGTAGAAACAGGATATGTACAAGTGATGAATATTAGTATGAAGTAACAAGCTTAAAGATCATATTTATCTAGAGTAGGTTAAATATTAACCATTCCGAGTTTACCCTTTAAAACGTTGAATCATGCTTCATCTAAAGGCTTGGTAAATTTATCAACAAGTTGAGAATCAATGGGAACTAAATATAGTTTGATGTTTCCTTTCTCCACATGATCTTTGATCAAATGATAATGCACGTCAATGCATTTTGTCAGGGTGTGTTGTACAGGATTGATTGCGATTACACTTTGCAAATCATAAATACCGGGATCTTATCGAGTGTGTACCCATAATTTGTATGCCGCGCCTTCATCCATAAGACTTGCGTGCAACAAGCGCTAGCAACTCCTCAATTTTACTCCTCAAAACTGGATGTCAATATGTGCATTTCCGATCAAGTTTGCAGCCAATATGATCAGCAGCATCTGAGTAAGCAACTAAATCAAATCTAAGTAGAAACACAAAGTTGTTTCTTTAAAGACTGGCTTACTAGTTTTACTCCTAAAAACTGGATGTGTCAATATGTGCATTTCCGATCAAGTTTGCAGCCAATATAAGCAGAGCATCTGAGTAAGCAACCAAATCAAATCTTATACCTCGAGGTTTTACTAGATTCTTAAGGTACCCATGCCCTTAAGCTATCAGAAGATTCTTTTTACCGCTTGAAGATGTGATTCCATAAGCTATCAGAAGATTCTTTTTACCGCTTGAAGATGTGATTCCATTGGATATGCTTGATATCTACCGCTTGAAGATGTGATTCCATTGGATATGCTTGATATCTGGCACACTGACAAGTAGAAAACAAAATATCAAAATATTTGAACGACTAGTGGTTAGATACATACGCGAACCTATCATACCATGATAAAGTTTTTTATCCACTGATTTTCCATTTAATACAAAGACATTATTTAGTAGACTGACTTTCAAAGTTATGCTACTTGTAAGGCACCAACTATATTTATATCTTGCCAATGTGGGATGGTAACATATATATGAAATGCAGGAACACAAGATACATTATTAGCAACCAGATACATGAATCTTCTTAGATTATTTATATACAGAAGTCCAAATTTACAAGATTACTTGTATAAACTATCAATCTGCTCTTTATATAGTTCCACAACTTGGTTCCTTCGAATCTTCAAAGTTGCGCTCATCAAACCATTATCAATCTGTAATTCATGAGGTCATTCATTAACATACTGTACAAAATCTGTTTCTAACATCGTTAAGACAATCGGAAACGTTACAAAATACAGTCAAGTCTCTTTGCAAACTTTACCTATTTATGCATGAATCAATGTTGATTCAAGCTGCTTTTTCTAGTGGGTCAAACAGGTATCAAGTTGCCTAGAGTGAAATCTTAATGCATAAATAAATATAGAGTATAAATGCATGCATTTACCGTAAAAGGTTCTTCAACGACAAGAATGGGTCCAATCTGAAACGTGCAATCTGAAGTCCTGTATCAAGAAAAAATTAAGTTAAAAACATGAAGCAAGAGCTCGAAATTTGATTTTAAAGCTGATTTTTTTGTAAATGTATATTAATAATAATTTAATACATTATTAGGATATTTCAGCTTTGAATTCGGTTTTCAGTTAAACCGAAAATCGAACAGAAAACTGAATTCAAATTTGAAAATCGAACCGAAACCGAACTCAAATCGGTTTGGTTTACTCGGTTTTCATTTGGTTCGGTTTTCGGGTTAATCTGTTTAAAACCAAGTACTGAAATATTTAAAACCGAACGCTGCTTTACCATTTTTGAAGTTCTTGTGAAATCAAGTGAGCTATTTTCTCCTTACTTAGTCCAGTGGCACTAGAATCTGACGTAGATGACGTTTTTAATGAAAATAGAATTTCTTCTTTATTTGGAACTACGATAGCTCCAAGACGACGTTGATCCTAATGGTCAGTGTAGCATGAGAAACGAAAATAAAGTATTACAACGGGATGAAAATAAAGAAGATAATAAGATCTGAAAATGGACAGAGATGTAGAGATAAATATATGTGTTACCTGGCCGATAACAACTATTTGTTCAATCAAACTACTTCTCATAGCAGCTTCTTCTAGTACTTCTGGTTCAACGTTCTCCCCTATTAGCCATATGTGAACGGATCAGAACAGATGATTACATACACCTCTAGTGGGTTGACACCAAATAGTTGTTTGTTTTTCACTCTGCAGATCTTATTATGTCTTATGTCTGCGCGCTCGCAAGCATTTTTATTGTAGAATGTTTGTTTTTCTACAGACATAAGATAAAATAATGTCTAATTCTGTCTGCAAACTCACGTACTTAGAATTATGCTTCCAAGTGTTGCAGACATAAGTTATTTTGCAGACACAAAAACAAATAGTCTCCATTATTCAGCAACCTTTAGACCACATCTTCTTTACAGACATAATGTGCAAATCTTCAGACAAAATATCTTAAAGCACAAACAGTAAAGAGTTCTATGATTCAAAAAAATACATTTCCGTCGACCTTTTTCCCGTTTTTCTAGCTACATTACAATATTATTTTAATGGTTTGACCCATATGAGTTGAATGCAAACCCCAACCGACCCTCTTGGGAATAATCGGTTCTTATTAGTTAATTAATATATTAATTGTTATGTTTTTATTCTTATAATTAATAATTAATAACTATTTGCTAGTTAATTTGGTATTTACTTGATGGATCAAATTAGGAATGTATTTTTTTAGAACGACAAACTCACACATCATACATAATTTTACACGAATAATATTCTAAACAGGAGTCGAACCCATGACATCTAAGTCCAAGGAGTGTTCCTTGATACCGCTAGGCTAAAGGCCCTTTGGCAGTTACGAATGTATTTAGGGGCGGGTTATATGTAACATTTAAGATGAGAACGAAAAATAAGTTTGGTTTAGTTTCATTTTTATTCTTCAATATTTGCATACACAATAATCAAACACTGTCGTTTATTTCTCTATTAATACTTTATATTTGTGTAATTAAGTTTTAATCCTACAGTCCCGACCCATTCATAAATATGGAATGCGGTCAACATTGACACATAAATCCTCTGGTGACCGAGTTTACCTGAAGAAAGAACAATAGTATCCTTGGCACGTCCTTCAAACAATAATTCCACCAGCATTACGGCTTCGTCCAACTGAATGACAAGGAGATATCCAGCCAATATCCCCAGTGTTTAACCAACCGTCTTCGTTTACGGTTTTCTTTGTCGTGATGGGATTCTACATTAAACAGACAGACAGATAAACTGATCATAAATTTCTTCAAGAAAAAAGAGAACCATAAGAAAAAATGTGTTAATTCCAAACCATATCTAGCTTTTAACCAACAATTTAAAGTGATTTTCATGTGCCTTGTTGATATATCAGCATTTATGGGTCAGGTTAGGTTGGGATGATGCTCAAATTCTTTTGTACTTTTTTTATTAAATAATCATAATTAATGCGTTAAAAAGACTAGAGAAAAAATATCGTTACGAGAATAATCTTAATCTTAGAATAAAGCGGCTTAAGAACATAGACCATAAATGATTTCCAATTTAACCTTTCCATTTGTAACTATAAATTTAGACGTCACCCATATAACAAGCTATGACTTTTATCATTATTAAATGGGAAAAAATTATTTAACGATGAATTATCTAATGGATATCCATTAACCCGATTAATCCATCGGATATGGATATAGATATAAATGAATTAGAATTAAATGGATACAGAGGAAACTGTGATTAATGGATATGGATGTGGATATGACATAATCTTATCCATATCCGATCCATTGCCATTCCTAGTCATAGGCAAAGCATATGCCACATGGACCCATTCCGTATTGAATGGGTCGCAATTGCCAAGGCCCATCAGCAAAGTTCATATACAAATCATAAATCAAACATATAGGTGAGTAACATGAATCCATTTTTTTAACACATCATGAATCCAAATTATTAGAGGTACCTTGTAATAACCAATCATAATCATCGGTCCTCGAGCTTTCACAATTCCCTTTGAACCAGGAGGAAGGTCTTCACCAGTTTCATCATCTACAATTTTTATTTCTGTCTTCCGAATTGGATGCCCAACTGAGCCAAGAACCTTCAAATTTCACAACTATGATGATGTCATAAATTCCCATCTTAAATCAATATAACTGTTAACGTTCGTATCTAGATTGGTATCTTACATTGCATTCTGGTCGTCGAGCAGCTATAACAGGGGAGGACTCCGTTAATCCATATCCAACTTGAACTTTTGTACCAATTGCCTGTACATAAATCAAGATCATGATATTTTTTTTATATATGTTTCCATATGGTAATAAAAAAAAAAAAAAATAAAAAAAAAAAAAACGATTCCAAACCTCAAAGAACTTGTCAACATGTGAAGGCAAGCTACCACCTCCACAAATTGCAGCCTGTAGAATGCATAGACGTCCCAAATACATAATCATCAATCACATGTTTAAATTCACATTTTTATTTCAGTTGGACTGGTGACAGGTAAAACTGGATTTGGCTCAACACAAGTAGTTTTCTACAGGTTGAAATGGGTCAGGTAGGGTTGAATGGAGGTAATTTTTTCTAAGTTTTTTTTAACTATAGCAAAAAAAATGTATCATAGTACTATTCACTTTCAAATCTAAGCATCTTGATATATATTGACAAGTTTTTTACTGGAATACACCAATCAAGGTGACATCATCATTGTGAATAAAACTAAAAGGCTAGGCGAGTTGGATAACACTAATTAGTAGTTTTTGTACAGATTGGATTTTTCCAAGTATGGTTACCAGGAAAAAAAATTATAAAATTACTAGGAATTTTTTATCTATTATAAAAGTCTAACAATGTAACTTGCGATGATTTAACCCATTTGATTAATTTCCTCCTAAGCTGTTTTTTCGTCTGTTTGACCTCCTAGAGAATTTTACATAACCCAGCCATATGTTAACACAGTGGCGGAACTTGAACGGGTAAAACTAATGACAGGGAGTTAAACACAAAAAAGAAAACCTTAATTTTTTAGTAAAAAAAATTCTTTTAGTGTAAATTTTTTTTCTTTCAAATCCAGGTGGGGCGGATACCACCCTACGGCTACACTAAAATCCGCCACTGTGTTAATGGGTCAAATTTACAACTTCTGAGTCAAAGGGAAGAACACGAAAATCGAGAAGAGTAGCATATAAAACCTTTGAAATTCCAATAGATGAGTGAATTTTACTGTACACAGCCTTCGTTGCCAGTATATGAAATGGAAGCAAAACTGTTGCAATAAGCCGTGCGTATAGCCAGTCCAACATTGCAGCAATATAAGAAGGTTGCTTTTGAGTTCTACACAAAATTTTCCCCTATGGAAAAATATAAAAACTAAAAAAGCATTAGAGTATTAATAACTAATTATCACTTTGGTAATATGTTGATTATATGAAAAAAAAAAAAAAAAAAAAACATGTTTAAATGTTACATTTTTCATTTTGGAGAACTGATATTGAGGGAAGTTAATGTTATGAGGTTTTGAAAATTTTAGGATAGAGGAGGTATTGTTATATAACTAATTCCTTATAAAAAAAAAAATTCGGATTGACTTTGACTTATGATGAAGGTGAACCTCATATATGTTTTTGAAATGCATGTAAGCCATACTGATCCTTATAAATGAGACTGCAACCAGCTTACGAATGCCAGAGCTTGTCGCTATTTGTTTCTGGATCCCACTGCATATAAATAAATTATTAATTGAGTATTATTGTGTTTATGAATCATTATAGTTTTAAATAGTAAAAAAAAGGTGTACCTGTACAGAGTTTGTAATACTAGAGGGACAGAAATCATATATTGTGGCTGATAGTGTCGCATATCATCCTATAATGAACAGACGGTAGATGAACAGATTGGGTGTGTAATCAGCAAAAGTGAGAAGATATTTACTACTTAATAAAATAATCCTTTATATTTTCAGTCTATTATCCGTATAAAAAAATCACCTTTAAGTATTTTACGTTTGTGTATACTTGTTCGACTCCTCTAGAAAGTATAAAATACCCCCAAGAACGTTCATATGCATGCCAAGGTGGAAGCATGCTTAGAAATCTGTCCCCGGGCACAGCAGGTACGACGTCCCACAAATTTTGAACCTGAAAAGTATACAAGAATATTAAAAGAACATGATATTATCTCTATCTACAACTTTGATAGACTTTACACACAAACATTTCACATTCTATTATTATATATTTACGGTGTTGTAAACGGCTGCCGTCTCAACCAACTACTCGGTTTGGTGACTAGCCCGTCCCGTTTCGCCCAAAAACGTCTAATTAGCCGGCAGGGGCGGAACATATAGGAAACACTGGGGTATCCGCCCCAGCTCGGTTAAAAAAGAATTTACACTAAAAATTTCTTTTTTACTAAAAAATAAGATTTTTTTTTAGTGTTTACCCCCCCCCCCCCCCCCCCCCCCCCCCCCTTCACTAGTTTCGCCCTATCTCAGCTCGGGTTCAAGTTCTGCCACTGTTAGTCGGTCAAGGCAAAAAGTCAGCCCGGTCAAAGTCGGTCCGAGTCTATCTGAGTCGGTCAAAGTTAGGTCAAAATTTTAATATTTAAAGAACATGAAATCGTCTCTATCTGAGACTATGAAAGACTTAACACACAAACATTTCACATTCTGCTAGATATATAAACGAAACTAGGCGTATTAACCAACTTATTGACATTTAAAGTGAAAATATGACTCTTCCTTTTGTTGAATATTTATTTTCTACAAACATAGTGATCAAAATTTTAAACAGGAATGATGCAAAAATTTGTACCTGGTGCAAAAGATTACTATGTGTAAGCATAACTCCTTTTGGGTTGCCAGTGGTCCCACTTGTGTATATAAGAGTAGCAAGATCGTCGGACTCGATCGGCTCATAATCAAACTTCTTGCCTAAAGATCCACAAAGCCAGTTTAAACGCAACCCACATTATAAGACCGCCAGAAAACATTATGTACCAAGGTTGCAAAATTCGCAACTCGAGGAATACTCGCTGGGGACCTTTTAGGGAGTACTTGCAACTTGGGGAATACTGGAGTACTCGGATGTTGACCAAGTTTGACTTTGACTAATTTGACCGGATTTTGACCGAATTTTGACCCTTTCTCCGAGTAATTCCGAGTTTTGGCCAAGTTTGACCGAGTACTCCCCATGTTTCAAAAACCTAGTACTCGTAGAGAACTCGCCGAGTAATTCCAAGTTCTGCAACTGTTACGTATACATAACTCACTCCTACTCTCTCAAAAAGATTCACTTGTTAGTTGTTATTTTAATTTCTATTAATATTTAGAATTGTTTTCAAACTACACTCTAACTAATGTTAACTGAATGCTAGTAGCTATAGTAAACAGGCTTACGAGCATCAGGTGAATCAACCAAAATGGCACACTGTTCACGGCCCATATTTATGATCTCCTCGTAGCTAAAAACAGGAACTCCCTCCATCATTTGGCTACTTATGGACGATATTTCTCCCCAAAGTAAGATAACAAATCTAACAGATGCTTTGAAATTCATGTCCTTTGCAATTCGATGATATAACTCAAGGTTGTCCACAACAAGTGCAACACTATCATAGAAAGAATGCAAAAGGATAATAAGAAAGTGTAAAATAAAGCACACATGCATCATAGATAACAATTGATGTTAGGAATAATCCAACACTTTATTGATTTGTATGAAGGTCACATGGATTAATTCATTTGATGAGTACACACACAAACACACCATGGTATATTGAAACTATCTCTTCGGTTCAATAATATAGACGTTTTATATATATATGTTTCACGATAGACGGCGCAAGGAGAATTATGATAGGAACTCATGACTTCTGAAAGGAACTCATGGCAAACTAGAATTATGATACTAGATTAAGGTGATATATCATATACTTATACACACATTTTGTATATATAAGGTATTATTGTAGTACGATATCTTATTTATTCTATTCACATATTTACTATAATATGGTTAGATATACGATATTCACAATGTAATTTATCTTTTAACGATTTACTACTAATATCCACATCTACATGCATTTATATCCTTGTATGTATATGGATCTAAACATGTGGGGGTGTGGACATGTGGTTTTGATAGAGGAGTTGGGTGGAGGTGTTAGGGGTATCTAGTGGAGAATTTTCTGATATTAGTTTGACTTAAGGTTTACCATTATAGCAATTGTATATGTATATATGTTTATTTACCTCCATCATACCCTACATCTGCAAGATTGGGTATGGTTACTGTTTATATTTTAAAAGGTTACGTTTGACTATTTGATGAACAAACTCTAAACTTTCGAAAACATAACCAGCATAATACTTCTTATCCTTAGAGAGTACTTCCTACATAGTTTGGACTTGGTCTATTTTTCTCTTAAATTCAAACAAACTAAAATAAGATTTGAAAAGTCGACCGCACTCTTCATTAAGAAAGTGGGTGAATATAAAACTTGGAATCCTTGTGCTAACCTTTCAGAATGATTGTAGATATGTAACAGCTCTTCCACAGATGACCTAGATCCTCTGACAACATTTATTGCTCCTGTGGCCATAATACCTACAACAAAACTTTTTAGCGTTAAATCGCCATATTAGTATAACACAAATATTACCTACACCACAAAAGTGGTGATCTAGTGCTAAAGATTTGTCTATATGGGTGAAAACACCCGGAGGTCTCAAGTTCGAATCTTATGAGAAAGAAATATGGCCATGGAAGGTCACCCGCGACGAATTCAGGCGACCCCTAAAGCGGGTGATCGCCCTGGTATTAGTCGGTTCACAAAGCGGGTCGGATACCTAGATTTATCCAAAAAAAATTATCTACATGTAGTTTTCATATTTCAAATTTATTTAAATGTGGTTTCCAAAGAAAAAATCATACAATGAATGTGGATCGACTATGGTCACAAAAGGAACAAGCTTTGTGAGAAAAGCAAATCAAACAACACCTTAGATATTGAGTTTATCACTACGAAAGATGAATGCTATCTACCTTGATCAGCAATAAGCTACCGACAAGAATTGTCAGCAAAAAGTGCTAGCTTCTCACATGGCTTCATTCCAATAACTCTTAACCCCTCAGCGAAATCTAATATATTTTGCTCCACCTGCAAATTTCAAAATCACAAGTCACTTTTGTAAGTCATATTTGTAGGAGGGTCATGAGGATCATGATGCGGGTCCACCAATGCAAAAAGATAGGACAAGAGAGAATATAGACCTGCTTATAAGTCATATTTGTAGGAGGGTCATGATGTGGGTCCACCAATGCAACACGATCACCGTACGTTTTGGCTGAAGACCTCCAAATATCTGGAATTGTCTTGAACTCTGAAATTAATCCATTATTCTCCGACAGTAATGGACTCTCAAGGAGTGGTGAATACTTTCGAACTTGCTTTTGTTCTGTCTACAAGTCAACATTATGTGGGACAAGTAATTATAATTTTATTGATGTACGGAGTACATACTTTACTATATCATCCTACTGTATTATGAGCTTATATCAAATAATCACTTACAAGTTACACCTACTATTACATAAACATTATACCAAATTCAAATAAGAATTAGTTAGAACATGAAAAAGACAATCACAATCATCTCATATTACTTTTATAACTATAATGCATTAGCATTTGACACTTGTATCTACCATGCTTATCGAAAAGAATATGTTTTTCAAACTCTAACACCAGATGTCTAAATTGATCAATGAACAATTTACTAACTACAACAAGATTAACCTTTTTTTTTCTTTTTTTGTACCAAATGCAGATTGATTTTTTTTTTTTTCATAAGCGACATCAAGTGACATTTTTCCAATAAACATAAAGCAACTAACTTTTATGAGCTCTTCCCATCCCATTTGTTGTTAGCATTTAATGTTATTTTACTAAGGAAAAACAAAGAATATTTGGCTCTAAATATGCTTATTCAATAAGAAACAGATAAAAAGGGCTATAATTGTTACAGAGAATCCCAGATTTGTTTTTTTTCCCTGTCAAACTTCAAGTCTCAAGTCTTCAAAATTTCTTTATTAAATTACCGATTTCTTAGATTTCATATTAACGTTAGATTAATGTTCAAGGTTGTAAAAGTTGCGAATCGGGGACGAGTCGGTCGGGACCTTAGAGGGACGAGTCGATCGAGTCGGGGACGATAAGGGGATGAGTCGGGTGCAGACCACCGTTGACTTTTACTAATAAATAAATGAGACAATACTACACATAAATATATCAAGCATATATATGTGGCAAGAAATCTGATTTTAAATATAATTTTTCTTATCTAACTATGACTTTGACCGACTTTGACCGACTTTGACCGACTTTGACCGACTCGGCCCGACTCAGCCTTACTTTGACCGACTTTGATTCAAAATACTTAGCGTTGACCGACTTTTAAGGCATTTTTGGGCGAGTCGAGATTAGCTAGTCCCCAAACCGAGTCAGCAGAATCGGCGGACTTTTACAACAGTGTAAATGTTTAGACAAAAACATGCAATAAGAATAGTATAATTAAACACTTAAATATTATATTATCCTTTTCCAAAAGAACTACAAATGGACCACATGAACTTTGTCAATACTAACAAAAAACAATTCAATTCAAACGAATACAATTAGTACATGAGATACAATATCATCTTACAAATTATGAGTAATCAATTAATGATACATAATTCAATCAAATATCAACAGAAACTATTATATAGCAGAATACCTGAATTATTCTTGTTCCTAACATGCAATATGGAATACATTAACATGCAGCAACTCAAGTCAATTCAAATCAACTAAAGCATCACGCACAATATCATTCAAACAAATTATTAGTTTATCAATACTACAGAATTCATCAAATATCAACACAAAATCACAAACAAACAATAAATAAATACAACAAAATAACTGAATCGATATCAAAATATCAAATATACCTTGGATTCAGCATAAACTCGAATTCCGTTGCAGAAACTGACCGGATCACGATTGCGTTTTTGGCGCCAACCATAAAACACATTGCTGGAGTCAACGTTACCGTTGACGGTGACGTAAGAAATCCGGTGACGGTGTGACGACGGCGTAATGACGTTGTTGATTGAAGTGATCGACAATGAATTAGAAAGTGAGTGATGCTGAATTACAGGATTTATTAAACTTTGGTGCATTGTGTACTTATAATTTAGTGTGTGAAAATAGTGTGTGTAAATGTAAGTAGTTCCTACGATACTATCCAACGAGAAAACCAAACTAATATTTCATTTGGCTTTAGTTATAAGCCTAATTATAGATTATAGATGATAGATGATTATAACGATCATTTATTTCTATAATAACTGAATTAAATTTATTCTAGAAGCACCTTAAAACTCATACTCCATCCATCCATTAAGACCACTCCCAACGAGCCCGGTCCTCACTCCTTCTTGAGCCCCGCCCTCGAGGGCGCCGATGGCATTCAACCCGCCCTCGGCCGCCCTCGTTTCTCTTTCTTCCTTCCGTTCTGCTTTCTGTCATGTGTATAATAATTTGAGGACGAGACATTTTTTCTCTCACCTACTTTTGTGCATTATTTATTTGTACCCATGGCATAAACAACTTGTACCTTAATTTATTAATTAAGTTTGTGGGGTATGTGATGGGGAGGAAGTATGTCATGGTTGGTAGTGGTGTGTGATGAGGAGTAAGTGAAAAATAAATGGAGAGAGAAAGCTGATGTGGCTCTGATGTGGCGGTGTGTCCTGGGAAGGAAGCACGTCAAGGTTGGGAGTGGTCTAAGTGGATCTACTTTTAGCCTATTGTTTGTACGGGACTGAAATACCTGATCTAGTTAAATTTTTAACTAGTGATAATACTGGATAGTGTACATTTTTTAGTGACACCATAAAAATAAGACAGTTAGTAGAATTCTTTTTTGAGTTTTAACATGTGACACCAGTGTATCAATTCTAAATCCGCTAGGTTACTCCCCCCCCCCCCCCCCCCAAACGATTTAGAAGGCCCAAAAATTTGAGTATATATAAATATAAAGAATTGATTAACTACTTTGCTTTTAAAAATGCTAGAAAGATAGTTATATTTGAATATTAGGTTAGTTATAATTAGAGGAGGAATATTGAGAATATAACACTTTGATAGGCTGTCATGAGAGTGTTATCTTTTTACATGTATTAAAAAGTTTAACATGTATAAGGGTCAATTTTTATTTTCATCCGGGGCCTTCTAAATTGTTGAGACATCCTTGGTTTTTAGTTAGCTCATAATGTTATTGTGTTTACTACTCTCGATCATATCGCCATGTAGTTGTTTTGTATCCATTTAGCATGTTCCTTCATTTTTCGACGAAAATTCCAAATTTTTAATAGTAATCGTTACTGTTGATGCATATTTTGTATGGCCGTCGCTGGGCACGTTTATTCTTACATTGTACACCTAGATGTATTACACGCGTGAGACTGATCAGTTACAGGAGCATATGTGACTGTTGGGCCGTTCATGTTGATAGGCCCATTAGGGTAACCTAAGTCTAGTTAGTCTATATATATATATATCAGTATCACATGTGTTTAGGGTTAAGAGAGTGGAACCCTAATTGGGGTCAGGCTAGAACCCCAATTTGGAAGAGCCGTTTTGGCGATTCCCGTGCATAGGGGAGATCATGCTCGATCTCCCCTGGCCATCCGATGTTTCTCCGTTTAAATCAATTGTAAGTGTAACGTTTATATTAATAATATTGATTTATGTTTGATTCATCGTGTTTATCTCTTCCGTCTTTGATCTTGCTCCTTAATGGTTGTTTTGATTCGTAACCCGGTCCAACAAATTGGTATCAGAGCTGGAGTCTCTGGTTTGCTTGATCTAAATCGTTTTTGGGTCAAAAAGTTTGTGTTTTGTAACAACCCAACCCGTAATCAAACCCGGACCATATTTTTTTTTTAATATAGTATTTTCGACCTTTAGTTCCCAAATGCGCTTCCAAAAACATCTTTAATACAATAACAAGTTCCATGACTTTAAAACATTCAACATATGAATTTAAGTTACAAATACAAGTTCGACCCATTAAGTTTAAGTTCCAACAAAACTACGAGCATGATGTTGGGGATAAACTACCCAACCTAGGTCGAATCCAAAAGTAATCCAAGCAAGCATCAAAATGGGAAATCATCTAAGTCCCGAGCATACCCTTGCCAAAACCGCTTCCGTACCTAAAAATGTAAACAACGAGAGGGTAAGCTAATGCTTAGTGAATGCAATACTTATACATATACATATGTAATTTACCTACACGCATCCACCTACAATACCATACAATAATAATAAGCGAGCTAGCATTAACAAACACACGACTAGCAACAAAATTAGTATATAAATCATCACGATAATATACTAAACATAAAAGGGCATAAACACGCTAACCGTTCACCGCTTACTACTACCGACTTGTAGCCAACCAAGATCACCGAGTCTCACTCGTACCATGTCACCGACTTGTGACTCGTCATATGGTGTCACCGACTTGTGAATCACCATGTAGCATCACCGACTTGTGAAGCCCCACCTAGTGTCACCGACTTGTGAACACTAAGAAATGTCACCGACTTGTGACTCATCATAAGGTGTCACCGACTTGTGAATCACCACTAATACTTATGGGTCACCGACTCGTGAACGCCATGTGGCATCACCGACTTGTAAAGTACCACCAAGTATCACCGACTTGTGAACACTATAGGGTGTCACCGACTTGTGCACCACCCGTCAATACATATGAGGCCACCGACTTGTGAACCTCCAAGAGGTGTCACCGACTTGTGAAGCACCACTAAGTGCCACCGACTTGTGAGCACTATGAAGTGTCACCGACTTGTGAATCACTTCCCCGACCTATGGCATCACCGACTTGTGATTCACCATCTAGTGTTACCGAATTGTGAACACTATAAGGTATTACCGTCTTGAAATCACCTAACGAACATCTAATAAGGGTCACCGCCTTGTGAACCACCATGAGGTGTCACCGACTCGTGAGGCACCTAACAAGACACTACCGACCCGTAGTTCTCTTCACCCGAATCCCAATTAAGTCACCAACTTGTGACATAACGCCCAACACTCACGATGTGGCGCCAAAGGCCCACATCGCGTACGAGTAAATAAACCACATACATACATGTATAAATATTCCACTCACCTTGAAATACTTGGAGAACGTATCCCGCGATCTTAACTTCTTCCACCGACTTCACGCAAATCACCTACGCAAAGTATAAATGCAAATAAGCTACTCACAATGCTTATTCGACTTAAACAACACTTATGTTCTTCTAGAACATCCTATTTGACCAAAGACCATTTTTCGCTCGGAAACCTTCATAATCACAAATGACTTGTGATTATGCCTCAACAACATCATTTAAACATGGTTTGGTCATTCGATCACTCATTTAAACACATGACCCGCCCGTTTGGTCCTAAAGTGTGTTTTACACCCTAATATGCATAAAACGATACTCACAAGTCCAAAACTTATGAAATCACTTCCCGCGTTCCCGAAATAGCTAATCTTAACTCTTTTAGCCATTAAACGCCATTTATAGTGTCATTTACTCAAAAACCTATTTTATAAACTAAATTAGTCAAACTTTCAAGTTCATGAGCTCTTTCACCAAATCCTTTAAATCATAAGTCCCTTAGATGAATTAAACCCTCTAATTAAGTCCTTTAATCAACTAATCACATTAATAAACCCTAATCTCAAAATAAACAACCAATTCCATTATCACTAGTTTAAACCTTCATGTTCATGACTAGTGGGGTTCTTTAAACTAATTAACAAGTTCACTAGCACAAATTCAAACCCTAAACCATATGAGAAATCATCAAAAACGGATTTTAGAGTTAACACTTACCGTTTGTACTCTCGTGTAGCCAAGAACGAGGAGAGCAACCTTTCTCCTTGCTCCTAAGATCGAATCACAACCTTGAATCCTCAAATCTCCACTTTAATCTTGTGTGTGTGTAAAGTTTGGAGAGAATTTGAAGAAATAAATGAAAAAGGAAATGAAATAAGGAGTTGTGTGGCTGAGATTTTAATCCACAACTGATCCAAACGCGAAAAGACCATATTACCCTCGAACCCATCTCACTTAACCAAGAAAAATGGGTCTGTGTGCTGCTGAGGTCGCGGCGCGACCTGGAACTCCGCGGCTCGACAATCCCCTGTAACTGGTACTTCGAAACACCTACTTTCTGGTCCGTTTTTCTTTGAAACATCGCGGCGCGATGCCTTTTTTCGCGGCGCGGCCAAACACGCGTTCTGACTCAATTTCAATTAACAATGCTCAAAGGCCATAAACTCGACTCGTACTCTTCGTATCCCCTTCGCATGCACACTTAAACTTCACCAAAAGTCTCTCATGGCTTAGTACTCCCATGAGCCATGCATACATTACCATCACTTGTTTATACATATAACCTATAGATATATATACATCTCGCATGCGTTCACATATATATACACTAATCCTTGTATAATCATATATCCAACTCGCGTATCAACTTTTGATATATATATATATATATATATATATATATATATATATATATATATATATATATATATATATATATATATATATATATATATATATATATATATATATGTATGTATATGTTAACTCCTACGTATGGACCTATATATATATATGTATTTATATGTACCTGCGCAACCCGAACTATACATATATATATATACCCCTTTCACGCGTATAAAAATATTCGGGTCTTACAACTCTCCCCCACTTAAGCTCGATCACGTCCTCGTGATCTTCGCTACTTAGCCATTCGGACATACACCCCGCGGTCCTTTGATTAACTTCCAAACTCGAAGTCCTTCGAACTCTTCCAAAAATTCGAATATTTTTCATAACTCTTTTGGCGACTTCTCTCCATAAATCGCCACTTTGATTAAAATCATCGCTAACGACTCATTCATACCACAATTTCCGAGTGCTACACCTCGCTCACCACCTTCTTAAACAAGAAGAAATTCAACAAGTCGCCTCTTTACTAGGTTTCACCACGTTCCTACCGCGAGTAGTAACTTAATCTTATCCGAAAAGACGATTTAATCCGAACCGAACTCTACATCGAACCGACCAATCCTAGGTCTCGACACCATATTCCGAATTTAACACGAACACCATTCGAAATTTCCCGTCCACAAACACTTTCGTGCGGGAGTGCAACTCCCCCACTTGGTACCTTGTTCCATAAACTCATCAAACAATGACCTAAAGTCAACTCAACTTGCACTTAGTGGCTCAAATTACCGCTACCCGCAAGGTAGTCTTTACCAAATATGGGGTTCACTCGACCCCGTTACCATGAACTCTTCCGGATAAAACACGATGTTCCTTCATCACCTCACACGAAGGAATTTCCTACATAGCACACAAGCCTCTCTAACATCAAAGCCAACTATCACGTCAACCCTTGTCATGACATCACGAAATTGGGAGCTAGATAATTAATCCCTTACCACATCATTGTTACGCCCGACTCGACTAAGCTTCCAATAACAACAACTAATCCCGATGTCAATAAGTCAACATCCTAAACCAATCTGACCAAGTCAACACTTAGTATCTAGTGACCACCCGACTCGGTTAAGTCAAATACTCCCGCTCAACTCTTAACTTAGTCAACCCTCTAATACTTGTCGATTAACCCGGCTTGGTTAATTCAACTCCCTTGGTCAATCCTCCATGAAAACTTAACTCGACCCAGTTAGTCAAATACGCTCGGTCAATCCGCCTCGATCAACACTTATCACCAAATTAATTAACCCGACTCGGTTAAATCATACCCATTAGGTCAACCCGACTCGGTCAACACCCCTAAAACAATTTGATTAACCCGGCTTGGTTAGTCAAACACCCTTAGTCAACCCGCCCCGGTCAACGTCTAACAACAATTTATTAACCCGACTCGGTTAAGTCAAATACACTAGGTCAACCCGACTTGGTCAAACCCCTAACGACAATTGATTAACCCGACTCGGTTAAGTCAAGACACACTAAGTCAACCCAACTCGGTCAACACCAAACGTCCAATTAATTAACCCGACATGGCTAATCAAACCGCAAGGACTAACCCGACCTAGCTAGTCAATACAACACATGGATAACTCAATCAAAACACAAGGTCACGCATACAACAAAATAAGGTAGGTACCGAAATCAAATAATACCTTAAATACCCGTCATGAGAGTCATCACTTCAACTCGGGACACTCCGACTTCCGGTGTCCCTCTTTCCGACACTTAAAACATGTGACCTTACCCGACGGACAATCACGAGACTTATGCCCCGTTTGTCCACAATTATAACACGCGAATTTAGAACCACCCGCGTCATTCAACTTTACTCTCCCGACGCCTTCGGTAGCGCTTTTACTCTTCTTGTTCAAAAACATCATAGTCTCGGACTTCCGCTTACTAGTATCGGAAACACTTTTCCTTAGAACAAGCGTCTCAAAACCTTTCGCCAAGTCGAACAACTTGTCAAAAGTTTTCACCACGCTCACGCTAATCTTCTCTTGGTAACCATCGTTCAAGGTTCGATAGAAATCCTCCTTCAACATTTTATCGTTACCGACGTACTCCGGGCAAAATTGGGTCTTTGACAAGAAAACGGATTTGAGTGTGTTTAAATCCATTGACCCTTGCCTCAAAGCACACAACTCGTCCTTAAGCCTAGAAAGATCGGCCGAAGTTCGATACTCATTGAAAAATTCCGTCTTAAACTCGTCCCATGTGAAGTCCATACATTGTTCCTCACTATAAAGTTGGATTTTCGCATCCCACCACAACTTGGCATCGCCCCTCAACATACTACTACCATACCTCGTCCTCTTATCGAGAGGGCACTCACTAGTACGAAAAGCCCCCTCCATATCGGAGATCCATCGAGCACTCTGAAGCGGATCCCGCTTTCCCTCGAAAGTGGGAGGTTGAGCATCCTTGAAGTTCTTATAGTAAAAGTCCCGCCTTCTCACATTATCTTCTTGAAGAGCAATCTTAACTTGTTCCTTGACCATATCGACTAACTCCTCTTTAATCGAGTCCCGGAACATCCCCCTAACATCCTCTAGAAGAGCCGCTCGTTGACTTTGTATAATGGCCTCAACTTTGGCCGTGAACTCGGAGTCATCGCTTTGATCTTCGTTATCATGTCCGTTCCTTGTCCTCATTCTAAGAAATGATTTCGGTTAGGAACGCAACACAAATAAATCACATACACCGCCACGAACAATAATCACATCACATAAGTATGCCAACGTTCGTGCATCCCATCTAGTCCAATACTTGTTGTACATCACTTGCATGACTTGGCTTGCAACCGTAATAATGTTCGCGACGCATTATTACGCTCACACGCCATGCCGAGCTCATGAATACAACAACCATCTCGCTAGATATTCAACACAACACAACACGATTAGTATCAACATAAACAACAAGTAGTTAAAGCACCTATTCTCAAAGGCACTAACTAGTAACCCGAACCGACCCGTAATCCTACAAGTCCCGCATGAAAGCGCATACACAATAAAGTCTAAGTCTAGGCACCTATCTCAAGTCGCCTAAATCCCTTAGACCATGCTCTGATACCACTTGTAACAACCCAACCCGTAATCAAACCCGGACCATATATATATATTTTTTTTATAATATAGTATTTTCGACCTTTAGTTCCCAAATGCGCTTCCAAAAACATCTTTAATACAATAACAAGTTCCATGACTTTAAAACATTCAACATATGAATTTAAGTTACAAATACAAGTTCGACCCATTAAGTTTAAATTCCAACAAAACTACGAGCATGATGTTGGGGATAAACTACCCAACCTAGGTCGAATCCAAAAGTAATCCAAGCAAGCATCAAAATGGGAAATCATCTAAGTCCCGAGCATACCCTTGCCAAAACCGCTTTCGTACCTAAAAATGTAAACAACGAGAGGGTAAGCTAATGCTTAGTGAATGCAATACTTATACATATACATATGTAATTTACCTACACGCATCCACCTACAATACCATACAATAATAATAAGCGAGCTAGCATTAACAAACACACGACTAGCAACAACATTAGTATATAAATCATCACGATAATATACTAAACATAAAAGAGCATAAACACGCTAACCGTTCACCGCTTACTACTACCGACTTGTAGCCAACCAAGATCACCGAGTCTCACTCGTACCATGTCACCGACTTATGACTCGTCATATGGTGTCACCGACTTGTGAATCACCATGTAGCATCACCGACTTGTGAAGCCCCACCTAGTGTCACCGACTTGTGAACACTAAGAAATGTCACCGACTTGTGACTCATCATAAGGTGTCACCGACTTGTGAATCACCACTAATACTTATGGGTCACCGACTCGTGAACGCCATGTGGCATCACCGACTTGTAAAGTACCACCAAGTGTCACCGACTTGTGAACACTATAGGGTGTCACCGACTTGTGCACCACCCGTCAATACATATGAGGCCACCGACTTGTGAACCTCCAAGAGGTGTCACCGACTTGTGAAGCACCACTAAGTGCCACCGACTTGTGAGCACTATGAAGTGTCACCGACTTGTGAATCACTTCCCCGACCTATGGCATCACCGACTTGTGATTCACCATCTAGTGTTACCGACTTGTGAACACTATAAGGTATTACCGTCTTGAAATCACCTAACGAATATCTAATAAGGGTCACCGCCTTGTGAACCACCATGAGGTGTCACCGACTCGTGAGGCACCTAACAAGACACTACCGACCCGTAGTTCTCTTCACCCGAATCCCAATTAAGTCACCAACTTGTGACATAACGCCCAACACTCACGATGTGGCGCCAAAGGCCCACATCGCGTACGAGTAAATAAACCACATACATACATGTATAAATATTCCACTCACCTTGAAATACTTGGAGAACGTATCCCGCGATCTTAACTTCTTCCACCGACTTCACGCAAATCACCTACGCAAAGTATAAATGCAAATAAGCTACTCACAATGCTTATTCGACTTAAACAACACTTATGTTCTTCTAGAACATCCTATTTGACCAACTTTGACCAAAGACCATTTGTCGCTTGGAAACCTTCATAATCACCAATGACTTGTGATTATGCCTCAACAACATCATTTAAACATGGTTTGGTCATTCGATCACTCATTTAAACACATGACCCGCCCGTTTGGTCCTAAAGTGTGTTTTACACCCTAATATGCATAAAACGATACTCACAAGTCCAAAACTTATGAAATCACTTCCCGCGTTCCCGAAATAGCTAATCTTAACTCTTTTAGCCATTAAACGCCATTTATAGTGTCGTTTACTCAAAAACCCATTTTATAAACTAAACTAGTCAAACTTTCAAGTTCATGAGCTCTTTCACCAAATCCTTTAAATCATAAGTCCCTTAGATGAATTAAACCCTCTAATTAAGTCCTTTAATCAACTAATCACATTAATAAACCCTAATCTCAAAATAAACAACCGATTCCATTATCACTAGTTTAAACCTTCATGTTCATGACTAGTGGGGTTCTTTAAACTAATTAACAAGTTCACTAGCACAAATTCAAACCCTAAACCATATGAGAAATCATCAAAAACGGATTTTAGAGTTAACACTTACCGTTTGTACTCCCGTGTAGCCAAGAACGAGGAGAGCAACCTTTCTCCTTGCTCCTAAGATCGAATCACAACCTTGAATCCTCAAATCTCCACTTTAATCTTGTGTGTGTGTAAAGTTTAGAGAGAATTTGAAGAAATAAATGAAAAAGGAAATGAAATAAGGAGTTGTGTGGCTGAGATTTTAATCCACAACTGATCCAAACGCGAAAAGACCATATTACCCTCGAACCCATCTCACTTAACCAAGAAAAACGGGTCTGTGTGCTGCTGAGGTCGCGGCGCGACCTGTTACTCCGCGACGCGACAATCCCCTGTAACTGGTACTTCAAAACACCTACTTTCTGGTCCGTTTTTCTTTGAAACATCGCGGCGCGATGCCTTTTCTCGCGGCGCGGCCAAACACGCGTTCTGACTCAATTTCAATTAACAATGCTCAAAGGCCATAAACTCGACTCGTACTCTTCGTATCCCCTTCGCATGCACACTTAAACTTCACCAAAAGTCTCTCATGGCTTAGTACTCCCATGAGCCATGCATACATTACCATCACTTGTTTATACATATAACCTATAGATATATATACATCTCGCATGCTTTCACATATATATAAATATGCACACTAATCCTTGTATAATCATATATCCAACTCGCGTATCAACTTTCGATATATATATATATATATATATATATATATATATATATATATATATATATATATATATATATATATATATATATATATATATATATATATATATATGTTAACTCCTACGTATGGACCTATATATATATATATATATATATATATATATATATATATATATATATATATATATATATTTATATGTACCGGCGCAACCCGAACTATACATATATATATATATATATATACCCCTTTCACGCGTATAAAAATATTCGGGTCTTACTTATTTTTAGTGTTTTTGGTGTTATTTGTGTTTTGATCATTTAATCCTTTTTCCTACGTTATAGTTGGTGTTTTCTTTGTCAAAACGTGTTTCTGGAGTCCTTACTATCGTGTTCTACGTTTTGGTTTTGAGTTTTTATCAAAATCGATCGAAAAATCGATTTTAGTCAAGAAAACCCTAAAAGTAGACCTGTATCTGTCAAGAACACACTCGGCCGTGTGTGTCTTGACAATCGGCCGTGTGAGTCCTCCAATCGACAGAGTAAGTTAGTTACCCAACCGTGTGCGTTTTACCAAAGCCGTGTTAGATTACCAAAGTCAGTCTGCCGTGTGAGTGTATTCAGTCGGCCGTGTGAGCAATACAATCGACCGTGGAAGTGAGACAGTCGGCCGTGTGAGTTTGTAATACCAAAGCCTTAGTGAGTAACGAAAAGCTGCCAAAATTTTATCAGACAATCGACCGTGTGTCTCATACAATCGATCGTGTGTCTTGGACAATCGACCGTGTGTCTTGGACAATCGACCGTGTGTCTTAGACAATCGACCGTGTGTCTTTAATCAGAAATTTCATTAATCTTGAATTTAATCTTAATTAATTAAAATGTCGAACACTAATGAATAAGTAACAAACGAAGACATGTGATATGCTGCTAACGGACGGTTTTTATTTGTGCGGTGTCATTAGGTCACAGAATGTCCGATTCGGTAGCACACAGTGTCTTCGTTTATTTATATTATGCGGGGCCTAAATTTACTTTTACTTTCTAAGGTGTAGAAGGTGTAAGTTAACCTAGTGTCAAATTTTATGCTGATTAACGAATTGAAGATCAAGTGGATAATTATCTTTTGGTTAAATTACCTGGATAAAAGATGGTAGTTGATTTTAGCTAAAGGTCCTAAATGCAAAAAAGTAAATAAAGTTGAAGGATATCCGGAGTATGCAGATTAGGGAAATGTTGACCAAGATATCAGTATTGGGTTAGGGAAAGGTAATTATGCTTATACTAAGACTATGCTTGGATTGATGTAGATCTGGTTGGATGAGCCAATTACACAGACCTACTTATCTCTGAACTCTCGGAGTTCTCTTTGAGCAGTGAGAAGTATGTCACTTGGTCGTATAACTGAAGTGTAACAATACCTCGGAGGTTATCCTCAGTAAAGTACTAGGTTTATTAGTGAGTTAAGCTCTAATCCTAACCCTCGTTATCAGTTTAGATAACTGAATAATAACATGCCGTGTTGATTGAACACTGATCACAAACGGAAGGAGTCCGTCGGTTTAAGTTGGCAAAACCTTAAATGAAAACTAACAACCATTTCATCATACTAATGAGATCACAACAAATCAAACATTATACAGCATCACAGTTAATATACTGATAGTAAAGCAGATAGAAACCTAATGAATACCTAAACAGTTGATATGACTAATACCTAGGGCAACAATCAGACAAGAACATGCAATAGGCTTGGGTCATACAGTAAAGGCACTAACTAGATCTTAACAGCTCCTAAGAGGTCTCTTCGGAACAGTCAATAGGCATACTACGTCATTCATGTCTCAATTCCTAGGTTCTGTGTCTTAAAAGTGCATTAGATGCCTCTCGAGAACTCCGGCCATACCGATTTCATATAATCTTCAGATATAGTATAACCAGGGGTCTTAATCCTATGAAGTAGCTAATTTCATATAGGTGGACAAGTCCTGATCACAACCTAAGTTGGTCAATCCTTAGGATGCTAGCATACAAATCTATCAGACTTCCTAGTTCAGTATTATAACAGTAATCGTACTAAATTAACATAATTACGCTAACCCAAACTTCTATCATGACAACATACAGATAAATTAAGCTATCATGGCAATATCGCAACGCATTATTAAACATAAAAATTAAGAATACATGTTTAATACAAAAGACAAGCTTTTCGGATAAAAACCTGAAAAGGCCGAACAAATCTGAGTGAGAGGTCGTGTGACCTTTGAAAAATCCTTAATGAAACATCGATAGAAACCGGCGTGTCCTAGGAAACTCCTTACCGCTCTTACTGTGGTAAGTTCTGGAAGTTTACTAATAGTCTTAATCTTAGCCTCATCAACTTCTATTCCTGCTTTCGAAATCTTATGTCCTAAAGTTATCCCTTCTTTTACCATGAAGTGACATTTTTCCCAATTCAGAACTAAATTTGACTCCTCGCACCGGGTGAGCATCTTGTCAAGGTTTGAAAGGCATGAATCAAAGGTACTACCAAAGACTGAGAAGTCGTCCATGAAGACTTCTATACAACGCTTAATCATGTCGTGGAATATTGCTACCATGCATCGCTGGAATGTAGCCGGTGCATTGCATAACCCAAAGGGCATACGTCGATAGGAAAATGTTCCATAAGGACAGGTAAAAGTTGTTTTCTCTTGGTACTTGGGATCGAGGGGAATTTGAAAGTATCTGGAAAAACCGTCAAGGAAAGTAGTACTCATTTCTTGATAGAAGTTCCAACATTTGATCGATGAAAGGTAATGGAAAATGATCCTTCCGGGTTGCATCGTTTAGTTTACGATAATCTATGCAAACCCTCCAACCGGTGACTTCCTGAGTTGGAATAAGTTCATTATTCTCATTTTGAATTACGATCGTCCCTCCCTTTTTGGGTACCACTTGAACAGGACTAACCCATGGCGAATCAGAGATGTGATAGATCAGATCGGCGTCCAGAAGTTTGATTACTTCTTTCTTGATGAATTCTTGAATCATAGGGTTGACCCTTCTTTGCCTCTGAACTGAAGGTTTGAAATCATCTTCCATGGAGATCTTGTGGGTGCAATAGTTGGGGTTGATCCCTTTGATGTCGGAGATCTTCCACGCAATTGCCTTCTTATGTGATTTCAAAACTTGAATCAATTTTTCCTTCTCTTGTGGCGTGAGGTCTTTCGATATGATCACAGGGAGTTGCGATTCTCCTTCTAAGAATGCATACTCCAGATTGTCGGGTAACTTCTTCAATTCCAATTCCGGAGGCTCCTCGATAGATGGCTTCATCCTAGCTACCTTCTTTCGGTCTAACGAGTCGTACTTCTCATGGAATTCTGATTCTTCAGTAGCGGTCACTGATGCTATCTGTTCTTCATTTTTGGAAATTGTCCTTCTTAACGCTTCCTCTTCAGAAACGTCTTCTTTAGTTTCGAAGGTAGGTTCGAGAAATTCTTAACGCTTCCTCTATCTATTTGAATAGTGTTGCCAAGAAAGTTACTTTCAGAGAGGGGAGATATGTGTTGACTAAGGTCTATGGCGGAATGTTCGTCGAGATTTCCTTTAGGAGGTGTAAAGAACAGATCCTTAGAAATTTGATTTTGACTGCATATAGCCATAGTCTCTTCCAGGTATTCATTGACGAGTTCTTGAAAAGAATCAGAGAGATTCACATCTTCTTCCTTAGGATAGTTCATGAGGCGATCAACATTGAATGTGAATTCTTCTCCTCCAACCCTTAACTTCAATGATTTCTCGTGAACGTCAATTACGGCCTTGGCAGTATTTAGGAATGGTCTGCCAAGAATGAGTGGGACCTTCGTGTCTTCCTTAATATCCATAATGACAAAATCAACGGAAAACGCGAACTTATCCACTCTAACTAGGACATCTTCAGCTATTCCTTTAGGAATCTTAACTGATCTGTCTGCGAGTTGGATAGTCATTCTGGTTGGCCTTAAGTCATTTAATCCTAGCTTCTTGAATAATGAATAGGGCATTAGGTTTACACTGGCTCCTAAGTCTGCTAATGCATTGCTAATTTGGACATCTTGCCGGTAGCAAGGTACCGTAAATCTTCCTGTATCTCCTAACTTAGGGGGAATTCCATGTTGTAACACTAACGGGCATTCTTCACTTAAGGGCAAGCTAACTATCTCTCTTAATCTCTCTTTGTTTGAAAGCAGTTCTTTGAAAAATTTAGCGCAGTTTGGCATCTCTACTAAAGCATCTACTAGGCGTACATTCAAATGCAAATTTTTAATAATATCCCAATACTTAGCGAATTGCGCTTCTTTTTTTTCCTTCCTAAGCCTACCTGGGAAAGGTATGCGGGCACGTGGAATAATTTCTGGGGCCTTAGGAGAGATAGGTTCCGGTGGATTGACGACGTGGTCAATTTTCACAGGTTCCTTATCGGAAAAATCTTGTATGGGTATATTAACAGTTGTTTCTTTCCCTCCTCTAGTAATTACTAGGGCATCAAACTCACTACACTCTATATCAACTTGAGTGGTTAATCGGTTAAGCGTAAGCTAAAAATTATTGATTAATTCTTCAAAAGTCTTTATCAAAGTGTCGAACTTGTTTTGGCATTCTATGACTTGAAGGTTTATCATGTATTACTTTTTCATAAATTCAGCTAAATTTTCCTTAGAGTGGAGAGTAGGTTTATGCAACAGGAATATTATATTATGATCCGAGCTACTTTGCTGTTTATGTGCCCATCTAGGGTAAGGATACCTTAGATTGGTTCTAGTAGCATCGGAGTTTTTAGGAATTGGTAAACTTTGAAGAGTGAGGGTGAGATCTTGTAACCTGGTTTCCAGCATTTTTACCGTATGAGCGAAGACGTCATCCTTCTCAGCAGCTTCATTGTTCCAGTCTTCCTGCTGTGCAGCTATTGTGTCCAAGAGATTCCATGCTTCGTCGGCTGTTCGGGACATGAAATTGCCTTACGAGGCCATGTCTAGGAGAGACTTATCATCCTTGGTCAAACCATTGTAAAGCGTACAGATTATGTCGGCCCAACTTAATGAATGATTCGGACATCTTTTAAGCATCATCTTTAGTCTATTCCATGCTAGACACAATGACTCATTTTCTTTTTGAGAAAAATTAGTGATGTCATTTCTTAAACAGGTTTGTAGGGAGGGTGGATAAAATTTGTTTAGAAATTTAGTGGCTAAATCCTCCCATGAAGGAATTGAATTCGGGTTAAGTGCGTCAAACCATGCTGAAGCGTGTGCAGAAAGTGAATATTGAAAAAGATGAAGTTTTAAAATGTTTTTCTCGTTTGATTCCTTCTTAAAAGAGTCGACCAGACTGATAAATTTGTTTATATGAAAGTTAGGATCGTCAGTCGGTAATCCCTGAAATTTACAGATCATACTGACTAGTTTAATCATGAGTGAACTGATTTCAGGAATTCCTTCGGTTCCTAAGGTGATTGGTCCTCCTCTTTCCTCTAAGCATGACTTATTCATAGAAGCAAGGGTGCCTTGTTGTTCCATTTTTTTAGATTTTTCTGTTTTAAAAAGACTTAAAAGTAACTTTTAGAAAATATTAATTCACTAAAACGATCGATAATTTAATAAAAATAATTATTCTTGAAATTCGGTCGCTAGCTAGATCGGATATCTTAACTGATAGAACTTCTTACAGATTACTTGTATCGAGGTGGCCAGGCCGACTACGGAGAGGCAGGATCCTTTTGGTTCCAAAATAATTGGAGACTGTTCGGAAAATCCAACAACCAAGTCCGTGTATAATTGTCTTTCTTAGACACCACCAAACAATACTTTGTCTGTTTAAAATCTTTCTCGATCAAAATATTCGATCCCCGGCAGCGACGCCAAGAAGAGACATGTGATATGCTGCTAACGGACGGTGTCGTTAGGTCGCAGAATGTCCGATTCGGTAGCACACATTGTCTTCGTTTATTTATATTATGCGGGGCCTAAATTTACTTTTACTTTCTAAGGTGTAGAAGGTGTAAGTTAACCTAGTGTCGAATTTTATGTTGATTAATGAATTGAAGATCAAGTGGATAATTATCTTTTGGTTAAATTACCTGGATAAAAGATAGTAGTTGATTTTAGCTAAAGGTCCTAAATGCAGAAAAGTAAATAAAGTGGAAGGATATCCGGAGTATGCAGATTAGGGAAATGTTGACCAAGATATCAGTATTGGGTTAGGGAAAGGTAATTATGCTTATACTAAGACTATGCTTGGATTGATGTAGATCTGGTTGGATGAGCCAATTACACAGACCTACTTATCTCTGAACTCTCGGAGTTCTCTTTGAGCAGTGAGAAGTATGTCACTTGGTCGTATAACTGAAGTGTAACAATACCTCGGAGGTTATCCTCAGTAAAGTACTAGGTTTATTAGTGAGTTAAGCTCTAATCCTAACCCTCGTTATCAGTTTAGATAACTGAATAATAACGTGCCGTGTTGATTGAACACTGATCACAAACGGAAGGAGTCCGTCGGTTTAAGTTGGCAAAACCTTAAATGAAAACTAACAACCATTTCATCATACTAATGAGATCACAACAAATCAAACATTATACAGCATCACAGTTAATATACTGATAGTAAAGCAGATAGAAACCTAATGAATACCTAAACAGTTGATATGACTAAGACCTAGGGAAACAATCAGACACGAACATGCAATAGGCTTGGGTCATACAGTAAAGGCACTAACTAGATCTTAACAGCTCCTAAGAGGTCTCTTCGGAATAGTCAATAGGCATACTAGGTCATTCATGTCTCAATTCCTAGGTTCTGTGTCCCAAAAGTGCATTAGATGCCTCTCGGGAACTCCGGTTATACCGAGTTCATAGAATCTTCAGATATAGTATAACCAGGGGTCTTAATCCTATGAAGTAGCTAATTTCATATAGGTGGACAAGTCCTGATCACAACCTAAGTTGGTCAATCCTTAATATGTTAGCATACAAATCTATCAGACTTCCTAGTTTAGTATTATAACAGTAATCGTACTAAATTAACATAATTACGCTAACCCAAACTTCTATCATGGCAACATACAGATAAATTAGGTTATCATGGCAATATCGCAACGCATTATTAAACATAAAAAGTAAGAATACATGTTTAATACAAAAGACAAGCGTTTCGGATAAAAACCTGAAAAGGCCGAACAAATCTGCCCGAGATCGCATGGACTCGCCGGGATATCCTCCGGAAAATAAAAGCTAAGCTAACTACTACTAAAAGCTAACTAAAAGATTGAAAATATAAAATGAATTGCAAGTTGAATGTGTATTGGAATGGATGGAGAAGGCCCTTTAAATAGACCAGGTTTTTGCCAAAATACGGCTCGCAGGCCGTATGGCAGCCCGTTTGGCGGCCCGTATTTGGCAGGCCGTTTGACTGGCAGCCCGTTTCTTGGGGGCGTTTGCTGGGCCGTTTGGCAGGCCGTACCCCATACTGGTAGGCCGTATGGCAGCCCGTATGGCAGGCCGTATCTGGTGCTGGTCAGCCTTGATTCACTAGATCGTAACTTGATTTCTTGTCTTTCACCATTTTCGCTCTAGAATCTTCGTTTTAGCTCCGTTTTACTTGATTTTTTTGCATCGCCTTTGTAATTACTTAATCTACAAAACCAACCGAAAAAGTGATAATTTTGCCGACAAAGTTTTAATCTTTATTGTTTTAGGGCTTAATTTAGGGGGTAAAAACGTGACTTTTTGCCCGATATCATAACTCAAGCTTTGTCAAAAGAGATTTTTCAACAGTTCAAAAACCGGAACAAGACTTCATACACTATTTGGTTGGCTCTTCAATCTGCAACAGAGGGTACAGCCACTTATCGTGCCACTAAGGGTAAGGTCTTGAAAGATGAATGGAGGGTGTTTGCAGCTCTTCCTTCAGAATCTCTTGGACAAACCTTGGAGAGATATCGTTTATTAGTTGCAGAAATGGCAGATTATAGGATTGAGGTACCTGATGATAAGGCAGTCAGGGTGTTGAAAGATGGTCTTCCAGAAAAGTGGGACCATGAGATTGAGAAGATTCTACAGTTTATGATTCTGAGAGAGTCGGTTTGTTTGAAGATTTTATCAGAGATGTCGATAGGGATCTCAGCTCAGTCTTAGGGGGAATCTTGGTGCATTAGTACTATGGGTAACACGTACGAGTGAAGTTTGAAGAAACTGCAGGATGACTATTAGCATTTCGACTTCAATGCTGGAAGACTTTGATGTTCGAAGTCTGGATTTTCACGTATTCTGGAAGACTTTTGATGAGCTTGTGATTCAAAAGATTATGGTACTACTACAGAGATTGACTGAAGATTGCAAGAGGTGTTTACAATAATTCGCTAGCAACGTCCAAGGGGGAAATTGTTGATACATATTTTGTATGGCCGTCGCTGGGCGAATAACGTTTATTCTTACATTGTACACCTAGATGTATTACACGCGTGAGACTGATCAGTTACAGGAGCATATGTGACTGTTGGGCCGACTGTTGGGCCGTTCATGTTGATAGGCCCATTAGGATAACCTAAGTCTAGTTAGTCTCTATATATATATATATATATATATATATATATATATATATATATATATATATGTATATATATATATATATATATATATATATATGTATATATATATATATATATATATATATATATATATATATATATATATATATATATATATGTATATATATATATATGTATATATATATATATATATATATATATATATATATATGTATATATATATATATATATATATATATATATATATATATATATATATATATATATATATATATATATATATATATATATATATATATATATAAATATCAATATCACATGTGTTTAGGGTTAATAGAGTAGAACCCTAATTAGGGTCAGGCTAGAACCCCAATTTGGAAGAGCCGTTTTGGCGATTCCCGTGCATAGGGGAGATCATGCTCGATCTCCCCTGGTCATCCGATGTTTCTCCATTTAAATCAATTGTAAGTGTAACGTTTATATTAATAATATTGATTTATGTTTGATTCATCGTGTTTATCTCTTCCGTCTTTGATCGTGCTCCTTAATGGTTGTTTTGATCCGTAACCCGGTCCAACAGTTACTTTTAACCAGAAAAAAATACTCCATCCACTAATATATCCACTATAGAGCTTGAACTCTCAACTTCTTTAGTTAAGAAGCTCTTCAAATGTCGTTAAGTTGTAAGCTTTTTGGTAGGGGTGAGCAATAAACCGCATTAACCAAACGATAACCATATTAACCGATAAAACCGCACCAAATTAACCAAACCAAATGAATAACCACGGGTTTGGTTAACACTTTTTATTTAACCGCACTTTGTGGGTCGGTTATGGTAATAATGTACCCGCACCGAATTAACTGCACCCGCACCATTTAGTATTTCATATATAATCATTTTCATGGAAGATGGTCAACATGTTAAAATATCAAACCTTGTTATCAATGCGTAATATTATTTTGGCTTTTAAGTTAGGAAAAGTTAAGCATACATATAAATTATACAAAAATATAAATTATACAAAAGGAAAACACACTAATGAAAAAAACATTGATCTATGACTCTCGGGTGGAGGGAGAATAAATTTTGAAGGAAATTTTATTTATTAATAACTTTACGTGAACTTATGTTTTGTCTGATTATTTACGGTCTTTGCATCAATTGGGAGTGTAAGAACCACATTCATCTACTTTTATTTTTGATAAGAAATATGAGACAATGACCTAGTCTCATTTTAAAATGTTATTTATGTAGTATAGAAACAAGCATATAAATTAACGTTTTTCCATAAATGATTAACCAAATTAACCGTTTCATATTTAATCGTTAACCAATTTAACCAAATTAATCAAACCGCTTTTAACCGCCTCAACCCGCACCATACTCACCCCTACTTTTTGATCCATCTTTCAAATGTATTATCCATATACAAAAAATAAGCATTTTACATTGTACATTTTGTTTGGATTTAAGTTTTACCCATTATTTTTTACTTATTTTTTATTTTATATTATCTTTTTATATTTAGACACATAAAAAGAAAAGATAATGACAATGGATGGGACTAAAGGAGTATTTATTTATTATTTATGTTCATTATTTTTTATTTTTTGTAATTGTTACTAACACAAATAAACAAGGCGATGAAATTTGTTCTGCTTAGATAATTCGTAAGGAATTTAAACTCATAAATCGTTGGCGATTTTAATTAAGAAAATTGTTATAACGAGTTAACGACGCAAATCTTATAATAAAAACTTCATATAATAATCTGGATCAAAGTGTAAAGAGTGAGAAATATCATAGAGAAAAATCATGATTTTACCGAAACGCGAATCCGAAACGGGAACCTGCAAAGTGAACCCGAAACATGAACCCGGAACGTGGACCCGGAAAGCGAACCCGATACGCGACCCGAAACGTGAACGTGAAACGTTAATCGTAAACGTAAAATCTTAGAACATGAGATTTCAAATCCCTCATATATACAGAGGATTTTCAAATCCTTCATCTATGGGATTTCATGGGATTTAAAATGCAAATCCCTCCAACCAAATCCTCCGACCAAACATGAGATTTCATGGGATTTGAAATGCAAATCTCTTCAAATCCCAGGAACCAAACGCTTTTTTTTCTTTTTCATATCTTTGCTTTAATTTATTTATTAATCCTCATTTTAACTACATCCAACTTACATGATACAACTCGAAGTAACATGTTCTGTAACAAAGATTGGAGAATAGTTTATAAGTTATAATCCGAAAATGTGAACAAAATATGTGACAATATTTCTAAGCGATACCGGTACTAAAATAGAAAAATATCGGTACCGTATCAAAACTGACGCATTGAAAAAAAAAATGAATATATAAGTACTGAATATCAAGTTGATTGTAGCAGTACGGTTCCAGTACATTACGATAACGGTACAATACAAATACGTTATTGGAAATTCGGGTACTAATTGTAGTCGTACTTAGGACCTTAGATCAAACGTATAAACCTAGATTAACGGCGGAAACGATAACTAGGGTGAGTCGAATACTTGATTAACTATCGGTATCAATCTAACCAACAAATAGTTGATATAATCGATGCCTAGAGCCTTGTATTCGGTTGGGGATTGGTTTGGGACGATAAACACAGAGTAATACGACGGCAATAGGGTTTGTGGTGTGTAAACTAACAATGAACCACAAAACCCGTATATATATATATATATATATATATATATATATATATATATATATATATATATATATATATATATATATATATATATATATATATATATATATATATATAATTCTAGTGACCATCGGCCGATGGTGAGAGTCCCTCGACCAATGATCCCTACCATCGGTCGATGGTCTGAGCAGCCAACCAACTGCTGTTAACCATTTCACGACATTATACTAAGCAATTCAAATACAAAGTATTAATGACGATGTCCATACATGACTGAAATACAACGTACGATACGAATAGAACTTATTACATAATAGAACTTGGGATTATGCACTAACAAACTCCCCCTAAGACCTAGTTCTATTTCAAAAGTCTTCAGTCATCATCCACTTCATTCGTACGGATCGATTACCATGTTGTTCAAGTAGCACAGCTTAGCTACTTTCACATACTGTTCAGCCTGTACCCTATTCTCTCGACGATAGAGCATACGGTTGTAGTACAACGTAAAAATATCAGCCTCGGTACAATTTCTCAACCATATCGGATCCAATACACGAATGCAATCAATATCATCTTCTTTCAGCTTATCCAAAACAATCACAGCTTCTTCAGAACGATCATCATAAAACCACCATTTGAACCTCTGGCTCCAATTCTGCGGCAATTTCCCCAATGGTACCTTCTTCATCGTCTTTGCTCGCTTGTACTTGACAATCCTTCGAGATTCACCAGTTCTAGGATCAACTTTGTAGCTAATCCTAGGGAACTGCAGTCTAAAACCTTTCCAATTATTCGAATTAAACGCAATTCGAATCTTCTTAACCAACAACGAAGATAGATCGTCCATTCCACAATATAACATTCTTAACCTAGCAATCTGCATTAGCTCAAAATACGGCAGTGACTTGAATTCGTGACCATGTTTGATATAATCAACTCCAAACTCCCTCTTAATCGCAAACATGTTGAATTCTTCAATGTATGCCCAGGCAAGAATTCTACCTTTCGCACTCTTTCTCAAATTGATCATCTTTAAGTACTTTGGCTCAAGCTTCGGCTTCTCACAATACTTTCTGATTCTCAATATATCACGCCAGTCAGCTTCTAACTTCTCTACAGCTTCATCATTATACTTAACCGGCAAGAAACCTTCAGGTAAAACCTCTGTCCTTTCTTTCTCTTTACACCTTCTATTCAAAATTTCATCATCCGTTCTAAACAACTTCTCAAAACCAGGGAGATCTTCATTCTTATCATTTCTATACGTAGGAAAATCTTCATGTGTAACATCTTCAACTAAACCATCAATATCCCTATCATTGAGATCTTCAGAAATCTCAGGGCCAAAAGAATCATCCTCTGATGGAGGATCATCGGACTGTGCGTCAGCAGCTTTAGCTTCTTCTTGCTCTAGACGCACCTGCTCGTCCAGCTCAGCTCTAGTGAAGTTGTGAGGGATCTCTCCCTCTTCTAAATCATCATAAACAACAGTGTAACAACCCCGAATCCGTTTACCAAAAACGAGGCACATTTTTTTTTATAAGATAGGTCCCATTAAATTCCCACTTTACATAAACCATCAATAGTTATCCAAGTACAATTTGCCACAATAACGCATTAAACGTTTTATCTCGACTCTTGGTTTACAAATAACACCATACATCCTTACGAGAATGTATTTAACATACAAGGTTTGACTCGACACAATCAAACGGTGTGACCTCGAAACATTTACACAACACCATGGTTAAGACACATTAGACCAACCCGATACCAAGAGCATAATCTCGAGGATTCTACCAAATCCCCAATCCACGTCCAACTTCCACTAGCTACCCCATCGAGCCCAAGTGCTCCTATGCAACTAGTCTAACAACTAGCTAACATCATAATGCAATACCTGAAAAAAAAGTAAACAACGAGAGGGGTAAGCCGAGGCTTAGTGAATGCAATAATTATACATACGCATATATAATACACCTACTTGCAAACACTTACGCAAATACCGCATACACGCTAGTATATCACATCACATACCATCGCAAAGTATAACTCTAAATTCTCCAAGGCCACAAGCTAGCACAACGATAACATATATATATATATATAGCTCGAATAATATAATATGCTACAACACAACGCGTAATTATGGTTAACCAATAACACAAGGGAATGGTACTTCGAATTTCCCATCTGTGTTCATAACAACCGTTAGTGTACAACGACATATATCACTAACCCCGTTCACGCAATCGTTAGTGTACAACGACATATATCACTAACTCTTGGGCAATTTGGACAACACAATGTCCATCGTTAGTGTACAATGATATATATCACTAACTCTTGGGCAATTCGGACAACACAATGTCCATCGTTAGTGTACAACGACATATATCACTAACTCTTGGTGGTATAAACCCCTATACCTCGCCCCATCCCCCGCCCTACAAATAGATACATTATATACACACATGTATAATCATTCCACTCACCTCGAGATGCCCGCACAAATCATATATGTAACCCGCCTCCAAACGCAATCGAGCAAGCTTATACCTATAATACGCGTATAGATATACACAAAATCAACACACGTTCTCTACAAGAGAATTCGACTCCAACACCCTTAATCAAGGGTTTATACCCACTTCCACAATCCGTCCATTTAGACACCTAAAGTGGACTTCACCAATTACCACTACGGGTGGTAATTTCGACCCATTCAAACAAGTACAATTTAACCTAAATTATACTCGACGCCATTTAAACCCACCTAGGTCTTAACACTAAATTACTACTTAGGTAGTAATTATTTCAAATGCCTTTTAACACTTACAAAAGTGTTTAAACATCTATTTGATTAAAACTAGTGTCATTATCAAATTTGACCCAATCAAAGTCAACCCATTTTGACATAAGTCTCAAAAACGCCCAAAATCACTAACGACTAGTGATTACTTACCAAAACACAAATTAACACTAGATTCAAACACTAGAACACTCAATACATCCAAATCTTGACCCAAAACACAATTTGACAACAAAACAAGGTTAACACCCGTTTTAACCAATTAACATGTTCTTATGAACATCTAAATCACCAACACACTTACAATCTAGTGATTAACACCCAAACCAATGACAAATACTTCCAAATTTGTCATCTAACCCTAAACCCACAATAGTCGGGTTTGTAACGACCCGACCAAAACCGTTATTGACGGCGCCGTTAACTTAGGTCCCGTTGCGTGGTCGTAGTCCCTATATGAGACTCGTTTGACCAAAATTATGTCGCATTCATTTGAAAGGTACAAGACTTGCAAGTTTAGTTTACAAAACCGTTCGACAACAAGTCTAAGTTTACAAAAGTCATAAAGTATAAATGAAATAACTTGCGACATAATATAAGTTGAAAAACACAGTTGCTATAAACAGCGTAAGTATGTAAACAATATGTTTGAATCCAAAGGTGCTATCACTAGCGTATGCACGTATGTATGCTTGACTCCAAGCATGAAATCAGAGTGTATGCATGTATGCTTGACCCCAAGCAAGTATGAATGTACGCGGAAGCATGTATCAAATAGCCATGTATGAACCTGAGAAACATATAGAAAACTGTCAACGAAAAACGTTGGTGAAATCATAGGTGTATTAATAAAAGTTATATTTTGAACCACAAGATTTAGTATTTCCATAAATTGATCATCCAAAAGTTGCATTCCAAAAGTTGGTTCGCGAGCACCCAATTATCAAGGCTTAACGTTTCCTTCCATAGAACCCCATCACAATAGTGTTAGAACATACACTGTTTCTCGAAAATATATTTCATCCGTAGACGGTAGCGAACCGTCCGTAATGAGGGTTTGTCAAACCCGTATGGCCACACAATATAAGTTCTCGCTTACACCCTGTAAGTGTAACTAATGATAATCGAATTGAGGATTTTTGTTCTAACTAGCTGTGGAATGTTTGTTTTCCTTGTACTTGTGTTCAAAGTATAAAAGTAAGTAGTACAAAATGTAACAAAGTATATGTTTCTCAGCCCACAATTTAAAAGTATAAAAAGTTGTTGAAAAGGTGGGACTATGATCTCACCTCGAGTGCACGAGTATAAAAGTACTTCACAAAGTAAACGTGTGCATGAAAGTTGCTTAGCCTTGACCTAAACAAGTAAGTTGTATCAATTAACCGGTTACGACACAAGGTCGGGCGAAATGTGTTCAATTAGTCCTATGGCTCGTTACGACTCGAAAAGTATAGCATGTGAATCACGTTGTCAAGTTTCATACAAGAAACAAGTATAAAAGCATGCTAGAGTGATTGTATAAAAGTTTGGTTAAGTTTGACTAAAAGTCAAACTTGGTCAAAGTCAACGAAAAAGTCAACGCGTTCGGGTCGGGTCCCGAACTATTTTTCTATGCTAAATATTCATATACAAGTATATTAAAACAAGTTTCATGTGAATCGGAGGTCGGTAGCTAGTCAAACATTTCGCGTGAAATGCGCCAAACAAGGCAGAATCTGGCCAGGCCAATCCGCGCGCCGCGCGGGGATGGGGCGCGCCGCGCCACCATCTGGGCAGAGATTTCTGGTCAGTTTTTCAAAGTATGCATGAACCAAACATCAAACATTCACCATTTATGATCCGCAAACAACCAAAACATGTATCTTATATCCTCGGAAAGGTATTTTGACGAGCAATACAACTAACCACATATCATCAAACAAAAACATCATTTACAATAGCCGAAATCTCATCAAGTGATCAATAAAAGTCCATTTTCAAAGTTTCAAGTTCATCAAATGCATTTTGAGTTCCGGGAATCCAATTCACACATATGATATGCCGTTTTGAAGGTAATGAAGCATACATTACTACTAAACACTAACAATTAACATTCCATGGCATTTAAGCATCCAAAAGTTCATGTCAAGAACTATCAAACCCTAGTCAAACATCACAAAATCATTAATCGGGTTTTTGAAGTTTTCTTAATCAACCTACACATCCAAATGTGGCTAGTGATACTAGTAACACAATTAAAACATGCACTTTAACAATCTAACAACATTAACTCATCCAAAATCAAGGATTAAGCAAACCCATTTCAAAAACTCAAACTAGTTACTCCAAACCACAAATCGAGCAAACAAAACATATATTCATGTTACACACGAGCCATAGACACTAACTAACACAATTTCAAGTATATAAAACGAATTTAGAGAAATTTAGTGTTTTAGAAATGTTACCCAAAATGGATGAAATTGGTATCAAATCGTAGAGGATGAAGAGAGGATTCCAAATATGTAATTTGTTTTGTTGCTAGCTCCCTAAACCGAATTTAGATGATGATTTTGTGTTTGAGGTTTTGAGAGAATAAAAATGGAAGTAATGAAATGGGGAGGTTGAGATGGATGGAGGAGGGTGAAGGTTGACTAGTTGACCTAGTCATCTCTTTGCCCTCTTGGCAAGTTTAGTCCCTCAAGTTTCAAAGCGGGTGCGGGAATTAACCAAACGAATATTTTTAAAAACGCTCGAGTAAACGAGTGATGTTATAATTAAATAACGAGAATATTATGAACGTTTGTTAACGGAATCTACGAATATAAATAACGAAAGATATTATTTAAAAAAAAAAAGACAGTGTTAAAAATAATTTTAACGGAAAAACGCGGGATGTTACATTATCCACACCTCAAAAGAAATTTCGTCCCGAAATTTAGTTGGAAGTAGTAGTTGTTGAATCTTCCTCGAGATCTTGTGTTGCCAATTCTACGAATGAGGGAGAAGTACGCCCTAGGGTATTTCAACGAATTTTGACGGTCGGGATCATATGTTGTTTTAAGGTTTGGCTTCACGATTTATGGTTTCAACCGGTCCTCCTAGGAAGTGAGGGTTATCGTCGATAGTGAGTTCATCAAAGAAGATAACAAGTTCTCGTTTCGCAAAACACGTCTTTGAGTTGATACATCGAATGTAGGATAAACGGAGACCCAAAATGAGTCGGAAAAGTCTAAACGGCTAGCGACGGGTCCAAAACACCCCAAGAATTTAAAGGATCAAAATATCGCGGATTTAGCTTCCTACGTTTTCCCGAAACGGATTGCACCTTTCCAAGGTGCGACTCTTAACGTGACGCGGTTTATTTGAAATGTTTACGTTTAACATCGGCGTAGCTCTTGGTGATTACGAGTCGCGTAGGGTTTTACCCGAATATGAATAAATTTTCTCGGTTGCTCATGAATAACCTCGGCCCCGGTGAATTGATCATCGTTTACTTGGTTTCGACAAAAAGGAGGATGACGTTTCCGGTCACATGTGGTTTCAAAAGGTGTGACGTTAAAACTCGAATGAAGATCATTGTAGTACGAGGATTAAGCTAAAGGAAAATACTTTTCTCAAGTAAATTTGAAGTTAGTAATACAAACTTGTATTATGGTTTCCAAGGTTTAAATCGCATGTTTGTTCGGTCCGTCGGGTTGTGGATGGTACGCGGTACTCATGTCTAAACGCGGTCCCGAGGCTTTTTGTAAGGTACTCCAAAATCTAGAAGTGAAACGAGGATCTCGATCCGAAACGGGGTACATTTCCCTAAGGCATATTGAACAAGTTTGCTAAGAATTGAAAACGTTAGCTAGGACAAGTTTCTCAAGAAAATTCACGTCGCGGAAGATTTATCGGTTTTCAAATACGTTCGTTGAGACTATTCACCCTCGAGGCGAATACTAGTATAACGTGGAGAGTCCCTCCCTCCATTGGGAGTTTAGAATAAAGATTTCCTGAACCGGAAGTACGAGTGTGATGAGAGAGAAGTTTCCGCCTCGGTGCGAGCATAACGAGTAAATCGTAATTAGTCAATAAGACTGTGCGAGGACGAGATAGTATACACGTATAACATACGGTTGAAGTCGAGAGGAATCGGTAATTCATTCGGAAGCATAAGTATAGTTCAACAAAAGTCGAAGGGGTGTCCCCGGTATGGTTGTTATCAATTTTCTCGGAGTTTTTGGATGTCCAAACATGAAAGGATGAAGTCATGTACATGGCACATGGTGGTGTTTAGGTTGATCGAGTCTAACCACCATCACGCGTCACTAGAACTTTGGTATGTCTTACCGTAATATAACCACGTTGATCGAGTGTCGTTATATTACGCTAACTCATACCTCCATTCCCACATCACTCTATAGATTCAAGTTCGTGTCATCGCGAAAATCTAAAATGAACAAAATGTAACGACGTCTCAAACGTGACTCGTATTAAATCGAAATAGTTTCTACAACTCTAAAGAAGCGTTTCCCCGCGGGAAGTGTATAAACGATTGTTAACGTCAAATCGGTTCGATTCAAACAATAATGTATTTAGGTATGAAAAGAGTAACGAGTCATGATAACGAGTAGCACGCAACCGTAGTGATAAATGTTGATGACGATACTCACCTAGAGTAGTGATGGTAGTAACACCAAAAAGTAGATAGAAAGAAGCACCAGTGGGAAACCGATAGTAAGTTGAAACGGTGGCAAATAACAATCCGGGAGACAGAGTTCCCGAACAAGTGTGACTAATGAAGTCGTCGTCTTCCATACGTGTATGAATCATGAATTTACGTGTGTTACCAAAAAGTGGCGGAATACGAGTTCGTATGATGAAGGTTGGGTACCATTAAAAAGTTTGCCTAAGAATGATTCAAGTATAATGCACAAGTAGTCAAGTAAGTGCTATCTATAGCAAATGTATGTCAGAATGCAAATGCTAACTATCCGGTTGTAGTCTAGACTCACTAATGCGTCCTAACGACTCTGTTAGACACACTAATGCACATCCTAGTTCCCTACAACCAACGCTCTGATACCACTTGTAACGACCCGACCAAAACCCTAAGTTAACGGCGCCGTCAATAACGGTTTTGGTCGGGTCGTTACAGGGTTCACTTACACTAGCAATACAACAAAACCCCCAATTTCATGAGAAATGGGGTTTAGAACACTAACAAGTTCAAACCCTAACATGAGCAAGAATCAAACAAATTGAAATTCGGAGTTAGAACATACCACTACTATCAAAATGTAGCCGTGAACGAGGTGAACAACTTTAACACTCACGACTTGACCCGATTCATCCTTCTTCTTCCAAAATCCAAGCTTTCTCACTCTTGAAACCTCACCCTCTCTCTAAACATAAATTTAATTAAATGGAAATGTTATGAGTGAGTTGTGGATAAGCTTGTACCAGTTTTATGGTCCCAAAACTGGCCACAAAGTGAAAAGACAACATAGCCCTCAAAAGATCCTCTTTTTAAAGGTTAAAAACGTCCAAACAGCACAAGCCATCGCGTTTCGCGACATAGTGTCGCGTACCGCTACTTCTGAAACGCGATACACCAGTTTACATCGCGATAAGTAGAACAGTCGGCCAGGATTTTGGTTCATCGCATTTTGGTGTGAAGCATCGCGTTCCGCGATGAGCTAGGTCGCGACAGACCCCATGCAGACGCGACAGAAGGCCTGTTGGCCAGTTTTCTATATTTTTAACACTAAAATGCAACGTAACATTTACGGAAATGATAATATATAACCACGAGGGTAAACACGCACCTTAAATATACACCGGGAAGAACGGGTGTTACAACTCTCCCCCACTTAAATTCGATCACGTCCTCGTGATCCTAATCACTTAACCAACCCGAACCTACACGCCGCGGTCCTCAAAACATTTCAATCCGACTTCCATCACATTACTCATTAACCCGAAGATTAATCCATTAAATAAAAGCACACTTGCACGCGTTCCGAAGCGTGCAATACACACGACATCCGAAGTCTATGCCAAATTCTAAAAATTCTTCCATACGATAGGGACCACGCCCTACGATCCTACGAAACACAACCAGGCTCAGAATCCATAATACCTCCTGCTAATCCGAAGATTTCACCACACGCTAAGAATCACTACGAGCGTTTGATATGCTACTAACGGACGGTTTTATTTCTACGGTGTCGTTAGGTCGCAGGGTGTCCGATTCGGCAGCACACAGTGTCTTCGTTTATTTATATTTTGCGGGGCCTAAATTACTTTACTTTCTAAGGTGTATAAGTGTAAGTTAACCTAGTGTCGAATTTTTATGCTGATTAACGAATTGAAGATCAAGTGGATAATTGTCTTTTATTTAAATTACCTGGGTTAAAGATAGTAGTTGGTTTTTAACTAAAGGTCCTAAATGCGGAAAAGTAAATAAGGTGGGAGGATATCCGGAGTATGCAGATCAGGGAAATGTTGACCAAGATATCAGTATTGGGTTAGGTTGAGGTAATTATGCTTATGTTAAGGCTATGTTTGGACTGATGTAGATCTGGTTGGATGAGCCAATTACACAGACCTACTTATCTCTGACTCTCGGAGTTCTCTTTGAGCAGTGAGAAGTATGTCACTTGGTCGTATAACTGAAGCGTACAATACCTCGGAGGTTATCCTAAGTAGGTACTAGGTGTGTTAGTGGGTTGAGTGTGTTGAAAATGAGTGGAGAGAGCCCCTTTAAATAGGCTCAATTTTCAGCTGAATCCGGCCGGCAAGCCGTACGGCAAGCCGGATGGCAAGTCGGATTTGGCAAGCCGGATCCGGGTTGGCAAGTCGCCTGGTGAGGCGTATTCGGCAAGCCGTACCCATACGGCAAGCCGGATGGCAGGCCGGATTTAGCCTGGTCAGCCCTTGTTTCCTGGATCGTAACTTGATTTCTTGACTTTCACCGTTTTCGCTCTAGATTCTTCGTTTTAGCTCCGTTTTGCTTGATTCTTTTTTGCATCGCCTTTGTAATCACTTAATCTACAAAATCAACCAAAAAACAATAATTTTTCCGACAAAGTTTTAATCTTTATTATTTTAGGGCTCGATTTAGGGGGTAAAAACGTGACTTTTTGCCCGATATCAAATACGCCACACTTAGCTTTGCTTGTCCTCAAGCAAGAAAGCGGGAATATCGGGATCTTTCTAATGGATTCTTCTATGCCCCACCCGTAGATCTTTTTATTATGCCTTCATCGGAAGTCGGTTCATCTTTCGAAAGTATTAGAAAAAGTTTCGAACTTCGATGATTTGGTCGTTAGATCTCAGTTTCGTCCATAGTGGAAAAGGCGTACTTCCCAACTCTCAGATGTAGAGTATACATGATCAGGCTCCTCACAGACGGATCACTCATATCACTCAAGTGTTTAGGGTGTCCTATTCTACTTGTATTGTCTCTCAGAAGCCAGTCTGTAATAGTTCGCATCATAGGCTTGGTAAAGCATCGATATCTCCACCGGTTAAATGAGGACGGCACTGATCTTCTTCCTAGGCATTCTTTCAAGAGGAAGACGGGTTATAGGGTTTGGATGGAAATGTATGAATTTCGGTGAAAGGGATCCAGATCTTTCGATTTTCGAGAGAATTGATAGACTTTGATTCTTCAGAGTATCCATTTTTGGATAGATAATGGCTGAGAATTCCGTAAAGGTTTTTCTTTGGAAGAGGCGGCTTTTGCTAAGACTTTGTCTAGAATTTTCTTTTGCTCTTCCATCCTTCTTCTTCAGGGCATTTCCTCGGGTTTCTTTTTGCCTTATTAGAGACTTTGCTCTTAGAGACTTTGCTCTTTCAATCATTTTTTTTTTTTTTTTTGGCATACCCTTTCTTCATAACTTTTGTCTTTTGTTCCTGGTGCCCAGAGAGGAAGTGATAATCCACTGAAAATAGGTCTTTGACCTATCAAAAACAATCAGGGGTTCGGAATCTTTAGACTAGTGCTTTTGAAGCGAATTTGATCGATCTATCTCTTCATTAATCTCTGGATCTTTGGTGAAATGGAAAGGGGAATGAAATGGTGTATGGTGTATTTGGGAGTGAATTTGGGGTGAATATTTCTGATTCATCAACTCTTGTTGTGAGTTGGTCTGGGTGAAATTACGTGGAGTGGAAACGGAAACGGATGGCTTTTGTCTTCTCTATTCGGAATGATTTCGGAAGGAGTATCGCACCTGCACCACGTATGGCGCTCACTAACCATTAGCCTCGAAACGTATGTCTGAACCAAGTTCTAACTTGAACCGTACACCGGCACGCTCATCAATTGAAATAACAAAGTACTGTCGATTTGATGGGTCGTACAGATACTTTGGGTCCAAAGTCCTCACCCTTTAGAGTAGGGGTCGTGCTTGATCATGCGTAGCCTTTAACATACTTTCTTAAAAGATATCTTTTGACACAAAACATTAGCTCTAGCTTAATCGTTCCGTTCTAATAAATGTTCCGAAAACCGATTTCTAGCAGGTTTATTAGATCTTTTGGGCAAAGACAAAGTAAGAATTTTTCAAAATTACCCAATATTCATAGCTTAATTACTTTTGGACAAAAGAATTTTTCAAAACCTGGCGTTTTATGGTTACTTGAATTGAAATTTCGACCTTAGAAACCTTACCCATTACCCCACACTTAGAAGAACATTGTCCCTAATGTTCTCTTAGAAGAATATTAATACTTTATAAATTAAGGACATGACTTCTAAAATTCTAAGTTGGTTGCGGGGGTAACCCCACACTTAGAGATTTTAGTGTGTTATAATTGAAATAGGTTAAGGAACAGTTACTTCCCTATGGTCGCGTTACTTTCCTAGTGCTGGCCTCCTAGGGTCCATCTCCTACATACCAGTCTCTTGTATAATGATAATTCTGCATGAAGAACAAAAAGAGAAAGGCAGCATTTCCACTATATAACAACTTTTCAATACAATATTTTTCAAAAGATAAGAACTGAAACATAAACGTAAAAAAAAATTAAAGAAAAGGTAGTCTAGAGGATACTATCCTGATTAACATGTGTAGGCTCTAAAAGATATCTGAAATCATCCTCATCCAAGTCCAAGTTCGGCATGCGCTCAAACGTGTATCCCGTATCCAACTCAGGTCCCAACAAAGAATCTAGACATAAGTCTGATGGTAGCTCCAGGTGAGATAGGTCTGCGAGAGGATCCTCATCGGGTATGGTCCCCGTGATCTCAAAAACCTGGGCCATTGGCGGCTCCACTGAAATCGGAATGGTCACTAGATGACAACCATCTGGCAATGCTGTAGCTGGAGTCGGTTCCGCAACTGGGGTAGGTGGCATAGTAGGCGCAGCAGTAGCATGTGGAGGCATAGCAACAGAGTGAACCGATGCTGGCGTAGACTGCCCCGGCGTAGATCGTCGTGTCGTTTGGGCACGGGATACTAGCCTATAGGATGACGGGCCTAGGGTAGAGCGAGGCATCTCTTCACGGCGGAAGTATGCTCGCAGAGCTGTATAAAGGCTCTGTTGATCCCTAAGTAACGCCCACGCAACATCTGGGTCGCTCAGTGTAGCTCCATAGTGGATAGATATCGGCGGCTCATATGAATCTAACAGTGGTGAATGCTCGGCCGGTCTCCTGGCCAGACGTCTGGACCGTCTGACCGGGGGGGATGGTGGCGCTGTGCTGATATCTTCCTCGATGCTCTGTAGTACCAGTCTCCTGGGGCCTATTTGGCCTGTAGACGGCCTGTTCTGGCCGGCACTGCTCCCTGATGAATAGACTACAGGAGTCCTTCTCCTGCGTACAGGCAAGCTAGCTGATGCTCCTGAACTTGGCATAATATTGCCTAAAACACATTAAACAAAACCGTAAGCACTAAGCGCAAGTATGGCGCTTAGTTGGTTAGTACAGGAATAATATCTTAAGACTGAAAATAACTTAAAAGAAAATATATAAATAAAAAGGATAAGCAAGGGGTGCCTCCCAAGAGCGCTTTGTTTATCAAGTCGTTACAGCTCGACTTTTCCTTGTCAGATCTTCAAAATGGATCGAAGGAGAAAAGGTGTTCCTCCTTCTCGTGGTCTTCTAGATATGCCTTCAACCGGTGGCCATTGACTTTGAAATTACCCGTAGGTCCCTCCAACTCCACGGCTCCGTGTGGAAAAGCGTGTACAACTTTGTATGGGCCACTCCATCTTGATCTAAATTTTCCCGCGAACTTCTTAAACCGAGAATTGAAGAGAAGAACCTTATCTCCAGGGGCGAACTTTGTAGGAATTAATTTGGCATCATGCGTGAGTTTCGTTCGTTCCTTGTAGATATACGACGTTTCATATGCTTGGTCTCTCAATTCGGCGAGTTCGTTCATCTGCATCTTTCTGTGTTTACCGGTAACTGAGGGATCGAGATTGCAGGTCTTCAGCGCCCAGAGAGCTTTGTATTCAAGTTCTAACGGAAGATGACAAGCTTTCCCATAGATCATTCTGTAGGGTGTAGTTCCTAGAGGATTCTTGTAGGCAGTCCGGAACGCCCACAGAGCATCATCTAATTTCTCGGCCCATTTATTTACATGATGGCCGACAGTGCGTTCTAATATCCTTTTAAGTGCCCTGTTTGTGACCTCTGCCTGTCCATTGGTCTGCGGATGATAGGCAGTGGACATCTTGTGGGTAACTCCGTATTGCTGCATCACCTTCATAAACTGAGTGTTACAGAAGTGTGTGCCTCTATCACTAATGATCGCACGGGGAGCTCCAAATCTGCAGAATAGTCTCTTCAGAAAATTTATGACGACTTTGGCATCGTTTGTCGGAAATGCTTGAGCTTCCACCCATCTGGAGACGTAATCGACTGCTACGAGGACGTATTCTTTCCCGTTAGACTTTGGGAAAGGGCCCATGAAGTCTAATCCCCATATATCGAAGATTTCGCAAGCTTGGATATTAGTCCTAGGCATCTCGTTCTTCATAGAGATATTGCCTTGTCTTTGGCATGCGTCACAACGCTTTACAAGCTCTTGCGCATCTCGAAATATAGATGGCCAGTAGAATCCTGATTCGTAGACTTTTCTTGCTGTTAAGTTCGCTCCATGATGACCTCCAGTTGGTCCATGATGACATTGGTGAAGAATCCCTGCTGCTTGCTTTTCATCTACGCACCTCCTGATTATCTGATCAGGGCAAATTCTAAACAGGTAAGGGTCTTCCCAGTAGTAGTACTTTGCATCCCTGAAGAACTTCCTTCTTCAGGAGGTACTCATCCCTTTTTGTACTACTCTAGCAACTAAATAGTTGGCCATGTCAGCATACCACGGGGTATCTGTAAACTGTGATCCTATGTGAGTTTGTCCTAAACTCATAAGCTGTTCTTCCGGAAACTTATCTTATCTTGTTCTGCAAGCTTTTCCATCGTCGGATTCTCCAAACGACTAAGGTGATCTGCTGCGACGTTCTCGGCTCCTTTCTTGTCTTTAATCTCGATGTCGAATTCTTGAAGGAGCAAGATCCATCGTAGGAGTCTTGGCTTTGCGTCTTGCTTGGTGAAAAGATATTTTAGGGCTGAATGATCTGTGTAGACCGTAGTCTTGGACAAGATAAGATAGGAACGATATTTGTCGAAGGTGAATACCAAGGCTAGCAGCTCCTTTTCCGTGGTAGTGTAATTCTCTTGAGCTCCGGTTAAGGTTTTGCTGGCGTAATAGATTGGATGAAAGTGTTTATCTACCCGTTGTCCAAGCACTGATCCAACTGCAAAATCGCTCGCATCACACATGATCTCAAATGGTAAACTCCAGTCAGGAGCTATCATGATCGGTGCATGTGTTAGCTGCTCTTTCAAAAAGTTGAATGCTTTTCTACATTCTTCATCAAACACAAACGGGACTTCCTTCCCTAGAAGATGAGTGAGAGGTCGGGTGACCTTTGAGAAATCCTTAATGAAGCGTCGGTAGAAACCGGCGTGTCCTAGAAAACTCCTCACCGCTCTTAATGTGGTAGGTCCTGGAAGTTTTGAGATAGTCTCAATCTTGGCCTTATCAACTTCTGTTCCTGCTTTGGAGATCTTATGTCCTAAAACTATCCCTTCTTTTACCATGAAGTGACATTTTTCCCAATTGAGAACTAGATTTGACTCTTCACACCGGGTGAGCATCTTGTCAAGGTTTGACAGACATGAATCAAAGGTACTTCCAAAGACCAAGAAGTCGTCCATGAAGACTTCCATACAACGATCAATCATGTCGTGGAATATTGCCACCATGCATCGCTGAAAGGTAGCGGGTGCATTGCATAGCCCAAAGGGCATACGATGATAGGCAAATGTTCCATAAGGACAAGTAAATGTTGTTTTCTCTTGGTCCTTTGGGTCGAGGGGAATTTGAAAATAGCCAGAAAAACCGTCTAGGAAACAGTAGTACTCATTCCCTGATAGACGTTCCAACATCTGATCAATAAAAGGTAACGGAAAATGATACTTTCGGGTTGCATCGTTTAGTTTACGATAGTCTATGCAAACCCTCCAACCGGTGACTTCCCGAGTTGGAATAAGTTCATTATTCTCGTTTTGAATGACGGTCGTCCCTCCCTTTTTGGGTACCACTTGAACAGGACTGACCCATGGTGATTCGGAGATCGGATAGATCAGACCGGCGTCCAGAAGTTTGATCACTTCTTTCTTGACGACTTCTTGAATCATAGGGTTAACTCTTCTTTGCCTCTGAACTGATGGCTTGAAATCATCTTCCATGAAGATCTTGTGAGTGCAATAGTTGGGGCTGATCCCTTTGATGTCGGAGATCTTCCAAGCAATTGCCTTCTTATGTGATTTCAGCACTTGAATCAATTTAGCCTTCTCTTGCGGCTTGAGGTCTTTCGATATGATCACAGGGAGCTGCGATTCTCCTTCTAAGAATGCATACTCCAGATTGTCGGGTAACTTCTTCAATTCCAATTCCGGAGGCTCCTCGATAGATGGCTTCATTCTAGCTATTTCCTCACGATCTAACGAGTCGTACCTCTCCTGGAATTCTGATTCTTCAGTAGCGGTTACTGATGCTATCTGTTCTTCATTTCTGGAAATTGTCCTTCTCAATGCTTCCTCTTCAGAAACTTCTTCTTTAGTTTCGAAGGTAGGTTCGGGAAAATCCCCACAGTCTTCCCTTGACTGGGGTTCTTGATATACCGGAATGAAATCTGACTCTTCATTCGGTCTTCTCCTTAGTAGAGGTAAAGGACGCCTTGTCCTAGCAGTGCTATTTGAATAGTGTTGCCAATAAGGTTACTTTCAGAGAGGGGAGATGTATGTTGACTAAGATCTACGGCGGAATGGTCATCAAGATTTCCTTCAGGATGAGTAAAGAACAGATCCTTAGAAATTTGATCTTGACTGCAAATAGCCATAGTCTCTTCCAGGTATTCGTTGACGAGTTCTTGAAAAGAATCAGAGAGATTCACATCCTCTTCCTTAGGATGGTTCATGAGGCGATCAACATTGAATGTGATTTCTTCTCCTCCAACCCTTAACTTCAATGATTTCTCGTGAACGTCAATTACGGCCTTGGCAGTATTTAGGAATGGTCTGCCAAGAATGAGTGGGACCTTCGTGTCTTCCTCAATATCCATAATAACGAAATCAACGGGGAATGGGAACTTATCCACTCTAACTAGGACATCTTCAGCTATTCCCTTAGGAATTTTAACTGATCTGTCCACTAGTTGGATAGTCATCCTGGTTGGTCTTAAATCGTTTAATCCTAGCTTCTTGAATAATGAATAGGGCATTAGGTTTACACTGGCTCCTAAGTCTGGTAACGCATTACTAATCTGGACATCTTGCAGGTAGCAAGGTACCGTAAATCTTCCCGTATCTCCTAACTTAGGGGGAATTCTATGCTGTAACACTAATGAGCATTCTTCACTTAAGGGCAAGCTAACTATCTCTCTTAATCTCTCTTTGTTTGAAAGCAGTTCTTTGAAAAATTTAGCGCAGTTTGGCATTTCTACTAAAGCATCTACTAGACGTACATTCAAATGCAAATTCTTGATAATATCCCAATACTTGGCAAATTGTGCCTCTTGTTTTTCCTTCCTAAGCCTACCTAGGAAAGGTATGCGGGCGCGCGGAATGATTTCCGGGGCCTTAGGAGAGATAGGTTCCGGTGGATTGACGACTGGGTCAATCGGCACAGGTTCCTTATCAGAAAAATCTTGTATGGGTATATTAACAGTTGTTTCTTTTCCTCCTCGAGTGATTACGAGGGCATCAAACTCACCACACTCTAACTCAATTTTAGTGGTTAAACTTTTAAGCGTAAGCTGAAAATTCGTGATTAATTCTTCAAAAGTCTTTATCAAAGTGTCGAACTTGTTTTGGCATTCTACGACTTGAAGGTTTATTATATATTGCTTTTTCATAAATTCAGCTAAAATTTCCTTAGAGTGGAGGGTAGGTTTATGCACTGGAAATATTATATTATGATCCGAGCTATTGTGCTGTTTATGTGCCCATCTAAGGTAAGGATACCTTAGATTGGTTCTAGTAGCATCGGATTTATTAGGAATTTGTAAACTTTGAAGAGTGAGGGTGAGATCTTGTAACCTGGTTTCCAACATTTTTACCGTATGCGTGAAGACGTCATCCTTCTCAGCAGCTTCATTGTTCCAGCTTTCCTGTTGTGCAGCTATCGTGTCCAAGAGATCCCATGCTTCATCTGCCGTTCGAGACATGAAATTGCCTTGCGAGGCCATGTCTAGGAGAGACTTATCATCTTTGGTCAAACCATTGTAAAGCGTACAGACTACGTCTGCCTGGCTTAATGAATGATTCGGACATCTTTTAAGCATCATCTTTACTCTATTCCATGCTAGACACAATGACTCATTTTCTTTTTGGGAAAAGTTAGTGATGTCATTCCTTAAACAGGTTTGCAGGGAGGGTGGATAATATTTGTTTAGAAATTTAGTGGCCAAATCCTCCCACGTATGAATTGAATTCGGGTTAAGTGCATCAAACCATGCTGAAGCGTGTTTAGAAAGCGAATATTGAAAAATATGCAGTTTTAAAATGTTTTTCTCGTTTACGTCCTTCTTAAAAGAGTCAAGACTGATAAATTTGTTTATATGAAAATTAGGATCGTCAGTCGGTAATCCTTGAAATTTATAGATCATAGTGACTAGTTTAATCATGTGTGAACTGATTTCAGGAATTCCTTCGGTTCCTAAGGTGATTGGTCCTCCTCTTTCCTCTAAGCATGACTTATGCATAGAAGAAAGGGTGTCTTGTTGTTCCATTTTTTTGATTTTCTAGATTTTATGAAAAGAAAAAGACTTAAAAGTAACTTTTAGAAAATATTAATTTACTAAAAGGATCGATAATTTAATAAAAACAATTATTCTTGAAATTCGATCACTAACCAGATCGGATATCTTAACTGATAGGACTTCTCACTGGCCAGGCCGACAACGGAGAGGCAGGATCTTTTTGGTTCCAATATAATTGAAGACTGTTCGGAAAATCCAATAACCAACGTCCGTGTATAATTGTATTTCTTAGACACCACCAAACAATACTTTGTCTGCTTAAAAATCTTTCTCGATCAAAATATTCGAGTCCCCGGCAGCGGCGCCAAGAGAAACAAGTGATATGCTACTAACGGACGGTTTTATTTCTGCGGTGTCGTTAGGTCACAGGGTGTCCGATTCGGCAGCACACAGTGTCTTCGTTTATTTATATTTTGCGGGGCCTAAATTACTTTACTTTCTAAGGTGTAGAAGTGTAAGTTAACCTAGTGTCGAATTTTTATGCTGATTAACGAATTGAAGATCAAGTGGATAATTGTCTTTTATTTAAATTACCTGGGTTAAAGATAGTAGTTGGTTTTTAACTAAAGGTCCTAAATGCGGAAAAGTAAATAAGGTGGGAGGATATCCGGAGTATGCAGATCAGGGAAATGTTGACCAAGATATCAGTATTGGGTTAGGTTGAGGTAATTATGCTTATGTTAAGGCTATGTTTGGACTGATGTAGATCTGGTTGGATGAGCCAATTACACAGACCTACTTATCTCTGACTCTCGGAGTTCTCTTTGAGCAGTGAGAAGTATGTCACTTGGTCGTATAACTGAAGCGTACAATACCTCGGAGGTTATCCTAAGTAGGTACTAGGTGTGTTAGTGGGTTGAGTGTGTTGAAAATGAGTGGAGAGAGCCCCTTTAAATAGGCTCAATTTTCAGCTGAATCCGGCCAGCAAGCCGGATGGCAAGCCGGATTTGGCAAGCCGGATCCGGGTTGGCAAGTCGCCTGGTGAGGTGTATTCGGCAAGCCGTACCCATACGGCAAGCCGTATGGCAGGCCGGATTTTAGCCTGGTCAGCCCTTGTTTCCTGGATCGTAACTTGATTTCTTGACTTTCACCGTTTTCGCTCTAGATTCTTCGTTTTAGTTCCGTTTTGCTTGATTCTTTTTGCATCGCCTTTGTAATCACTTAATCTACAAAATAAACCGAAAAAACGATAATTTTGTCGACAAAGTTTTAATCTTTATTATTTTAGGGCTCGATTTAGGGGGTAAAAACGTGACTTTTTGCCCTATATCAGCGTTACCGCAACAAGCTATAACTCACACACTCAACGTCCCAAATTTTCGTTCCGGAAAATACGAAAAACACCACATCTCACTTCAAGTTCTCGCTACAACTTGCAACAAGCTACATCCATAACTATAACACCCAACGCGATCTACTAAAAACCACTACGTCTGACCCATGTCTAGCATTGATCCAACTCAAGAAGGATTCATGCTTCCGTAAAGCTCCGTACTCCATCGGTTCATAAACGTACTACTACACCGCTCATCCCTGATTATTCTCTAGACTAAGATCCAAACTTCCTCCGGCCCCACGCCGGATCATTCTTCAACGAAGAAACTCGCGTAACCCCAAAGTAAATACTTTTAGAAGTACCACCTTTCCACCGATCGATCCGCACACGACTGTCCGTCACTGGATTAATATAGAACGACGATAATACACCACGAGTTAGATGAAACACCAACACATCGTCATAGGGTTTCTCCTCTGAATCATACATTACGACTTCCTAGTACAAGCATAGAAGCTACATGTATACTAAAATCCTGCCAACGGCGAATCATCATCACAACAATTTCGCAATTCGCCACACGACTCACGAAATATTCACCAACGCCGGGCGAAATCCTCCTACCTAGACCGTCCATTTAGGATGGTCTCGACATTTCATTGCAACCAACGAGTCGCATCACTAGGGAACACGCCCTCGCAAACAAATAACAACCGCGTGTCTCTATGTGAGACAGTAAGAACCAACACTCTCGCCTCACAATCATCCATAAAGTGGAATAATCCACTGACACTTTCCACGACCACGTTTCCCGAGAAGGAAAAATACAGTATTCGCCACAATATCAAACTCATTCTCCCTTAAAAGTACTATCCGAGCTTCACACCAACCCAAATTTGCATCACGAAAGCACTCACAATGACAACTTCATTTTCTCACTCCGAGATCCCCAACTTCGCACTTGGTCTCATACCGCACTTTGGTGCTACACGACCACCCTTCCTAAGAAGTCTTACACTTCACTTGATCTAACACCACCGAAGCTTCCTCATACTTCTGTAAAAACTCCCCCACTTAGGATTTAGCTCCATTTCTCACCGCTAGGATGATAACATCCTGCGGAGTTACCATTTCACGAAACACATGACCATCCTCATCGTTGGTCATCCACACCAAACCACCGTAAATTCACTTTAGGCTCTCAGAGCCGTCATGCACAATCACCAGAGATGTCGTATAGGCGACGACATCGCACCTTGGTACCACGAATAACAACTAACAACCCTTCGTCGTTCGCAAAGCGAACTCCATCAAAATCCTATGTACGCCTCTAAGTCTAGGCATATGCCGCTCCGCTTGATCAGTCGTGCATCTCCGTCGAGATCACCCGACCTTCCACTCAACGAACCTTTACCAATAATTGCCCACTCTCATGGAGAAGAAGGACCAATCCGACACAATAATCGCATCGACCGCAATATCGACACTTCATCATAACACTTGGCCTATCCGACCATTAAGTCCATCACCGGTCGATCACTATTACCATCTCCACTCCTTCCAAGGGTATCTCACCGGCACCCTAAGCGCTAACGATCAAACCATTACCGGAGTTGAACATCACACTAGCAGGTATAAGAAGGCACCTGACGCAGTGTCATGCAGACTCCCGCCACAACCTACCAAATTTTAGAACTCGATCTTTAGGTTCTAAACACCTGATGTCATCCATCTCTCCACAATAATGACCCGAAGTCATACCTACCTTGACAAACCTTACGGCCTATTGTCTTATCGAAAGTTCCAAGCGATCACACGTTACCCGCAATTTTCTACAAGGCCAAAACGATATAGCCTAACGAAACCCTTTATCTAACACTAAGGAGATGCTTGAGAACACCAAGTCTTACACCCTTCCACATATCGGCACGATCACCACAGCAGGGGTATTCCGTTAGGAATGTTACCCTATAATCCCCAACACACTAACACACTATCGTAAACATCGTCATATGGGTCCCACTCCCATGAGTTTAATGACCCGAAGACTCCTCGATCCACCAATTCCAAGGCGACTCACAACAAGAATCCTAACATGATTCTCTAAACACACACTCTACCGAGTGTAACTCAAAACTACAATCGTTAGACTTGTCACATTCCTTTACGGAATTCAAGTCCTCGACGCACACACGCACGCACATAAATCGGTCATCCTAGTTACGATGGGTAACTACTACCAATGAAAATCTCAATAGTGCACTCACTACTTAGGGAGACTAAGTACGCACCGAACTCGAGAGTTGGCTCACTCACTTAACTAACCAAATCCACCGTAACGCTTCTCGACTCGCAACGAACCCGATGTGACTACAAGCACATCACCCGAGACAACTATCACCTAGGAACCAATAAAGATTCCTCATTTATCCCGAATCTACCCCAAGCATGCCACGTTTCCTCCGTTCGGTACTCGTCATGTCATGCTTGATGTCAAGATACACTTTCGTAATAATGGTGATCGGTCACTATTACAAATGCGTACCTTACCATTTCCACATGGTCACGCAAAGTACTTTACCCGGACTGACGCAACATTCACACAAAATAACACGCGATAACTCCTAGTACCCGAATGACCAAAGTCCTTACCGTGAACTTGATCACTCAAAACCGCCAAACATACGAATCTCCCCAATAGATTCATCCCTAGGATACCGCACAAAAGATACCTGCATATATACACCAATATACAATATAATAATAAATGTACACAAGTACACCGCAATAACAAGTCAACCTACACCCTAGGTGACTATCACTAAAACAACGTTCAAGTCCGCCTACTTACATTAGGCACTAGCTATCTAAGGCACTAATTTACACACGCAATATGGCCCCACATAATCACACTTTGGACCAACACAAGTCCTAGTTAGTCACCTACTCTAAGGCACTAACAAACCTTAATCCGACAAGTATCCCTACAAGTCCCGTAAATAACGCACAACGGACAATAAGTCTAAGACTAGGCACCTACTCGAAGGTCACCTAATTCCCTTAGACTATGCTCTGATACCACTTGTAACAACCCCGAATCCGTTTACCAAAACGAGGCACATTTTTTTTTTATATAAGATAGGTCCCATTAAATTCCCACTTTACATAAACCATCAATAGTTATCCAAGTACAATTTGCCACAATAACGCATTAAACGTTTTATCTCGACTCTTGGTTTACAAATAACACCATACATCCTTACGAGAATGTATTTAACATACAAGGTTTGACTCGACACAATCAAACGGTGTGACCTCCAAACATTTACACAACACCATGGTTAAGACACATTAGCCCAACCCGATACCAAGAGCATAATCCCGAGGATTCTACCAAATCCCCAATCCACGTCCAACTTCCACTAGCTACCCCATCGAGCCCAAGTGCTCCTATGCAACTAGTCTAACAACTAGCTAACATCATAACGCAATACCTGAAAAAAAGTAAACAACGAGAGGGGTAAGCCGAGGCATAGTGAATGCAATAATTATACATACGCATATATAATACACCTACTTGCAAACACTTATGCAAATACCGCATACACGCTAGTCTATCACATCACATACCATCGCAAAGTATAACTCTAAATTCTCCAAGGCCACAAGCTAGCACAACGATAACATATATATATATATATATATATATATATATATATATATATATATATATATATATATATATATAGCTCGAATAATATAATATGCTACAACACAATGCGTAATTATGGTTAACCAATAACACAAGGGAATGGTACTTCGAATTTCCCATCGGTGTTCATAACAACCGTTAGTGTACAACGACATATATCACTAACCCCGTTCACGCAATAGTTAGTGTACAACGACATATATCACTAACTCTTGGGCAATTTGGACAACACAATGTCCATCGTTAGTGTACAACGACATATATCACTAACTCTTAGGCAATTCAGACAACACAATGTCCATCGTTAGTGTACAACGACATATATCACTAACTCTTGGTGGTATAAACCCCTATACCTCGCCCCATCCCCCGCCCTACAAATAGATACATTATATACACACATGTATAATCATTCCACTCACCTCGAGATGCCCGCACAAATCATATATGTAACCCGCCTCCAAACGCAACCGAGCAAGCTTATACCTATAATACGCGTATAGATATACACAAAATCAACACACGTTCTCTACAAGAGAATTCGACTCCAACACCCTTAATCAAGGGTTTATACCCACTTCCACAATCCGTCCATTTAGACACCTAAAGTGGACTTCACCAATTACCACTACGGGTGGTAATTTCGACCCATTCAAACAAGTACAATTTAACCTAAATTATACTCGACGCCATTTAAACCCACCTAGGTCTTAACACTAAATTACTACTTAGGTAGTAATTATTTCAAATGCCTTTTAACACTTACAAAAGTGTTTAAACATCTATTTGATTAAAACTAGTGTCATTATCAAATTTGACCCAATCAAAGTCAACCCATTTTGACATAAGTCTCAAAAATGCCCAAAATCACTAACGACTAGTGATTACTTACCAAAACACAAATTAACACTAGATTCAAACACTAGAACACTCAATACATCCAAATCTTGACCCAAAACACAATTTGACAACAAAACAAGGTTAACACCCGTTTTAACCAATTAACATGTTCTTATGAACATCTAAATCACCAACACACTTACAATCTAGTGATTAACACCCAAACCAATGACAAATACTTCCAAATTTGTCATCTAACCCTAAACCCACAATAGTCGGGTTCACTTACACTAGCAATACAACAAAACCCCCAATTTCATGAGAAATGGGGTTTAGAACACTAACAAGTTCAAACCCTAACATGAGCAAGAATCAAACAAATTGAAATTCGGAGTTAGAACATACCACTACTATCAAAATGTAGCCGTGAACGAGGTGAACAACTTTAACACTCACGACTTGACCCGATTCATCCTTCTTCTTCCATAATCCAAGCTTTCTCACTCTTGAAACCTCGCTCTTTCTCTAAACTTAAATTTAATTAAATGGAAATGTTATGAGTGAGTTGTGGATAAGCTTGTACCCGTTTTATGGTCCCAAAACCGGCCACAAAGTGAAAAGACAACATAGCCCTCAAAAGATCCTCTTTTTAAAGGTTAAAAACGTCCAAACAGCACAAGCCATCGCGTTTCGCGACATAGTGTCGCGTACCGCTACTTCTGAAACGCGATACACCAGTTTACATCGCGATAAGTAGAACAGTCGGCCAGGATTTTGGTTCATCGCGTTTTGGTGTGAAGCATCGCGTTCCGCGATGAGCTAGGTCGCGACAGACCCCATGCAGACGCGACAGAAGGCCTGTTGGCCACTTTTCTATATTTTAAACACTAAAATGCAACGTAACATTTACGGAAATGATAATATATAACCACGAGGGTAAACACGCACCTTAAATATACACCGGGAAGAACGGGTGTTACAAACAGAATGCTTGAGCTCATCCTGTTTAGAAAAGAAATCACTAAAACTATAATCAATTTTAAGAGGAATTACTGACAGTGCTGTAGCTTTGGAGGAACCAGGAGCCTCCACCATTTGAGTATCAGTCTCTCCCTCGGGTAATTCAATCAAATCAAACTTCTCTTCCCACGCAGTAACCTTAGCTAAAGCAGATTCAGCCAACTTTCTAGCTTGAGAAGCCTCTCTTTTAGCATCAGTCAACAACAACGACTGATCACCCACTTTCTTCTGTAGCAACTCAACTTGCATACCCAACCTAGTAACATCATCTGACTTCACACGATTTTCTTCTTTTAACTGTTCAACCTTCTCATCCATCTCCTTCCTCAACCTCAAGTTATCAGCCATTGCTTGAACATATATATCATTCAGATTTTGAAGAGCTGATGAACTAACACCTCCTTCTGCCCCGGTACGTGGTGGAGCATCAGGAGTTGGAGTAGAAACAGTCTCTTGTGACACTTGTTGTGCGACTGGTGGTGATTGATGTGTTGATTGAGTTTGTTGTAGTGGTTGACCTTGAGTTTGAGTGGGCGGTGTTCCTTGAGTAGCACCAGTAGCCGATCCACCTTGATTCTTTAAAACAAATCTAAACCTCTTATGTGGTCTCAACTTTGTAGAAACCTGTGAACCCTCATCTTCTACCAACCTTCTTCTTTCACCTCTCGGAGCTTCCTCACCAACAATAGGATTAATATCACCAATCTCATCAACTAAACCTCCAGTACCTGAAACACCTGCAGCTTGAGTATTCATGGGTTGATCAACCTCTTCGTCACTATTTGCCACCTCAAAATCAGGCTCCCGATCAGATAAACTAGTTTCATTTCTCCACTTCTTTCCTGGTGGACACTGATAATCCTCCCGAGCAAGATCACACACCAGCTTACCATCATTAACGCTTTTCTTCTGATTCAATCGGTTGAACGTGAGATCAGTCATATGTTTCAACTCAATGATATCTTTCTTCAATCTCGACAGATCCATAGTTTGACTATTGATCATTATCTGTAGAAACCTTGGATAAATCAAATACTGTTGACTCGTCACATTCTCCACCAGCAGATCGAATATAACACTCGAGAAATTAAAATCAGCTTTAAGAATCAATGCTGTAAACATTCCCTGATAAATCTCGCTGAGCTCATCAAAACCGCCTTGTAACGGACTCAAACACTTAACCACAACTAACGACAGATATCTGTACGGTGGAGTGAATCCACTTCTCTTGATGGTAGCTCGAGTAATGTCACCCGCATACTTACATCTCAGCATACATCCAGTAATCTTTGTTTTGGACAGCTTCTTGGGCATGTCCTCAGCATCCTCAAATAAAAACGTGTTGCGAATCGTATCTTCAGAAATCTTAACCTCTTGATCACACACAGTACTCACTATCACTTGTCTATCATTAACAGTCTCAACTTTAGCATTCTTCCAGAACTCTCTCTGATGAGAATAGTAAGCAGTACACGATATGGATACTGCAGCAAAAATCCTTGAACATTTTAAGAATTCAATCACTTCTTTGTACTTGCCAGCATTAGGACCCTTATCACTTAGACAAGCAGTCAAGTTTGAACCACTGCACGCTTTCAATCCCGGAAGATTAGCAGAACTTGGTCCTCCCGATGATTCAGTCTCAGAACTGTGAGCTACCTGTTCTTGATCCATCTGAACACCTGACATGATTAACAAATAACTGCAAACACAATTTCAGATCAGCATTATATTCATGATTGATTAGCTATCACTGATTGATCATCACAAAATATGTTACTTTAGTAAGAATAGTAGATTAAGATCACAGTTACACGATTACATGTCTGATGTAAGATTATTACAGACATAAAATAGTGTATCAATGCTAACAGGCTAGCATTATCAAATTACATATCATTCTTAAAGTACAAACTATCAAAATAAACACAGAAACATAAAATCAGAATCATTCATCCCATAATGGGATCCTCTGGCACTAGCTTATCCTCATGCTGAATCACACCTAGTTTCTCAAACAAGTTATATAATAAAGCTGCATACGGAAATGGTTCTTCCGACTCAAGAAAATCTTTCATTACATGAATGAGAAAGTGACCCACGTTTACTTGAATACCCTCTAACAAGCAATACAGAAACAAAGCTTCAGTACCAGACAACAGATTATCTCCTTCTTTCCTAAAGGTCGCATTCCTTTTGATGATTCTCAAGTGTATCTCATGTTGTTGCAAGATATCATCATCTCTAACCTCAACCCTACCAGTATTAACTACTTTTTATGGCTTGCATAACCTTGCAATTATGTCAGGCAGTTTGAATCTGTTGGGAATCTTTCTTAGATCTTTGCTAGGAAATAGTATCTTAACCCCAGTATGAGGAACATTCAACAGGTTTGAGAATTCCTCCAAAGTCCACTTATACTGTTGGTTAAATAGGCCTGAGTGCACAAATTTCTTCTTACCATCCTCTAAGGCAACATTGGCATAAAATTCCCTCTGTAATTCAGGACAGTAATAATCCCCAATGTCTAAGAAAGCCTGACACCCAATCTGTTCCCAAGGACTATAGGTCTGTCGAGTCGCAATGACCTTTTGTACCACTAAGATGGGTCGTCGTCTAGTTAGAATTCTCCTACGGTCGATGTTAAACATCCATTGCCCAACAAATGAACCACCTAACATTCTAATACAGACTACAAGCACTAGCATTAGATAGGCATAACAGAAATTACCAGAGATCAAAAATTCAATTAAATTCAATATAAAAATCTACCATCGGCTCAATTGAGTGACCATCGGTCGATGGACTGGACCATCGGTCCGATGGTCTAGACCTACGGCAGTTGGTCTAAAGCACATTTACAAACTGATCTATTTAGGACCTACGGCCGAGTGAGGTGACATCCGGCCGAGTGTGAGGCACCATCGGTCGATGGTCAGAGACCATCGGCCGGAGGTAGTTCATCAGATCTGTTTTGGTTAAAAGTACAAATCGATCAATTTGTTGTTTCTGATTCAGATTCTGGTCACAATAGAAGCTAAAGGGGCCGATAATCACATATTCATCACCAATTTCAGCAGATAACTTACAAAAATCATTCGATTTAAAGTTTAAACTCAGAACACAAAATCAACGATTTAGACTAAACAAAATCGAGATAGATTACCTCGTTTACGGCGCTAGAATCACGATAAAAAGATGAATAAAACACACGGACTAAATCTCCTTTCCTTTTAGCTTGAAAAATTGGGTAAAATCGATCACAAGAGCACAAAGTGACTGACTCGTTCGACTCTGGGTCCTTTTATACCCTGTCAGTGACCATCGGCCGATGGTCAAGTCCTTCGGCCCGATGGTCTTGACACTCGGGCGAGTGTAAGTGTCCATCGGCCGGTGGTGATTACCTTCGGCCGGTAGTCCATCCTTTTGAAACACTTTAAAACTTAACCCTTTTCAAATTCAAACTTTACCTCTTTTCTCACATTTACTCCCCCTGGGACTGATCTCCACAGTATAAATCAAACACGCTTTGTTCTTTTAAGCTCAAAACAACTTGTTTTCAAAATTAATGAGAAACCTAGGGTTCCTTTCACAGTAAACCTTTCTGAGAACTGAGTTGTTAACCTTAAAAGATGAAACAGAAATGCACATGCAACTAACATATGAATGCAAACTATCTCAAATATGCATGCTCATGCAAATACACAAAGCAAATAACTGTACAAGATCCAGTGTGTCATGATTATCAATATTATAATATTATAACAGTAACAGTTAATCTTTCAGATTAGTAATAAATCAACTTCTAACATCAGTTTCATTAAACAATTGAATCAGTAGAATATATGATGTTATCAGCATAGGAACAGGTAAAACTGCTTATCATGAATCACACTTCAAGGAGTATAACACATCTTTTTGTGAGTTGGCGTATCAAATTGATTAAATCTTTTTGATTCGGGGATCAGAACTGAACTATATTAACATGTTATTTCACAGTTCATTCACAAACTTATTTGTTAAAGCATATACATAACAACTTTCAAATATATCAGTAGACATTTATCAACTTTCACCCTAGACTTTGATGATCACGTAATATTAATTACTTTAAAATTTTTCAATGCCAGATTTTGATCACAAAGTCAGTCCTCATTTGAGATCGCACGATTTCTCGGGTAGAACAATTGAGCAAAAACCTGTTGACGTTGTCCTCTTATCACATCAATGTACTTTCGATTCTATTGAACAGAACCATCTCACGATGTTTCTAGCAACCCTGTCAGCCATGAGCTTCTACCTTAAACTTACACTTTTCATTTCAGATAACATTGGTAGTCTCAAATTTATTGCATACGATGTTAAGAACGCATACCGACCGCTATAAACCCCATACTTAAACGGAAATGTATGATGTATGATGTTGGATGGATGGAAGTGATATATATATTTGAGTGATGGAACGCTAAGATACCTTCCAGAAGATATTCCCTCTATCCAGGTCAATAGGCACAATCCCATACCACAGACAAAAGATGTAAAGTTCACTAATTGAGATGTGAACTGAATGATTTAAGTTCTCTATATCTGATGATCTGATAAATTCGCCCCCTCGGATGTAGATAACTAAATCTTCCAAATAAGTCTCCGATTGAAATATATGTTGTCTCAGACTTAGATAACCGAGGAATCTCTGAAGCTTTATTCAATTCTTGATCCATGATTCTCTTGCAGCTAGGTGGCGCATCATGTTATTTACAACTATAAATAAAGAAACATAAACAAAACATAACTGCATCATCAATTTTTTTTTTTTTTTGTATTTTCTGGTGTTGCCTTTTCGCCATCCATATTACATAACATATAAATAAACAAACAAAATAAATAAATAAATAAATAAATAAAAATCTCTATACATGATGATGATGCACCACTGTCTTTGACATTTGTAATAACTGCACGGAAAACCATTCTTCTGATGTTGAAATCTAGAACCCGATGATGTTGCAATATACAAATCATTCTGTGTCTGTGATACAAGACTGCACTTCTCAACCCTTTTAGAGAAAACACCTCCCCTTGGGTACCCGATATGTATGTTGTTGGATTTCGGTCCAAGTAATAAAGATAAATAGAAACAAGTATGCATCCTAGACAAAGTATGCTCACCTTGGGGACTCACAAAATTATCCTTTTGCTACCGAGTATAAATCGTAGTAGGGGAGACCTCAACCGTCTGTTGAGTTTCTGGACAATCATTTCTCAGTACATATTCAGTGATAAGTAGGTGACTACCCTCAACCGCTGTAAATCTTTCCATGATTTCCTCATCATGATATTTACGCTTTGTTAGTGTGATCATCTCTATCTAGAATTAGGCCAATAAAGTCTACTAACACATTATCAATCATCCTGTATTACTTGTTTTTCACAACTTACATGTCAGTTCAGTATTGCAATCATTTCCCCACAAACATAATAAGCAACTCATTTTCAGGTTTTTTAATTTTTATGGATTTTCCATTTTTCAATTTTTATTTGTTTTTCTGGTTTTTCAGATTTTTATTGCTTTTTGATTTTCTCTGTATAAAAACATAAAACTATCTTAAAAACATAAGCAAACATGCAGAAATATCAAGAAAAACTAATCTATCATGCAAATGAAAGGTAAACATGCACATGATCTACAAACTACCATGCAAAACTATACATACCCTACAAGCAGTTTCTAACCATTCACAACTTAGTCTCAGGCTTAGGTTCCTATGTGTCAGGAACCTCAGTTTCAGGAACCACATCTTTAAGCAACTTAATACCTATCTCTTTTAACCGAAATTCAAAACGTGGTTTATCAAAAGCTTTTGTGAAGAGATCAGCTCTCTGGGCTGTAGTGTCTATTTGCACTACATCTATCAACTTTTTCTCATTGCAGTCTCTAATGAAATGGTATTTAATCCCTATATGTTTCGTTTTAGAATGATTTACGGGATTTTTAGTGACAGCTATGGCAGCAGTATTATCAACATAAATAGGAGTGTTAGAAATTTGCAAACCGTAGTCACGTAGTTGCTGTTGAATCCAGATAACCTGTGATGTACAGCTAGCCGCGGCAATGTATTCTGCTTCACAAGTGGACCGTGCCACTGCCGTCTGCTTCTTACACTGCCAAGTAACTAGTTTGCTACCAAGAAATTGACAACATCCAGATGTTGACTTGAAATCTTTCTTACAACCTCCATAGTCTGAATCACTGTATGCTGTGAGATCAAAACCATCCTCACACGGATACCATAACCCTAAGCTAGGTGTATCTTTCAGATACCTCAGAATCTTCTTAACCACGAACATATGATGAACATTAGGATTCGCTGATAACGAGCACACAGGCAAACCGAAAACATAATATCTGGTCAAGAAGCAGTAAGGTACATTAGAGAACCTATGATTGCCCTGTACAAAGTAGGATCCACTGTAGCACCCTCACAATCGGGTGAGATCCCATGATTAACCGACAACGGAGTCTTTGCTGGTCTCTCTGTATCTGTTTGAAAGCGCTTTAGGATATCAGCAACGTACTTAGTCTGATGCAAGAAGATGCCTTTATCCGTCTGAGCTACCTGCAAACCTAAGAAAAACTTTATAGTTCCCATGGAACTCATTTTAAACTTCCGTTGCATAACCTTCTCAAATTCATCAACCATACTCTGATCTGTTGACCCGAAGATAATATCATCGACATAAACCTGCACCAACATTAGGTGTTGTCCCTTCTTTTTGGTGAAAAGTGTCTGATCAATGACACCTCTCCGAAAACCATTCTCTAGCATGTAATTGGACAACGTTGCATACCATGCTCTAGGAGCTTGGTGAAGACCATACAGTGCCTTTTCTAATCGATAAACCTTTTCTGGGAAATGCGGATCTTCAAAACCAGGTGGTTGTTCAACAAAAACTCTCTCATTGATCTCTCCATACAAGAACGCACTTTTCACATCCATTTGATAGACTTTGAAACCCATGTAGGATGCGAAATACAAGAAAATCCTTATAGCTTCCAGTCTCGCAACTGGAGCAAACACCTCATCATAGTCAATTTCAGGGATCTGCTGATATCCCTTCACCACCAATCTAGCTTTATTTCGTATCACTATACCCTGTTCATCTTCTTGTTCTTCAAAACCCAACGAAGACCATAGGATACACAACCATGCGGTGGATTAACTAACTTCCAAACTTTTAAATGTTTAAATTGTAACAGCTCCTCTTGCATTGCACTAACCCAATCATCATACTTCAATGCCTCATAAGCATCTTTAGGTTCAATTTGACACACATAACACGAGTTAGCATGAACAAATACTCTTCATGTCTTGTTCAACGAAGAATAAAAATTTGTCACCATATTCGTACTTTCTGTCTGAACATTTTCTGCTGCTGTTGTACTTTCAGTAACCACGGGAACCTCAGATGTAGTTGGTACTTCAGACGTGGATGCCTCATTTGTTGTAGACTGAGGAAGACTGACATGAGGAATTCCCCTAGTGTCCACATAGTAATCTGCTAGATGTTTAGGAGGCAGAATAACACGATTAGATCTACGTACACCTCCTGCTTCAGTTGTCTGTTCGGGCACTGTCACAGTTGGCTGTAGATTGTAAAGAGGAATAGTAGCTCCCTCTGTCAACATTGAACGTTCTGTATCCTCATCATCTTCTAACTCACTATCCTCATCTGTATCAACTACCCCGTCCTCATTTGAATTAATGTTACCTCTAACACTTTGTGAACTTGGTTGCAAGCTAGAAACCGGATTCTGAACCTGCACTGGAATAGTGATAACATTCTCCGAAGAGTTTCGAGAATCAAACAATATCTGAGTTAGAAGTTCTTCTTCTGTAGCATCTGGCGGAAGATTGAAAGAATCAAATAACTTGTCATACTCAAACTGCCATGCATAACCTTTACTAACATGAGGCGGAGCATTGCGCTGAATATCAACCTCATAACATTCTTCCACACACCTTGTCTCATTGTTATACACCCTTTTGTTCGGATTCCCATATCCCAAGAAGATACCAGAAATAACCTTTGAATTAAATTTTCCTCCAGCATCACGTACCAGAATAGTACAAGGTGCGCCAAAGGGTTCAAAATGTTTAATGTTAGGCTTTCTCTTGTGCAACAGCTCATAACACGTTTTACCATGACGCTTCACCACTAGAACTCTGTTCATCACATAACACACTGTACTCACGGCTTCACCCCAGAAGACAATTGGAAGACATGAATCATCTAGCATCGTTCTTGCAGTTTCAATTAAAGTCCTATTCTTCCTTTCAGCAACACCATTTGACTGTGGTGTATAAGCAGGACTGAACTGTTGTTGTATCCCCTTTTCATTACAAAACTGCAGCATCTGATTGTTCTTAAACTCCGTACCATTGTCAGTAAGAATCTTCCTTACCTTCAACTTATACAAACTCTCGAGCTTTAGAATCAACACTTTAATATGCTCAAAAGTATCCGACTTATGCTTCAACATCACAACCCATGAAAAATGGGAATATTCATCTGTAACTACCAAGCAATAAGATTCTCCTGTGAGAGTTTTACAATTGACTGGACCAAAGAGATCCATGTGTAACAACTCCAAAGAATATTAACACAATGATGCTTTTTGGTAGTATGTGACTTCTTTGTCTGTTTCCCCTGTTTACACGGAAGACATACATCAGGAATATGAAAACTCTTAACATTCACACCATCAACTAATCCATTGTGGACTAGATTATTCATCTTCCTTAGACTCAGATGACCCATACGCTTATGCCAGATAATAGACTCCTGTTCAGTAGCCTTAGAAACGAAGGCCTGATGGCCTGTGGCTGCTTTAACATGAGCCTTACGCATATCAAGGATATAGAGATCCTTGCACCTTGGAGCAGTCATCAGAATCATGTCTTCCGGAAAAACAAATTCTTTCTTTAAAATATAACAAAACTTATCATCAAACGCAACTGTATACTTCTTGTCAGCAACTTGAGAAACTGGAAGCAGATTATTTGACATCTACTCCACATAATTAACTTTATCAAAGCTGACATTCTCATTAGCAATAACACCTTGAGCAGTAATAAATCCTCCTTCACTACCAGCAAAAGAAACTGGTCCTTCATCCACTGTTTTCACATTAGAAAGTAAGGACAAGTTCCCTGTCATGTGCCTGGACGCCCCACTATCAACAATCCAAGTACTGCAGCGTGGATTGTAGGCAGCCTGCACATAAAAGTAAGAGGATTAGTTAGAAAGGGCCACCCATGTCCTAATGACAGTGGGTTTCCCATCAACACCAACAACTGGCAATTCCACCCATTGTCCTTTAGATCCAGAAGGATCTTCAGGACTTTGACCACCCCTTGCATCAGATTTAGGTTTCCAAACTGTATTTTTAGGCAATGGTTTCCTGTAATAATCATTAGTTTGAAAGACCTTTGTTTCATTTGATTTCACATAGAATTTAAATACAGGTGAAGATGATTTTCTATTAAAAGAACGATTTGGACTAAGATCAATCTTCCTGCGGGGTTTCTGTCGAATGGGTCCACAATTCACAGCCATGTGTCCCAGCCTCCCACAATTAAAACAGTTAACATTATCAAAATCATTAGAATTAAACAATCTGCGTCTAATCGGTGAAAACTGTCTCCTAGGCGGTTCAGCATGTTGTCTAGTCGTAGGGGGTGTCAAAACTTGTTGCTTAACAGTCTGACGCCGACTAGGCGGAACATACTTGGACACATTACTAGAGTTAGAACTCTCACCTTTTGGTGATTGTTCTACCTTAGGATCACTAAACTGCGATTTACCAGAACTGCTTTCTTTAACAAACTTAATAGGAGTGGACAAAGTAGTCTTCTTCTTACTTTGTTTGGGCTTTTCTACACTCTTTGTCGGAGTCTTATGCCTCTTACTCCTATTGCCACTATGTTTGGGATTCTTAAGAATTGTAACAGGCTTAGTCACCGGCACAAACGGTTTGCTTTCTTTTTCAGTGTCGATGTCAGTATCGGACTCTGTCACATAAACAACCTCTAGAGGGTTCTTTGACTCAACTACCTTACTAGAACTCACAGCTGGGGTCTCCTTAGGTTTGCCATAGGGTGGTTCCACTACCGGATCCTTACTCTTTTCTACAGGCTTATTAACATACTCACCCATCAGTGGTGGAGCAACCTCAGAATAACCTAAACCCTCCCTCTTAGGATGATTAAAAGTCTGAGTCACATAAGACATCCTCTGCCAGTTATCTATCCTAGCTTTCTCAGACTCATATTTTAACTTAAAGGAATCCTTTTCTGCCTTAAGTGTCTCTATCTGTCCCAAATACATGGTAATCACTTTTTCATCATCTATAATAGTTGATTTCATGTATCCTACCTGATTTTCTAAAGACTTAATCACCTCTACATAGTCTTCTGTTTATTTAGGTAGAAAAGGGCATCCTCGTAGTTCTTCTTATTTGTCTGATTCTCTAAGCTTAGGTTCTTAATGTAAATTCTAAGTTTAGGGCAAGTTTCACAAGTAACAGATATCTCATTTAGCTTAGAGATAATACATTCAAGCCTTTCAATTTCCTGTTCATAACCAATGCAATTAGAACAATTAGAAACTGAGTCATTACATACCTTATCGTTACCGGACGTGTTAGCCATGAATGCATAATCATTTCTTTCACTCTGAGAATCTGTATCTGAATCTGATTCGGACTCTGAGCTCGTGCTATCTGAGTAATCAGCATCATAACCTTCTTTACCCTCACTTATATCTGAACAAGCTGGACTCTGAACCGTAACAACTTTCTCATCACCACTCTGAAGATTACAGTTGAGCAAGTGTCCCAACTCTTTTCTAAACCAAGTTCCTTCATGACAACTCATACCCGCTTCTTCATCAGATGAATCAGTAGTAAACTCAATGTCTGATAAGTCTTTGGCTTTGCGAAACTTATCATACAGTTGTTCCTTAACTCTCTTTCTGAAGCACCATTTCATAAGCTCCTCTGCTCTCTTCAACCTAGCATCACACTTGCACACATAGCATGTGCAATTTGGATTATCCTTACCCTTACAACCTGAATTTCTCCTAACTATTCTTTCTTCTTCAATTTCAGCTGCACTCTTTTCCACAAACACTACATTAGCTCTCTGAGCATCTACTGGAATGGACCAGTCACATACTTCATCAGCATATGTTGTCGTTAAAGCCTTAGATTGAGCAGAACCCGATGATTCTTTCTCAACAATCAAATGTTGTGGAGTGACTGAAATGGTTGTACTGAGAAAAGGATCATGATAACCAGGCTTGGGTGGTCTCGTACACGTTTTCTTAAAGTGACCAAGTTCATCACAATTGTAACACCTAACCTTCGACATGTCAAAACCAAACTTGGAATCGCGATTTAAACTCAACGATCTTTGACCTGTTCTCTTCAAGTACTTCCTCGCACGCCTCACAATGCTACCCATACAGTAAAGAATATCCATTCTCTCAAGCTCATCCTCATCAATCTGATCATAGTCTTCGTTTTCAAGATGACTATTAAGCACTTGTACACTGATCATATCGTTGTATGAGTTAACAACGATAGCTGCCAACGCCATGTCTTCCTGAATATTCTCAATAGACCTTTTCTTAATATTATCAGTCTCAAACACTAGAGTCTGAGTCTGAGTCTGCTGAGTTGGAGAAGCCTCAATCATCTTAATTGTTGAGTTTTGTTATTTGGCATTAAAGTAGTCGGACTGAGACTGTGGTGCAGACATTTGAGAAGCACTTGCTGTTATGTAAGCTGTCTGCAATGGAGCATGACCTGAAGAAGAGGCTAAAGATGAAGCATTTGCAGCTACAGTACCAAGTCTCTTCCTTTTGGCTTCAACCTGAATGTCCTTCTCCATCAACTTAGAAGTGAAAGCTGTCAACGTCAAAGGACGACCCGAAGCAATATACCTGTTTTGGATTTTCTCAATCTCATAATCCCACTTTTCAGGAAGACCTAGTGTCAAAACTTTTACTGCCTTATCATCAGGCACCTCGATCCCATAGTCTGCCATCTCAGCAACCAATAACCTGTACCTCTCTAAAGTTTGTCCAAGAGATTCTGACGGAAGGGCTGCAAATACCCTCCATTCATCCTTCAACACTTTACCCTTTGTTGCCCTATACGTGGCTGTACCCTCTGTTGCAGATTGAAGAGCCAACCAAAGAGTATAGGAAGTCTTATTGTGGTTCTTAAACTGTTGAAAGATCTCCTTAGTCAAAGCTTGGGTTAACTGAGCATAACATCTACACTCAAGATTATACTGTTTGCGCTCTGCAGGATCAAACTGTTGAGTTTCTTTGGGTTCACCTTCAGCTCCACACGGCCAAACATAAGGATTCTCAATACACTCCTAAAGTCTAGAATCTTGACCATTAAGATAAATAACAAACCTAACTTTCCAGTCCAAAAAGTCTTTAAGATTCTCAAGTCTAGGTACTTTGTTGTTAGATCCCGCTTCACTTTCATTCAGTAACAGTTTTTGTAATCCAGGAGCGATAACTAGTGCACTGTATTCATTTGTTAATTGTTTGTTCGTGTCTGACATTTTAACTGATTAAGTATGAAATTAGTGATAAATTAAATGATTCTGTTTCAAAAGAGTATCGGCCGATGGACGATGACAATCGGTCGGAGGTCAAAGACAATCGGTCGGAGGTCGTGGACGAACGGTCGATGGTGAAAACTTAGTGACAAATTCTTAGGGTAAAGACCTTCGGTCGATGGACACTTCTGTCGGTCGATGGTCAAGAACGATCAGTCGATGGTCAAAAGACGAACGGCCGATGGTAAAGACAAACGGTTCTTAGTTATGACAAATTGTCCTCCGGTTCACTGCTAGACGATCGGTCGATGGTGTCTGACTTACGGTCGAGGGTTGAGACGAACGTTCGATGGTCTAAGACGATCGACCGAGGGTAGTTCTTACGAATCTGAGCAGAAAAAGCTAGGCTTTTTGACAAAAACTTCAATTTTGATCGATTCTGGCGTTCTAGACTTAAACAAAACTGATAGAAACTTCAGAAAAACACCCTTGAACAATAAAAGACTCGAAAACACAAGAATTAAACGTAAAAATCACAACTTTAGATTGAAAACCCGTTTTGACCAAAACCCTAAAACACAAAACTATAAATTCGACTCAAAAACGTTTGGATCAGCAACTCTACGCTCTGATACCACTTTGTAGTCATACTTAGGACCTTAGATCAAACGTATAAACCTAGATTAACGGCGGAAACGATAACTAGGGTGAGTCGAATACTTGATTAACTATCGAGATCAATCTAACCAACAAATAGTTGATATAATCGATGCCTAGAGCCTTGTATTCGGTTGGGGATTGGTTTGGGACAATAAACACATAGTAATACGACGGCAATAGGGTTTGTGGTGTGTAAACTAACAATAAACCACAAAACCCGTATATATATATATATATATAATTCCAGTGACCATCGGCGGTGGTCAGGGACCTACGACCGATGGTGAGAGTCCCTCGACCGATGGTCCCTACCATCGGTCGATGGTCTGAGCAGCCAACCAATTGCTCTTAACCATTTCACGACATTATACTAAGCAATTCAAATACAAAGTATTAATGACGATGTCCATACATGACTGAAATACAACGTACGATACGAATAGAACTTATTACATAATAGAACTTGGGATTATGAACTAACACTAATGTTCATCCCAAATTTGATGCTTAACTTATATTTAAAAACAATGTATTAGCCAATCCGCTTTGTTGTTATTTACGAGTAAACTTTCATAAATTTTCACAAAAGACACACTAAGTTATGTGTTTAATATCCATTGAATGTTTAACCCTCTTTAAATTTATCAAAAATACCAACCCTTTCGTATGAACTTACGAAGTTACTCTCTTACGATGATTGTTATGCTCTAACAATCTTGAGTCCGCTTTTCCTTTAGATAACTAAGAACTTACATAGTTTATATCAAAACCACCTTAAATTTGGAGTTATGTATTAGTACTACATAATCTTTGGTACAGCAGAATAACATGATACCGTACCGAATGATATAAAAAACAAGATATCATACTTAAGAAGATGCTAGTTACATATTTCTAGCACACCAAAGTACATTTGCATTTATGAAACATGCTAAACATACAACATATATTACTTGTATAAATCATTTATTTGATCTTTATATAATTCCATAACTTGGTTTCTTCTGATCTTCATGGTTGCAGTCATCAAACCACTTTCAATCTGAAAGGGTTAACATAGGTTGAAAGAAATTTGTTTTATTAGTTGAGATTTAAAGCAATTGGTAAAAGTCACTTCTAGGACTATATAAGCAAAATATGATGTAACAGTTTTGACACATTTTATTTATGAATCGATAAGATTGGGACTTAAAAAGACCTAAGAAATTTTTTTGTATGGGATGAAGTGGGTTGACCCGAAACACATTGTCCAAGATTTACAGATTATCTAGTAATAAATATTAAATAGTTACTGTGTCCAATATGATAAAAGGTTATGCTATAAACAAACTTTGTTAGTAAACCAAGCAGGTTTTTAGCATAAAGATTACACTTTGAGATATTGATTTAAATTTTTCTTTATTTACAAATTTGACCGGCTAAAGATTTGACACACCCAAGTCAACCCACTTATAAGTAAACGGGTCACATTTGCTACCCAAACTAAAGATCAGCTTAGATGTGCCTGGTTACATGAAAAATTAAGGGAACAAAGGGACTTTAATCAGAAACAAAAGAGAAGGGTTTATGTTGATTACCGTAAAAGGCTCTTCAATTACAAGAATAGGTCCAATCTGGAACGAGCATTCAGAAGTCCTGTATGTATATAGAGAAATTGAATCTATGCTTATACACTAGCAGCAAGAACTATCACTAATATTTCGGCCATGTTAGACCAAACCATTTTTTCAAAAATCCTATTTAGACTAATTAACCCAGCGTGAGATATGGGCGTGAGATTATGTGGCATCTCATGTGGCAGCCTGGCACAGGTGGCTGCCTGACGCCCCCTAATGAGGCGTCACCACATCACCCAAATCTTTTCACCAGGGGCGGATGTATTATAGAGTGAGTGGTGGCACGGGACACCACTGAAATACGCGATGTAGTGGAAAAATTTTCGGGGTTTTAACTAGTCACACCACTGGATAGTGTAAATTTTTTTGAGTGACACCACTGGATAATGTAAATTTTTTTGAGTGACACCATTGAAATAAGCCATCTAATAGAAAATATTTTGAGGTTTAACCGGTGACACCAGTGACTAATATTCCTAGATCCGCCACTGCTTTTCACTCACTTAAATATAACACTCACCACTAGTTAACTTTATTGCTATGTCACAGTCACAAACCCACTTTTTCACCGAATTGACTACATCTCAGCGTCAGGGTTAAAAACAGTCATATAAGTTGTACGAAGGAATATCTAATCGTAGGCTCCTACTAACCTATGAACAGAAATAGATAGGACCTAGTTACCTTTACGTAGACAATAAGTATAGACACAAAAAAAGTAAAAAAGATAAATGGACTTTTAACGGCATCCCTTAGGTTGTCGTTAAGATGCATAAACTACTTGTAAATAGAAGCTAAGTGTTGACTTTAAAGGGGCAGTTATAATTGAAATTGTACAAATAATTGATGCATTTTAACGACAGGTTGTTGTTAGAAGAATCCAAGATAAAAATTAGTAGTCTAATATACCACTTTAACGAGAGTATTTATAATATTTTGAGATGAAGTTTTCTTTACCATCTCCGTAGCTCTTCATGTATCAAGCCAACAATTTTCTCCTTGTTAAGTTCAGCAGCACCAAAAACTGACATAATTTCTTCTTTGTTTGGAACAATGATAGCTCCAAGACGACGTTGATCCTAGTTTTCAGTTATGGTATATAGTTTGCAAATTAATATCACCAAAATCATGCAATATCTATAGGTAGACGTGACAACGTTGACCCATTTTCTAATGAATGTGTCAAATTGGGTAATCAAATAAAAAGTAGCTAAGAATGAAAGTTGTCAAAACTCAGCCAAAGTGTAATGTGAACTTGTGAATGCGTGCTTCTTAAAACATTTTTTTGGTTATAAAAGCTAAAAAATAAAAGTGTAAGAAATGACCCGACCTGACCCCCGACCGTTTTGGCCCATCCTGGATTCACCTGATTAATCCATGTTCCTACTTGTATTTAAGATTGATGAAAAAATCTGATGATGAATTAGGATTTTTTGTAACACCTGGCCAATTACAACTATTTGCTGAATTAAACTACTTCTCATGGCAGCTTCTTCTAGTTGTTCCGGTTCAACGTTTTCCCCTAGTAACCATTAAAAAATGTTATCAAGTCATATATTATACATATTCTAACAGAAAAAAAAAATGTATAGTTACTGTTCATACAATTGTGGCCCAATTTCTGCCCAATTTCATGCTAATTTCGTCACCTTTTTATATATAATCAATTCAAATGGAAAAAATGTACACTTACTGTTCATACAATATTGGCCCAGTTTCGGCCCAATTCAGCCTAATTTCGTCACCTTTTTTTATATAATCATATATGAAGAAATTGTTTTCAAATTTTGATGCTTGTTTACCTGTTGAAAGGACGATAGTGTCCTTGGCCCGTCCTTCAAGAACAATAACACCACCAGCATTACGACTTCGACCTATTGAATATGAAGGTGAAATCCATCTGATATCTCCTGTATATAACCACCCGTCCTTATCTAACGCGTGCTTTGTCGCTATTTGATTCTATTTAGAAATAGATAAACATCATTAGCAATCTAATAAAACTGCATTAGTTTGGTTTTCAGTTTCGTCAGGTTCAATTTTAAAAAATTTGGAGGCAAAACTGAAACAATATTTCACTTCAAAATGGGAACCAGGCCGAAATTATTGATGTACCTTATAATAACCTTTCATGACCTGTGGGCCCTTGATTTTGACTATTCCCTTTGCACCGGGAGGAAGATCTTCACCTGTTTCTTCATTTACAACCTTTATTTCTGTATAGGGAATCGGACACCCAACTGAGCCAAGAACCTTCAAATGTCACATATATGAACTTGATATAAAGCTCTACAATAAGTAAACATTATTGGAGATGATATATTCAACATTCAAGTTACTACATCCACCATCATTTGATGTTACTTTTCAAATATATCTCTCAAAAAACTTTAACAATAAAGTTGTGTAAGGCATCATTTAAAGATAGTATAGGAAATTTAGGTGGATTTTGTTGGGGATTAGTGAGGCCGTAATTTCCCAACAACTGGTATCAGAGCGTCAGGTTTGACGGGGGTCTCGGTTATAGGAGTCGGAGTATACTCTTTGGTTGCCACGGGAGTGGATCGTCCACATTAGAAACGAGTTCTATTGATCGTATAGGGTATCTGGTTAGACAATATTTTTTCTGATTCGTAGTAATAGTTGGATTTGTTAGTGGCAAGTTGTGGGCTTCCGATTTAAAGGGTCCTGGCTTCCTGCTACATCTTTTGGCTATTCGAAACGTGGGCAAAATCAGAGAAAGTGTTGTTCTTAGGATACATATACGATGTCGAAGTTCAGTCCAATGAGGTTTGATGTAGAGAAATTTGATGGTAGGATCAATTTTGGCTTGTGGCAGGTTCAAGTCAAGGATGTGTTGATTCAATCCGGTTTACACAAGGCTTTGAAAGGTAAACCCACCTTTGTTTCTGGCAGTGATTCTAGCAGTAAGTTCGATGAAGAAGAATGGGATGATATGGATTTGAGGGCAGCAAGTGCGATTCGTTTGTGTCTTGCAAAGAACGTGCTTGCAAATGTGCACGGGTTATCAACGGCAAAGGAGCTTTGGGTTAAACTAGAGCAGTTGTACCAGGGCAAGGGCATCTCAAATCGGTTGTGTCTTAAAGAACAATTTCATACTCTGCGTATGGATGGGGGTTCAAAGATTTCAGATCATCTGAGCATTTTGAACGGTATTGTTTCGGAACTGGAGGCTATTGGAGTTAAAACGGATGATGAAGATAAAGCTTTGAGGTTGATATTATCTTTGTCATCGTCCTATGAGCACATGAAACCTATTTTGATGTATGGGAAGGAAACTTTAAAGTTTGAAGACGTTACTAGCAAGCTCCTATCCGAGGAGAAAAGACTGGAAGGTAACGGGGTCTCGTCATCAGGAGATACGATAGTGTTGTGTTCAGATAGGCGGAAGAGAAACTCCGGGAAGAATCTGGTATGCTGGAGGTGCGGGAAGACTGGGCATGTTAGGGTTAATTGTCCAGGTGGAGCTAATTCGGCAAATGGCTCCAAAGGCGCTAATGATGTCTCCGTTATTACGGAGAGTGACGAATTCCTCTGAGGTCACGTCATCCTCATGGTGTGTCCGCGCCACCATGGAAAAGGATGTTCGTTAGCGGTTCCACAATTGCACATGGGCATTGGTTTGGCGTTGATGCAAGGTGTGTGGTGGAAACGGATGTTGTAGCTGATGAAACTTCCAGGGAAAGCCAAACAGGAAGTTGCACCATAACAGTTCAGCTGGGTATACAACATGTGCCGATGTGAAATGCTTGGAATGTGATATTCTAAGTGTTATACTCTTTATGGTGGAGTATGATAATTCTATTTAGAGTTATGATTGTCTGTTATGATAATGATTGTCAGGTCTTGACAATGTTCGATGAAGATGCAAATTTTATTTCTTGGGTTAGAGGTAATGTCAGCGGCATGAAGATGAGGATCTTGAAGTTGTCGTCGAGGAAGCATCTACGTCGGTTTCTTTTGCAAAGTGGAAGCATGGTTATCTTCTTCTATCCAAAAGGTGGAGATTTGTTGGTTTATTTTGGCTAGTAGAAGATATGTTTATCCCACATAGGTGGGAGGAAGAAATGGGAGGGGGGTGACTTGGTTATAAAAGGAGTGTTAAGCCTCACTTCCAAATTGCACCAATCAATACACTTTAAGTATTTGATTATTTCTTTCTTTCTTACTCTTGTTTGAGAGTTGTATTAGTTAAATATTTTGGAGAGTGTAGTTGGCTTAAGAGAGCCGTCTATATCATTGTAACAATTTGTGATATAGTGAATTTCTCTCTTTGGGGGCCGGTGATTTTTCTCCTGTTTTGGAGTTTCCACGTTAAATCTTGTGCTGTGTATTGTTCTTATTTCTTTACTGTTTTTCATTGGACGTTTGTTGGGGATTAGTGAGGCCGTAATTTCCCAACAACAGATTTATCAAAACTAGTGTTGGATATATCACTGGAAAAATGGCAAGTTGGGATTTGAGAAACAAGTCAAAATATGTATAGTACTTGTTTAGAATGGATTGTAACAATTTCATCATGTGTAACTTATTCTTATTTTCCATATTGAAAAACATTGTTTATAACTTTGCTTTTTAGATAAGGGATTAATTATAATCCAATTTCAAAAATAATACTCACTCCGTCCGAGTATAATAATCCACAGATAAAAGAAGGGTACACAGTTTAATAAATGTTATTATCACAATACTTTTATTCATGCTACAGTTTTAGCCAATGCTTTTTACATATTTTTTTATTTTAAATGCATAAAGTAAAGGTACAAAAGAACTTTACTTCATTATTCTTAATTATTTATGAAAGTTGACTATTAATTTAGGGCGTCCCAAAAAAGAAATCCTTATTGAATCGAGACAGAGAGAGTAATGTTCAAATAGTTTTATGCATTATGAATACAGTTTGTGACTTTAGACCCATTTCACCGGTTTTAATTTTATCAAATTTTCTTTATATTAGAAAATATGACCAACTATAATGGTGAAAAGTCAGATCGAGATTGGTATGTTACGTTACAATCTAATCCTCGACCAGCTACTGTTGGAGAAGACTCTGTTAGTCCATATCCAGCTAGAATTTTGATGTCAATTGCCTGTAAATATAAAACTTTAGCGTCTTATTTACTTTTTTCTTTTGGTGAAAACATTATAAATTATATAAATATAATCAACTATGTATTAAATATAATACAGTTACTCCAAACCTCAAAGAATCTGTCAACATGCAAAGGCAAGCTACCACCTCCACACATTCCGGCCTGTGTATGTTTGGTTGCTTAATATAATCTTTATTTTACCCAAAATAATAAAAAAAAAAATAAAAAAAAAAAAAAAAATACATATACACAATCCACATAACAAATATTTGTTTTAGATGTGGCGAAATGTAAGAGGTGAGAGGGTTGGATAACGGGTCAAGCGGCGGAATCGGACGGGTCGAATTGGCTCATATCAGTTTTTGTGCATATTTTGTACAGTTTTTACATATATACTTAAAAACACAATCATTTTAATAGTAATGTAAGTAACAAAAGAAAATGATTTAGGAGGTTTTATCCATTAACAAAAGATCAATACACTTTGGTGTATTTATGGAGCCTAAACCCAGCCAGGGTTAGGGCCGTTAGACCCCGAAAAGAGGAAAAATAAATTTTTTGTGACTTTTCGTTTATAGTCATTTTTAATTTGACCTGGTTGACCCGCTATAAATAAAATATAACCTTGCTTACCCATTCATAAGTATATGGGTCGAAAGTATAGGATGTTTATAAATCATACCCTAGAGATCCCAATTGACGAGGGAATTTTACTATACACAACTTTTTGCGCCAATAAATGCAATGGAAGCAACATTGCAGCAACAACCCGTGCGTATAACCATTCCAACATCGCAACAACGTAAGACGGTTGCTTCTGGTTTTTTGGTAAAATATTACCCTACAAGGAAACAACAACAATAATATCAAATTATCAAATTCAAATTTTATCATCATACCAAAAATAGAAGTTGAAATTAAGAAGAGCGATAAAGGTTGAACCTCGTATATGTTTTTGAAATGCATGTATGCCATACTGATCTTTAAGAATGAAAGTGAAATCAGTTTACGAATAGCATAACATGATACACACTACTCACATATACTAATTATGGTGGAATAGTTATTGTTCACAAGGGTAAACTGGTAATTTTCTATTTTCCAGTTTTTCCTTTTTTCCCATTGTTGATGTCATCATGATATCATCCCAACGAATTGGGCCATTCAATTATTGGCACCATAAAGTCCACAAACAAATGAGGCCAAAAGGTAAAACGTTTAAACATGGAAATGTACCTGTATAAATTTTGGTATACAAGAGGCACCGAAAGGATATAATGCGGCTGATAGTGCCTCAAATCATCCTACAACAAATTAATTAGTTACTCCGTATTACTTATCAAGGTGAAAAAGTGTGTAATCAGAAAATCTATTATTATATATATACTGAACATACCTTCAAGTGTTTGATCGTTGTGTAGATTTGCTCAACTCCATGAAAAAGAGCATGATACCCGGAAGAACGTTCATACGCATGCCAAGGTGGAAGCATACTTAGATATCTATCCTTAGGCCCAACAGAGAACAACTCCCACAAATTTCTAACCTGAAAAAATATGAACATAAACCCAATCATTACAACATAATATACTAGCATTTAGCTAACCTTTCTCGTATATAATATATGATTGGAAAAAGCTAGAATGATTAAGAATGGGATAGAGACAAAATATTACTAACATACATAAGAGGTAGCTGTTAGCCGATATTGATACTAGCACATTTATTATTGGGCTCAGCCTATTAGTCACCATTGGTTGTTAGGGTTTATCCATAACAGTATCAATATGGGTTGTATTTTTTTAGCATAGATTGAAATGGGTCGGGTTTGGCTGAGTGACATACATCTTATATTTCCTATGTATATAGTCTAATAAACCTCTAAAATGATGATGTCATCATTAAGCTTAATTTTCATAATAATTATGTCATAATTATATATTAATTTACTTTAAAAAATAATACGAAATCTTTTATAAATGGAAATATTAATCTCTCCTAAATTGTAATTTTACCTTTATAAAAAAATTTAAAAGACATTTATTATTATTATTACTATTATTATTATTAAATATATAAATATAAATATAAATATAAATATAAATACTCAACTTTGAGCGAACTTTATGTTTGTAAAATCAACGACAAGTTTTTAGTCGGAATCCGTGGTTCCACGGGGCAATAAACTAAATGACTTTAACATTTACATTCACTTAATACGTAAAACATATCATTAAACTGTTTCGTTTAAACAAACCCGTGTTTCCACGGGTCATTTCACTAGTTTAAAAATAACTGATATGTTAGGCGTGTTAGGACGTAGTTTTATTGAGGTAATTTGTATCCATGTAAATTTACCAAAATACCCCATTTGGTAGCTTAATGGACCATTATCCCTAATTAAGCCCATAATTGTAAATAAATTACTTAAAAGACAAAAGGAATCCATTACTCCCATTTTTAGGGTTAGCCTTTGACACATTTAAACCCTATCCCACTCTTTGTATAAACTATGATTGATCAATGAATTTCAATGTTAGATTTAAGTTTTGAGATTTAGAAATGGTATAAGAGCATAACCACAATCCATAGCTTCATTTTGTTACAAAAATTAATCCTTTTTATGCAATTTTGAGTGCAAAACTTTCAATTTTAAGTTTAAATCACAATTCAAATTTCAACGTTTGTTTTGGTCTTAAATTTATCAACGAAGCTGCGTCTGGTCATTGTGAATCTTTTCCAACTTGAATCATGAAAAAAGATCAAGAAACGAGTTCAAAATCAGTGTTTTGTGAGCTAAAATTGTTGAACGCAATTTTGATTCCTTTCCTTAGATTTAGCTATGTTTTGGACTAGTTTTTGATTTATAAACGTTTCTAGAAGTGTTAGGAACCTTGTTATATCATTTATTAAAAGTTTTAGTGAGTTTTGAAGTGTTTTTGAACTTCCACTGTCACCACTTAGTCGTGCACCATCCCTCTCCGATCACCCGAATCTGAACAACCAAGAACTTCTTTCGCAAGACACACTCATACGACACACGACAGACAAACCATCACATGACACACTATACCATCGCACGAAACGCTCATACAAGACTCCATACCATCGCATGACACTCGTGCGACAGACCTTATGTAAGGATTTAATAACAACATCAACAAATATGAAGAATAACACTTTGTAATAATGAAGAACAATATATATGAAGTGTGGGACACTGGATATGATGAATAATTGTAGCAATAGAAATACTTGAATAATTATATTGGTAAAGATAAAGATGAATAACAAAATATATCAGAGGAAATCACAGATTGAAATCACTCTGCCAAACTCAGAGAAGATCCAACTATGGAAACTTCCTGCCCAAGCTGTTTACATCCGATCACCAAAAGACGTACATCCAAACATGAATCTAACCCTAAATGACACACTAATATATAGACTTACAATTGGGCTATTAACTATTGTGTTGGGCTATTCTCTATCAATACCGCCTCAATAACAATAGGCTTGTCCTCAAGCCTGAGATATGACTGTTGCCATGGAATAATCCATTGATGAACTTGCTTATTCTTCCAAATTGTAGCTCCAGTAGAATCGGATTGCCATGCAATAGGCCATAGTTTAACTTGATTCTTATCACATATGATTGTGTGATCGAATGAATCATCATGGGGTGAGTGGATTCCCTGTAATTTGATGAATTGAAGTGTGATGTCTTTGCATTGTTCAGAGATCTTCAAGCGGTTTCCATCTCCCAATTGAATATTCAGATGACTAGTAGAGTTTACTGGTAAACCGAGAGTTTCAAAGAGTTTTCTAGAGATAAAATTGTGAGTAGCACCATTGTCCACAAAAATCACAGCAGGGTAGTTATTAAGTTACCCATGAATTACCAACCAGCTGTTAGCTGGCAAAAGGTACCCGTCTCCTTTGAACCCCGGGCTCACTATTGGATGTCCTTTGCCAAAATGTGAGACGCAGGTTCGATTCTCGGCCTGCACCAATTGTTGGGTATTGGGGGGAGGAGTTTCTACGGCATACTGGCATTCACGGGGTGGGTGGTATGGGTGCTACGGCACACGGAGTTAAGGTTTCTCTAAACCTTTTACCAAAGTTACCCATGAATTTTGAAGTGCCAAGGTTAGAGGATGAATCAGAGAAGACATGGTGGTCTGGTGCGTGACATTCTCCTTCAACTGGAATAACGGTTGATTCTGTGTAGATAAGCGATGAATCGTCAATGCAGGAGATAGTGTTGATGGGGTTTTCGTTAAAGGGCTTAATGGAGTATGGGCTGGTGTGGTGATGGATTTCGATGATGGGCTAGAGTAATTAGACTTAGACTGATCGGTTTTTAGGTTAATAATGTAATTGGGCCTGTTTGAAATACTAGAATAATAATTGGGGTGAGCGTAGGGTTTACTCTTAGAATGCTCGATGCGCACAGCAACAACAGATGTATCACCGGCGATTTGATCAACGACGACTATATTTCTCAAATTAGGTCTACAAGCTTGACCAGTGGCGATGGAGACATGACAAGCAAGATCGATAGCCTTACTACATGATCAAGCATATTTTCACGAGGTCAAGGTGAACCTACGCTTGAGTGCAATAATAGGGTTTAAGGACTATCAATATTCGAACCTCCGACGCATAGTCGTGGATAACCCACATCGGTATCGTTTCGATCCCGACAGGGTGGCCGATTTGAGAGTCCACCAGCAACCTAGCATACGAGGTTGAGTGGCCCAAAGACATGAAGGTTTCATAGTTCAATACATACCTGAAAGTCTTTAACGATCGTAAGAAACTGTGTTCGTACGATAGAGATTTGTATACTCTTATTTACGTATGAGTAAACGAGTAATCGTGTGTGTTGTATTTAGGGTTTATGAGCTATGTATTTATAGTCTCACAAATTAGGGTTTCGGTAGAATCCCTTACCGAATTAAATGCAATCTCGTCCCTAACTAACTCTCGTTATTTAAGGAAGAGAATCCGAATTAAATATATCATATATCCTTCTATAATATACCGGATCCTTGTGCTTGTATTCGAAATTCGCAACAGATGGTATAGGCGCACAATGTGCGGCTATACCCGTGCCACATGCCTTACGTGGCAATTCCTGTGGTTTAATGTTTTTGGATGCGCTATCCGCATAGTCATGCGGATATGCGTATCATTAAGTCCCCCAGTTCGATGTTATATACAAGGAAATATAGTGTATGACGTCGAACTAGAAAGAAAAAAGCGATACACATGTTAATCTAACAATTATACCAGAACCAGGTATTCACACTTAATAATGCCAATGTAATTATAAGACGGATTTTCAATTGCAACCGGATGTCTCTATATGATTTTTAAAACATATTTGCGTGACCGGATACTGTTTTAGCATTTAATGCAATGTATGCGTGCAGTCACCAAAATGTCTTTTCGGCTGCATCGCCACTTACCGAGGTGACAACTGTCACTGTTTACCGAAAAGGTAATGATTGTAATTATGCAACCGCCTGTTGATGCTATCGTGCACCGGAACGCTTAACAAGGTAATTAGCTCCAGATTAGTACACGTGTACGGCTATCATTACGCCCGCGTTACCATTTTAACTCTTTGAATTTTATCTATAAATAGTTTCCTTGGTTTTTTCATAGCTTCCAATCTTTTCCTTTTCAAGACGATCTTCTTCACCTACCTTCTCTGCAATTTTGTAAAAGGTATAACTTGTTCCTTTAAGCTTTTACATATAGCAGCCCTTAACAAAGAAATAAATTATTTCTAACTTGTCGTTTGATTATTCGAATTGCAGATGAAGCTAGAATCGTATGCACCCAACCAGAATACCGATCCGAGTTCGCCGGTCAGCCGGTCGGATTCGGTACCGCCACTGTATCTCCTTCCAGGTTCATCTGTGACTCAAAGCCACAAAAGAGCAGCTGATGAAGGTATGAGTCTCATCCGTCGATCGTTCAACTTTCTTGAAGCTTTTATGGCATTCGTACGTTTTATTTATTATTATTATTATTTATTTTTTTTATGTATATGCAGGTCCAAGCTGTTCAACTCCACCTGCTAAGCGTGCATTCCCTAATCCAAATGATCACTCCTCATTGATCCCGAATCTTGATGAACTTATAAAGGTCTCTTTACCGGCGTTTGCCGAACAATTCTCTTTTCTCAAAGCTTGCGCCCCCCAATCTCTGATCCAGAAGCTTTCATTGCTCTCTCCTACTGAAGAACTATACATTGATACTCAATCGACCCTATTCAATTTTGCGAAGGACCTTCATCGTCTCCAATTGAAGTCATCTGCTCTTGCAAGTCCAACTACACCATCACCCACAGAGGTGATGCTGAGACAAGAGAATGCGAAGCTCTCCGCGCAGTTGGCGGTTGCGGTGACCGCGCATAAGCATGCGGAAGAGCGGATCAACGTTATGATGTTTAAGCGTGATCAAAAGGAGGACCAGCATTTTGCTGAAAAGGCATTTTTAGAGTCGGAGATCACATCCCTTTCCGCAAAGTTGAAGGAGGCGGAAAATCATGTGGTGTTTTTAAATGAGAACTTTAGTGATTGGATCTCCGCTCAGGAGTCCTGGGGAGTAAAGCATGGCGTTATCAAGGCGCAGCATGACATTCTACGTCAAGGCCTTCCCACCATTGTTCAACACGCCCTCAATTGCAAAGCAGTCGAGGAGCGTTTTGGTGCGGCGATGGTTGCTGCACGTGCATATGAGAGAACTTTGTTCTGGAATGTTATCTGTCGAGAGCTATCTGTGCCCCCTGTTATCCCCCCGAATATTGCTGCACTCCTTGTGGATGATGCCAAGGAGAGATTTGATGAAGCTTTTCTGCAACTCCAACACGTTCAGATTCCCCGTCTTGAAACTTTAATCAATGATCCCAATGTCTCCTCGCAGGAGATTGTGTCAGACAAACTTAACTAAGTTTGTTATGTCACTATGGGTGGTTACTTCCTACCACCCTTGGTGGCATGTTTTTTGTTAGTGAGGGATGGGCCTTGCAATCTTGGAGGTTTCGCATCCCTATAATATATTTTTCTTTTTTGTTTGACAGTGGGGTATGCATCTGATTGCTGCGTGCGAGGATGGCATACTCTCCTTAGTGTAGGGCAAACGTTCTCGCCAATTGCCACCCCCTTATTTTATTTTTAGCTTATGTTAGGTTTAATTTTGGTATATATCCCGCTTTCATACTAAGCGGTTGATCGTACATTTTGCACTTGTAATTGGATATCTTTTGATTATAATATCGATGAATTTTAATGGTTACGTTGCTTTTATGGTGTTTGTGCGAAATCAATATGGCGGTTATAATGATTTGTTACAACATAATGCATTCAATAACTCATATGTGGAATAAATGTCACGATTTCATGACGGGAGCGACCCTTCAATCTTATCGTGCTCTTTTTACTCGTACGCTAACAACCCAATGTTGTACGCAAATTAAAGCAAACCAATGCTTATAAATTTATACTCAAGACTTTTATAAAATTTTTATAAGTATGTGTGCATATACAATCCAATGTATTTTATCCGCACTTATAGACAAACCAATGTCTATGCTCAAGAGTCTTCCGGTCAAACCAATGACCGGGTGTTTTAAACAAGTAACCAAACTTGTAATTTATAGTCTAGACTGTGCAAGTCTCCGTCTTGCGCAGTGTACAAGCGTTTGAAACAAACCAATGTTTTACTACTGTAACCATTAAAAATAGTATTAGTAACCAAACTAAACTATGCCACTTGGAACTCGGAGTATGTCCCTGTGCAGCTTAAGGGGCATGCAATCAACAAATGAATAAAAAATGCATAAGTTATTGGCTTAAATTGCATAATTCAATTTAATTCAAATATATGTTTTGATCAGCACTTAGCTGTCATATTACAGTGGAAAGAAAAGTTTACATGATAAAGACTTAAAACAGTTATCTGGGGTGATCAATCCCTCTGCCAGCTTTTTACATGTAGCACCGTTTCAGTGTCTGCGCATGCCAAGTGCGCTTTATTATTCTTCCATCCAAACTTGCTAGTCGATACGCCCCTGTATCGCTTACGCCAATAACCTTGTATGGTCCTTCCCATTTAGGTCCAAGCTTACCCGTATCTTCTGCCCTGCTTGCTTCGTTTTTGCGCCACACCAAATCATCCAGTTGGAAAGATAATGGTTGAACTCGTTTGTTATAGTAGCTTGCAATTTTTTGCTTGTTGATTGCTTCTTTTATTGCCGCCATTTCTCTGCTTTCTTCAACCAAGTTTAGGTTTTCACGCAGTTCTTCGCTATTGCTACTTTCGTCGAAGGAAGCTACGCGCAATGTTGGTATATTTATTTCAGCGGGTATTACAGCCTCGGACCCATACACCAAACTAAAGGGTGTTTCATTCGTTGCGCCTTTAGGAGTTGTGCGATGTGCCCATAAAACATTAGGCAGCTCGTCTATCCATCCCCTGCGGCACAAACCCAGCCTTGCTTTGATTCCCAAAACAATATCACGGTTCGTCACTTCACACTGACCATTCGCCTGAGGATGTGCGACTGATGTAAATGTTTGCTTTATATTCAATTCTTGGCAACAATCACTAAATGGGTTCCCCTCGAACTGCGTACCATTGTCGCTTACTATTTCATTTGGGATTCCGAACCTACAGACGATGTTTTCCCACACGAAATTTCGAATTCGCTTGCCCGAAATGGTCTTTAGTGGTTTGGCTTCTACCCATTTGGTGAAATAATCGATGGCCACTACCAGAAATTTTACACCCCCTGGTCCTGCGGGAAATGGCCCAACTATATCGATGGCCCATTTGCAGAATGGCCATGGGGACGCAACCGGTATCATAGGATGTCGCGGAGCCTTACACACTGGTGCATGAAGTTGACATGATTGACATTTGCGGATTATTTCTGCGGCATCTCTATACATTGATGGCCAGTAGTATCCAAGCCGCATGATTTTCGAAGCGACTGTTTTGTGTCCTGAATGCAAAGCGCACATCCCCTCATGAGCTTCTCGTATGATTGACTCTGCTTGAGTTGGGTTGAGACATCGCAAATGAGGCCCCAAGAAAGATTTTCTGTATAATATTCCTTTTTCTAACAAATACATTGGTGCCTTCATCTTAACCTTTAGCGCTTCACTCGAGTCTATTGGCAATGTGCCGTTAGTTAGGAATTCTATTATAGGTGTCATCCAACTCCGCTCTTCTTCTTCAACCGCAGCTAAAACATTGTCTTCTTCAATAGATTTTATTTTAACCTCTTCTACCCAAATTTCTTTTTTGAAATGACTAAATGTCAATGCGGCTAGTTTGCTTAACGCGTCCGCTTTTTTGTTCAGCGTCCTTGAAATCTGGGCTATCTGGAATAAATCGAAGTCAACTGCCATTTCTTGCACTAATTTGAGGTATTTTTGCATTGATTCGTCGTGTGCTTCGAATACTCCGTTGAATTGGTTTGCCACCAACTGCGAATCAACATACACTGATAATTCTTTGACCTCCAGATGCTTTGCTACCCTCATTCCAGATAACAATGCCTCATATTCGGCTTCGTTATTTGTCACGGGGAAGCTAAATCGGAGTGCGAAAGTATATTCTTCCCCTTCCGGACTTTTTAGGACTATTCCTGCCCCTGCGCCTTCTGGACCACAAGCCCCATCTGTGTGCATTTCCCACAGCTGTTCGGGCGGAGGTGGTATTTCTTTTGATTCATGCGAGACTTCGATATCTCCAGCTGTTTCAGCCAGGTAATCTGCGAGGACTTGTCCTTTTACCGCACTTCTTGGTGAGAAACTTATCTCATGTTCCCCCAATTCAATAGCCCACTTGGCCATGCGACCAGAATTTTCTGGTTTGTATAGCACCTGCTCAACAAGTGTTGGCGAATATAAATTTTGCTAGAGCTTATCAAGCAATGTTGTATTAATTGACAACAACAAAGTGTGTGTCATACCTGCTTTATCGGCTGATCTGTTAGAACCCTTATTGGGTGTGCTTGGAAGTATCTCCGCAAGCGTCTAGCTGTATGCACGAGCGCATAAACTAGTTTTTCGATCGCCGGATAATTTAATTCGCTCCCTGTTAAAGCTTTGCTCACAAAATACACAGGCATTTTCACCTGCTCGCATAGCATAACTATATATGTAATTATCTATTGATTGAAGATAGCAATATTAAAATTTTTATAGTGCGTACCTGTCCCCTGTCCGCTATCAAAACTGAGCTTATTGCTTCCTTTGATGCTGCCAGGTATAGTATCAATGTTTCTCCAGCAATTGGCGCAGTCATTTTAGGCAGCTCCTTCAGCAGTTTCTTCATTTCTTGAAATGCTGTCTCTGCTTCTTTCGTCCACTTGAAATCCGTTTTCTTCAAGCAATTCTTTAGTGTCCCAAAAAATGGGAGTGATCGCTCTGCGGATTTTGATAAAAACCTGGTTAATGCCGCCAACTTACCCGTTAAACTTTGAACTTCTTTCTTGTTTCTTGGCGATGGCATGTTCTCGATTGCCTCTATTTTCTTTGGATTTGCACGTATTCCGCGCTCAGTTATTATGTGACCAAGAAACTTTCCTTCTTCCTCTCCGAAGCTACATTTCGACGGGTTGAGCTTCATATTGATCCTTCTTAATGACGCGAATGTTTCCAATATATCTTCCTAGAGGCCCTGTTCTGTCCTGTTTTTTATGACTATGTCATCGACGTATGCTTCCAAGTTTCGCCCAATCTGCCCTTTGAAAGCTTTGTCAATTACCCGTTGATATGTTGCACCGGCATTTTTTAATCCAAACGGCATCTTTGTGTAACAATATATGCCTTGGCTTGTATGGAAAGCGGTCTTATCCTCATCATCAGCCGCCATCTGTATTTGATGGTATCCTTTGTATGCATCCAAAAAACATTTGTACCGGAAACCGGCTAGCGATTCAACCTTCCAATCTATTTCCGGCAACGGATAATTGTCTTTAGGGCATGCTTTGTTAATATCTGTGAAGTCAACACACATACGCCAGGACCCATCAGGCTTTTTGACCAGCACCGAGTTTGCTACCCATGTTTGGTATCTTACTTCCCTTAAAATATTTGCTTTGACCAACTTGTCGACCTCTGCTTTTAACCATTCACTTCTTTCGGGAGCCATACCGCGTTTCTTTTGACGTACTGGTGTGAGGCTAGGGTTTGCGTTAAGCTTATGCTCAGCAATCTCCCTTGGCACGCCTGTCATGTCTGCTTCCTTCCATGCAAACACATCCGCGTTGGCGGTTAGTATATTACGAAGTTTAAACTTCGTCTCATGCAGACAATCCTCCACCGATCTTAATTTTTTGCTCCGGGTGCCGTGGATTTGCAATGATCATGCAGCTTTTAATCTGTTCCGCCTCACTTGGCTGTTGTTCCGCATGTTCAACAGCTGCGACGTTTGCGTCTTGCTTTTCTGACCTGATAGTTGCAATTCCCAATGGCGTTGGAAACTTTATAAGGCCATGTATTGTGGATGGGATTGCCCCTAATTTTTGGAGAGTCGTGCGCCCCAAAAGCGCATTGTACTTTGAGTATGATCGGACGACAGCGAATTCCACTGTCGTGCTCCTCATTAACTCTCTGTTATCATCGTCTGCTAGTTCCAACTCTAACTCAATGATTCCGATCGGCCATGCCGATTCGCCGGAGAATCCAGACAACGCAGTATTAGGAGCAACTAGCTTGTCTCGCACAGCCCCTGGCAACAAGCGGAAACAATGTTCATACATAATATCAACACCGCAACCGGTATCCACGTGCAGTCGTTTGATGATGTATCCACAACTTTTGACGCGTCCTTTAATCGTGATGGGCGCGTCTAAGGGTTCCTGTGCCATAGCTGAGAATATGATGGGTGTATTTTCCCATTCTTCGGATGCTTCTAACTTGCGCCTCTGGTTTATCTTCCCGCTTGTTACCATGTTTATGGTTTTATCCGTTTCTCTTGCCTCATTTTTCTTTTGCCATGGATACTCCTTTTCTCCTTTTTGCTTATCACCTTGTGATTTTGCATTTTTCTTTAAGTGTTGCAGCCTTCCTCTTTTGAGTTCAGCAATAACCCTTTCGATTAGGTGCCGACACTCGTTAGTCTCGTGTCCATAATCATCGTGAAAATCGCAAAACTTGCTTTTATCTCTGTTTCCATGCCTTGACAAAGGCACTGGGGGCTCGAAGTTTTCACACACTGCTTCTGTGGCCAAAATTTCCTTCGGTGTTTTTGTGAGATCTTTTATCAATGCCACATTTTCGTTGTGACTACTTTTGAACCTCTGGCTTCCTCCCCCTTTATTATTGTTGAACTTGCGATATTTATCGTTATGATAGGCACCGCCTCTGGGTTGGCCGCTACTGCCATAACGTTTGTTTGACTCCGAACTTCTTCCTTGCATTCGATAATCGTCATCGATGTCCATATCCGAAGAGGTATCTCTGCGGTTTTGCTTTATATCCTCTTGTGCTCGCATGTAATCATGCGTTTCTTTTATGGCCTCTGCGAAAGTCTCTGGAACTCTTCTTCGCAGACGTTGCCATAAAGACAAATACCTGTCAGTATCTATGCAATGGATGAATCCAGATATCTTTTGGCTTTCTGGAAAGTCTGGTATCTTGGCCACCTCTCTAGTATATCGATCGATTATCTCTCCTAAACTTTCTCTTGATTTCTGCTTAATGTCGTGACATTCGACGTGCATTCTTTTTCGTGCACGTAAATTATGAAAGTTTAGCAAGAATCTTGAGCGTAAGTCCGCAAATCTTGTAATACTTCTGGCTGGCAAGTTGTTGAACCATTCTCTGGCTACTCCTTGCAATACTATTGGCAACATATGACATGCTACCGCGTCTCCCCAGCTGTGCGTTCTTGCGGTTCCTTCGAATTTTTGCAAAAAGTCATCCTGATCTGATAACCCGTCATAACTTCCCAGTGTTAGCGGCAACACTGGTGCGACTGCGAAGGGATGATTGGCAATGTGCGCCACAAATTTTTCTGTGGTGGTGGCCAATTCCAAACTTTGTTTAGCTTTTTGCCCTTGCATAACTGCGAACCAATTGCTCATGAATTCTTGCACTCGCGCTGGCTCATTGAAAGCCGGGGCCAAGTGTGGTGGCGCAACTTGCTGTAACTGGGATATAAGACTGTTTGACTGGGACGCAGAATTGTGCGTTCCGCTATACTGGCTATTTGCGATAGTATGAACTGACTGCGGAGACGCATGCGCCGCAAACTTCGGTGGTGTCAACATGATATACGATCCGTCTGGATTTCTCAGACCCATTTGTCTGATTTTGTCTTGAGCTTTCTCGGTGGTGACCCTTTCAATCGGCGTTTCGGGTTCGATCGAGGTGATGATTGGTATTGTACCCACACAGGTAGTTTTAGCTTTGAAACCTGGTGAAATAGTTTCGCTTGGAGAACCAAAGCTCAAAATTTTTGGTGACAGATCATCGAAGGGTTTAAAACCAGTTCCTGTTTCCATTAAACTCCTGTCGGGAGTATGCCACCATCCTTTAGATGACTCACTTGGGACAGGTTCCGTTGTAGCAGGTCCTATCCCTACACTTGGTGTTGATGGAGGTTTTGACGCGCCTTTGGCTGGTGCTGGCGGCGTCGACGGTGTGTTTGTAACCGTCGCCGGAGGTGTTTGAAACCCTGGACTCACGGGAGATTCCGATCGTCCTTGACTCCTCGCACTCTTATTTCCTCCACCCATTCTTGTTGACAGTAAAAGAAAACCTGAAAGTCTTTAACGATCGTAAGAAACTGTGTTCGTACGATAGAGATTTGTATACTCTTATTTACGTATGAGTAAACGAGTAATCGTGTGTGTTGTATTTAGGGTTTATGAGCTATGTATTTATAGTCTCACAAATTAGGGTTTCGGTAGAATCCCTTACCGAATTAAATGCAATCTCGTCCCTAACTAACTCTCGTTATTTAAGGAAGAGAATCCGAATTAAATATATCATATATCCTTCTATAATATACCGGATCCTTGTGCTTGTATTCGAAATTCGCAACAGATGGTATAGGCGCACAATGTGCGGCTATACCCGTGCCACATGCCTTACGTGGCAATTCCTGTGGTTTAATGTTTTTGGATGCGCTATCCGCATAGTCATGCGGATATGCGTATCATTACTACAAGCTTTCTCTCAGAAACAAATCATCTAGTCAAGACAACACAATAAACCAAGAGACCCACAAAGACAAGACAACTTCCAAAAGAAGAAGTTTCCAACAAAGTTAACAAAACAACACCACTTAACCTTTATCTCGCGTTTGTTAAAGACAAAGAAGTTTCCTCAAGAAGAAGCTTCAACATCATACAACAACAAAAATGGAGAATCTTATAAAAAGAGATTATCACATCAACAAACTCACAAAAAAGTTTTTCCTGCTTAGCTCAAAAGAAAAATATCATCAAGTCAAAGCTTCAAAGATCAAAGACATCAATTCACACAAAAGTCGAAGATAACAACTCGCCCCCAACATTTAAATAGGATCAAAGAAGTCCAAGCACAACTCACATCAAAGGGGGTGTTTGTTAGGACATAATTTTATTGATGTAATACGTATCCATGTGAACTTACCAAACTACCCATTCGTTAGCTTAATGGGCCAATATCCCTAATTAAGCCTATAATTGTAAATGGATTCCTAGAGGTATAAGAGGAATCCATTACTTCCACTTTAGAGTTAGCCTTTCACACATTCAAACCCTTGCCGCCTCCTTAAGCCATTTTTCTGTTTTTCCATTTATCCCACTTTTGTATGAACTATGACTATTCATTGAAATTCAATGTTAGATTCACGTTTTTATGATTTACAAGGTGTGATTAGAAATTAATACACCAATATATTAACCGTTTGGGAGGTTGTATAACCTACTTACGGAGTATTATAAAACTCCACTTGTTTAAAACATTTACTTTTAAGGATACTCTTTAAACTACCCAATTAATCCCTAAATAAAAGAGAAGACAAAACTAAAATGGATCCATTCATAAACAAATGAATCAAACCTTCGGCCTCTTAATTAAAGAAAGTCCGGTCTTACATCAGGAGTAATTAACCAACTCACGGACGAATAATTTTAAAGTCAAATCTATTGTTTTTAACTTATATTTAGACACAAGATTTTTCAAAAAGAAAAAGTGATTAAAATGAAAAAATGGTGCAAAAGATAGAAATTTGTACCAGGAATAAAAAATTATTGTGTGTAAGCATTACTCCTTTTGGGCTGCCGGTAGTTCCACTTGTATAAATAAGAGTGGCAACATCATCAGACTTGATAGGTTCATAAATGTATTTTTCACCTAAAATTTACAAAGTCAGTTATTAAGGAAAAGGTCAGACAACACAAATATTTTAAATAAATAGTAGAAAAATGAACGAGTCAGTTACTGTATAAACATGTTTAAGAATCAGAAGTTTTTTTTTATGTAATGAAATGATTCAGCAGGTTCTATACTTGTGTGTAAAATAAAGACAATTGCCAATGAATCATTGCTTCAACGGCATCCCCTTCACCTTGTGTTGGGACTGGGGGTTAGGTCATGGGTTCGAGTCTCGCTCTGCCCATCCTATTAATTAATCTGCCTGAAATATAGATATCCAGATTGACCCCATGGGGGTTTTCTCCCGGATCCATTCAGGATTCAAACCCGGTCCGCCTGCCCATCGGGTTAAAGGATCGGGTTCCTTTAATGCGATTCGGGTTTCCTTCCGAACGCATGTGTGTGTGCAAATGATGAGTGTCGTTGAAATAAATGATACACTGATGCAAGCTTGGCGTTTAAAAAAATAAAAAATAAAATAAAGACACTTTTAACAAATTTTAAACCATGCCAGATATTTAGGGCATGTTTGGCACAATGATTTCTCTGTTATAATATAATATAAATGTAAACAAAGTCAAATATAGATGGCCAATTTTTAGTATAAATACTACATCAATGAAAGCTTGTAAACACACATTTTCTCAATATATCATTCCTTTCTCTCTCTATTCTTCTTTCTTTCATTCTTATAAGATTAGTATAAGTTAATAATAAGTATATAGACCATTAAAGGTAGTTATAATCTACTATATTTATAACACGTTATCAGCACGAAGTGCTCCGTATAATCAAGGTTTATCTAAGCAAGTACAAGTCACTAATCAAGACAAGTGTTCAAGTCCGACAGTACGCTGTTTCGGACCGGTGTACCCTGGGAACAGACGAAGAATTTGTTTAAGGGAATTGTGTCAAACACAAGCCCGGTTCAACCTTCAATTCGGTTAGATCGTTCTATCCTTTTGTTCTTATTATTACGTTTGTGATAATATGTATAATTGTTTCAGTTTTGTTATAATTTACATACAATCTTAAACAGACCCGTGTTCACGAAATCGATTATATTGTTCCTACGAAACTGAACTATTATAAACAACAGATTATTTGTGGGCCAAAAGGATTTAAAAGATAAACTGACTTGTAATTGAGATTAATTACGTTTATAAATCTGAACTATAATGATCTATCTTATAAATTGGATATAAAGCTTTAATAGATGTTATACGTGTACTGCTTAGATTATGCCCATGTTCTACGTGTAATGCTCAATTAAATTACATAAGAATTAATCAGATCTACGTGTATGACTTCTAAATTAAGAGCACATACATTTATCATTTATCATTTATTTATCTATATAATATAGCTTATGCACCGAATATTGTTACTTTGTATTAATTGACTCATCTTAATAAGTCCAATTAATTTATGGATATTGGTTGTATCCATGGTTGCCAAACTTAAGATTCAGTGCTAGTAATATGCTTTAGCTTATATACACATGGTCCGATGTTATATCTAGTGAGTCATGGTTGAAATTTATTTATCAAGACTTGTTCTTATATGTAACCATGGAACATGAATATGTGTAAATATTATTATTGATATGGATTATTTTATATTAACATATAAAGATAAAGATGATGATAGTGGGGCTATTTATAATTGTGCTAGTGTAGTTGTTGTGCTAGTTTAGTTGTTGAATATAGTTGCTAATTTTATAATTGCAAGTGTAGTTGTTGTGCTAGTGTAAATATTACTAATGGCTATATGCAGACACATGCTATTATTTTGTTAATTCATGTTAATAATTGGATTACCTAATAAGACATATTATTACCTAATAAGTATAATATTTAAGGATAATGACCTAATGGGAGTAGGTCACCTGTAAATTTAAACCATTAGTTGGTTTTATGTCTTATATATTCAATATGCCTTAAGGATAATATAGTCCACAAAACTGAGTATTCACAACCAAATGGGTTGTTATACGCATGTTCATACACGAGTGAACATACATCGTTTATTTAGTATGAACTGTCCTTGATTAGATGAAAGACAAAATAGTGTGACTATAATAAGAAATCAAAACGACCTATAAAATTGGTATATGCATCATGATTTGTTATGATTGCGGACTTTGACTTTTGGAGCATGGACCATTGTTATGATTTATTTCTAACACACGTATTTAATTACGGAGTATTAATTTGCATGACATGAATTAAATATATTGGGATGTTGCTTATATGAACTAAGTGATACTTGTTAAAATTTGCATTTATTATATTACGTGAATTATAGTTTGTTTCAAATTTTCTATTTAATTCGGTGTTGAATCCAGATGCAGAAAAACTTGAGAAGTTCACTCGTGTGAACTTTAAACGTTGGCAGTAAAAGATATTCTTTTAGCTGACCACGTTGAACCTTGCGATGTTCTTGGTTGAACCGCTCCCAAAGTTAATGAAAGGGAAGATGATGCTCAAATTGTGAGCGCAATTAAAGTTTGGAATCATTTGAATTCCTTGTGCGTAACTATTTCTTGAATACATAAACATCTTATTTAGCTCTACAAATAAGTCCCAACAGAAAAGAAAACGAGAGTGAATTTGTTGAAAAATCTTGATTACATAAACCCTGAGCTACCTTGAGACTTGAATGGTTTGAATTTTCTAAGATGTCTAGCTTGTTATGTATCACTCATAAATAAATGGTTTTAGACGATAACGCATATGTTTATTAAAGTGTTATCTTTTATGTACTTCAGATTGTAACTTGTTTGCAGGTAATATAATTTGATTATCTTGCTGAAATATAACTCATTATTTGCTTATCTTATTTGAATTTTTAGTATGAATCTTGCTGAAATACATCATCAATTAAATGGTAAAGACCTATGTATTGTAGATAGTGGTAACATACACACTATGATCAAATCTAAGAAATATTTCATTGATTTAAATCAAATGAAGGAATTATAAATACTATATCAGGTCCTGCAAACTTGAAGGAACAGAAAAGGCAAAAAAATTCATATTACCAAATGGTACAAATTTTCTGATAAACAATGCATTGTTTTCTCAAAATCAAAGAGAAATTGATTGAGTTTCTCTGATATATATATCATAATGGATATGATTATCAGTAAATGATAACAGATAATGAGAAATATCTATGTAGCACCGAAAAGCGCATATGATGAAAAGCGCATATGATAAAAAGCGCATATGATGAAAAGCTATGATGAAAAGCGCAGCGCATATGATTAAAAGCGCATATAATGAAAAGTGCATATGATTAAAAGTGCATATGATAAAAAGCGCATATGATGAAAAGCGCATATGATGAAAATCGCAGCGCATATGATTAAAAGTGCATATGATGAAAAGTGCATATGATGAAAAACGCAGCACATATGATTAAAAGCGCATATGGTGAAAAGGATATATGATGAAAAGCGCATATGGTAATTAATAAAAAAGCACATACGGTGATTAATGAAAAGCACATATGGTGATTAATGAAAAAGTACATATGGTGATTAATGAAAAGCACATATGGTGATCAATGAAAAGCACATATGGTGATTAATGAAAAACACATTGAGAAAGAATCACCAATGTTTCTTGAAAGAATTCAAGGTGATATATATGGGGACATGCAAATTTACATGCTGCGATATTATTTCACATTAGATAAAGTGCAACTCATAAATATTCTCCCCTACAACTTGATTTTGGCAGAGAGCCAAATATTTCCCACCATTAGAACATTTGATTGTGCAATATATGTTCTAGTTGCACAACCATAACACACTAAAATGGGTCCTCAAAGGAGGATGGGGATATATATATTAAATATGAAACATCTTCAATTATAAGATATATTGAACCTATAACGGGTGATGTTTTTACAGCACGTTTTGCTGATTATCAATGTTCCCTAGATTAGGGGGAGAAATGAAAAATAAAGAAAAATATGTTTCATGGTGTGAACATAAATTAATGTATCTTGATCATCGCACAAAAGAATGCGAAAAGAAAGTTAAAAAATAATGCATATGCAAGAACTTGCAAATAAATTACTTGATGCATTTACAGATACAAAAAGAAGTGACTAAATCATATATACCAGCAGTAAATGCTTCAGCTAGAATTGAAATTCTAAAAGCTGGAAATGTCACTCATGAGTCTTTGCCACGCCTGAAACGTGGAAGACCAATTGGTTCCAAAGATAAAAATCCTCGAAAAGAAAAATCAGCTGATAATGAGGTAAAAGAAAGTGTTCAAGAAGAACCACAAATCAATATTCCTTCTGCAGAGGATATTGATAAATGTAAATACATAAATTGCAATAAATTATGCAATCATATGGAACCGAAATGGAATGACAAATATTGATGAGATTTTTTCATATAATGACATCATGAATAAAGATATGAGCTGGAACCAAAATCTGTCATTGAATATCAAAACAGACATGATTGAGCTCAATGGAAAGGAGCAATATGAGCTGAATTAGAATCGCTCAATAAAAGAAAAGTTTTCAGATTAATCGTTATCACTTTTAAAGATGTGAAACGTATGGGATGCAAATGAAAGATATCGGAAAAACCTAGTATTGCCTTGGTTTACAGATTGAACATATGCCTAATGGTTTACTTGCACATCAAAAAGCTTTTAAAACATTTTTAAAGACAAAACCATTGGTTGATATATCACTCAATATTGACACCGATCCATTTCATCCCCGTGAAGATCATGAAGATCTTTACGGATCAAAAGTTCCATATCTTAGTGCAATTGGGGTTATTATGTATTTTACAAATTGTACAAGGCCTGACATTTCTTTGCAGTTAATTTGTTGACAACGTTTAACTCAGCCCCTACCAAAAGACATTGGAATGAGATCAAACACATATTTTGATACCTTCAGGGAACTACCGATTTATAATTATTTTATTCTAACAACTCGAAACAAGATTTGTTTGGTTATACAGATGCAGATTATTTATCTGATTCACATAAAGCTAAATCTCAAACTGAATATGTATTCCTAAAATAGAGGCACCGCAATATCATGACGTTCTCAAAAACAAACACTTGTTGCAACATCATCAAATCATGCCAAAGTGATTGCATTACATGAAGCCACTCGGGAATGTTTTTGGTTGAGATCAATGCCACAACTCATTACTGATTCTTGTGGACTAGAACGCGATAAAAGTCCAACAACTATCTATGAAGATAATGCAGCTTGCATAACACAGATAAAAGAAGGGTATATCAAAAGTGACCGAAGAAAACGCATACCTCCTAGATTCTTCTAATACACTCAAGATCTCATCAAGGACAACCAGTTTGAAATGAGATTTGTTCAATCCAGCAAAACTCTGCCGATCTTTTAACCAAAGCACTTCCAACTGCTGTTTTCAGAACACACGTTCACAATATTGGCATGAGGCATATTCAAAAGATGTGACGACTCAGCGATGTCTACTTGAGGGGGAGTCAACTCTATACTGCACTCTTTTTCCCTTGACTAAAGTTTTTATCCCACTGGGTTTTTCTTTAGCAAGGTTTTTAACGAGGCAGTACTAGTTGCTCTTTAATAAAATTGTCATCTAAGGGGGAGTGTTATAATATAATATAAATGTAAACAAAGTCAAATATAGATGGCCAATTTTTAGTATAAATACTACATCAATGAAAGCTTGTAAACACACATTTTCTCAATATATCATTCCTTTCTCTCTCTATTCTTCTTTCTTTCATTCTTATAAGATTAGTATAAGTTAATAATAAGTATATAGACCATTAAAGGTAGTTATAATCTACTATATTTATAACATTCTCAAGTTTTTAGGATCTTTTAACTTATAACTTTAATGAAAAAACTCATATCTAATAAGAAAATTTCGTTTGGTTAAAAGAGCTTAAAACTTTTAGACGGATGAAAAAAGCTAAAAGTTAATAGAATTAGCATTTGAGAAAAACTTGCTAGCTTTTTGTCATTGGACTCTTTACTTTAACCGTTTCAGCTACTCTACCAAATACCTAAATACATATAAACAGCTAACAGCTACCAGCTAACAGCTACAAGCTACCAACTAAAACATACTAGTTACCAGCTAATTTTGCCAAACATACCCTTAACTAACATATTCCTTTTTGAACATTTTTTTATTGATGTTATCTGATTCTAACATTAGAGATGAAACATAGTACTAACTCAAGCATCCCATTAGTAAATGGGTCAAAATTGACACTTCCACTTCCAAAAGATGCCCTAAAGCAACCAACTCAAGAGATTCATTTATCATTATGTAAGCCTATATATATTATTTCTACTACCAAAGGGCACTTGGCCAAATGGTATTGTGGTGACCCTTCAACCAAGAGGTTGAGGGTTCAAGTCATGTCTTCTTATTTTTAATCGTCACTTGCGTCATCATGACGTTATCACGTTTTTTTTTCTATTCTTTCATGTCATTTTTTGGTCTTCTTGGCCCAAGGAAGTGGGCCTCTAGTTTACTAGTTCTAAGATAGAAAAGAATTAAATGTGACTAATAAACATCAAACTTTTTTTTTTTTTTTTTTTACTATTATTATTATAACTTTTTAAAGCAGAATAAACATTGTAAATTGACTTACAAGCATCATATGAATCAAGCAAAAACGCACGATGTTCACGACCAATATCCATGATATCCTTGTAACTATAAGCAGAAACTCCCTCCATTATATGACTACTGATGGATGATGTTTCACCCCATAATAAGATGAGAAATCTAATTTTCACCTCAGAATTAAAAGCCTCTGCTATCTGGTTATAGAACTCAGGATTGTCTATAGCAAGTGCAACACTATTAGAAAAAAAAAAGAAGGGTTTATATCGTTAAAAACAGATGAATATAATACGTTTAATGCAAACAACCAAACGAAATCATTCATAGTAACCTTTCAGAATGTTTATAGATGAGTAACAGCTCTTCCACAGATGACTTGCATCCTCTTACAACATTTATTGCTCCTGTGGCCATAATACCTATAAAACCAAACTTATTAACAATATTATATATAATTATTATTATTATCTGAATTAGGCTATACCATAGAATACATTGATGCATGTTTATAAATGTATTCAACAGTCCAAAGTATGAATATTATCTACCTTGATCAACAACGATCCAACGACAAGAATTCTCAGCAAAAAGTGCTATCTTTTCACTTGGTTTAAGTCCAATAACTCTTAAACCTTCAGAAAAATCCAAGATGTTTTGTTCCAACTGCAATATTCAAAACTCAATAGTGTACTTTTCGATTAACTTGTTCTATAGTTAAAACTTGACTAGTGAAAAATTGATAATGTGCAAAATACCTGCTTGTAAGTGATTGTTGTAGGAGGGTCATGATGTGGATCTACCAATGCAACTTTATCACCAAATTTTTCGGCGGAGTATCTCAAAATGTCGGGAATTGTTGTTACTTCGATACTTGACACATTGTTTTGTAATGGTAATGAACTCTCGAGGAGAGATGCGTACTTTCGAACTTGCCTTTTTTCATTCTGCAAATGAGCAGTCTTCAGAGATAGGTCATGAATCAAAATCTTCTATAAGTAGAACAATTAGTCATGTAACAAATTATATATGACTAGTGTTTCTTTGTCAGTTTCCTAAATTTGAATATTAAGTTAAAACGAATTACTCATTTTAGTCGGAACATCAAAACCTGCACTCATGTTTATTTGTATTTATTTGTATTAATATTACAAACAACACCTTAACCTGCACTCATCATTCAAATTAAAAACTCAAACGAAGCATCTCAATAATCAAACTGAGTGAGTACAGAAACCTTTAATATAAGATGAAGGTTTAACTTTACTCAAATCAATCAAAGAGAATGAAAGCTACAAAAAGCTGCCATGATTTTATTTCCTGATATTCATCCAATGTACGTCTCATTTCACGATTCTCTTTTAGTAAATCACTTAGTTATGTGGTCGTCCGCGAATACATTCATGTGCTTTAAATTCGGAACCTCTTTAATCACTTCATCGAATGCCTCGGATTTTAGTTTATTCACCCTCAATTACGGTAACTGCTTTTCATAATCGCATGGAATACACACACCCCATCGTAAATTCACCTTCACAAACTATGTCACTGGTAATCGGTATCGGGCACCATCAAAATCATGGAAAAATCGATAATATTTTCGAGGTTCATGTTAGGGTTAGAAGAAAGAGTTGATGTAGTGGATTTACGAGATGCTAACCTCGGTTTGAAATGAACCGAAATATTAGGGTTAGGTTAAGGTTCTGAGGTAAAATCGAGGAATAATGATACGCTATTCGGTTAACTTACAAAAACACGGCAACAAAGCACAATCCAAAGAAGAACCGATCACCATAAACGTGAATAAAAGCATAAAAAAATTATAAGTTTCAGCGAACAGCGGACAACGGATAACATAAAGAACAAAAGTCAACTTCCGAAGAATAAAGGTTGACTCACCAATCAGAACGTGACGCATGTCTATCCTTGAAGAAGAACCTTTGACCTTTTTGCCTATAAATAGGCCACCTGGATTCCATTGATAGGTAGATTACATCATTTTGTTAGATCAGGACTTTCTCTCTCTACAGAAGAACTTTCTCTCTCTAAAGTGATTGACCAAGTTTGACCTTGACTGGATTCGCAGCTTGACTCTGGATCACGTAATCATTGTTATTCGGAGAGTGCTGGAAGAATAAAACTTCTCACAGTTAACGTGATTGTGATTTGCACTCGTATTTTATCCGCAATCCAAATTTAGTACGATCGGAGAAAATACCGAAGATTATCAGAGCGAAATTATTCAATTGATTGTTGTGCTCGACTGTGAATGTGTTGGGTGAGGGAAGAAAATGGGGAAGAAGAAGAGTAACAGGTAAGTGCTTGAAAGAAAAATAAATGAATAGTACAATATGACACTTTTGTCCTCACTAACATGTGAAATTAAAAAAAAAAATCTAACGAACGTTATTGACGTGGACCACCGGAATTACAAGTGAAAATATAAATCCTGCTCTTTTTCGGTTCCAACCCTCGAATACATAGGATAGGTAGAAATGGCTGCTCTTTTTTGATTCCAGCATCCTCGAATACATAGGATAGGTAGGGCTGAGTGAGAAAGGATTCTTTGTTGTTACTAAACTTTACCCGGCATTTGATTCCTCTTACTCATAAAGGGAGGTCGGTACTAAACATCCATTTTTATTTGGGTATAGACAATCTCTCTTTATTCTTTATGATATTGACCACATTTCTATCGAATTGTGAGATAGAAATTTTTTTTTTTATTTCATGTTAAAATTAATAAGTAGCAGGTAAAATCGAAGGGATGAAGATAAGGAAATGGAATGGGTAGAAAAGTGGGTAGGTAAAGAGAAAATTTTTATGATGTTTGTGATGTGCATATGTCATTTGACCATCATACATCTACTTTTTTTAGGGTCACCTAATTTTGACTTCACGTTATATTTTTTCATCATTTGCACGAATTACACACGTTCGGGCGGAAACCCGAACCTGATCGACGGTACCCGAGAACACATCCATTTGGGCAGTGTTCCTGAGTAGAGGTTCGTGAACGAATCCGGTAAAACCTCCCTATATGGTCAATATATACCACCATTATTGTTGTACAATTGTTTTAAAGAAAATCATGTCATCCCTAAGGATCGAACACATGACTTCTCCCTATCCCATGACACAAAGTATATGGGGGAACCGTTGGACTATGCCCGCAAGTTACTTCAATTGTTGATCAAGCATATTTTCACGGGGTCAAGGTGAACTTACGCTTGAGTGCAATAATGGGGTTTAAGGACTATCAATATTCGAACCTCCGACGCTTAGTCGTGGATAACCCACATCGGTATCGTTTTGATCCCGATGGGGTGGCCGATTTGAGAGCCCACCAGCAACCTAGCATACCAGGTTGAGTGGCCCAAAGACATGAAGGTTTTATAGTTCAATACATACCTGAAAGTCTTTAACGATCGTAAGAAACTGTGTTCGTACGGTAGAGATTTGCATGCTTTTGTTTACGTATGAGTAAACGAGTAATCGTATATCTTTTAGGGTTTTATGAGCTATGTATTTATAGTCTCACGAATTAGGGTTTGGTAGAATCCCTTCCCGAATTAAATGCAATCTCGTCCCTAACTAACTTTCGTTATTTAAGGAAGAGAATCCGAATTGATTATACCGTACATTCTTCTAGAATGTACCGGACCCTTGTGCAAGTATACGAAACTCACACCAGATGGTATAGGCGCACAATGTGCGGCTATACCCATGCTACATGTCTTACGTGGCAATTTGTGTGGTTTAGGACTTTGGATGCGCAATCCGCATAGTTATGCGGATATGCGTATCATTAAGTCCCCCCAGTTCGATGGTATATACAATGCCAATAAGTGTATAGCGTCGAACTAATAAAATAATAGTACCGAATAATGATCAATGATTACCTCGGATCTCATAATTTTTGTTTTTAATGCATTTGCTAGACACATAAAACATTATATGCGTGTATGTGTAACCAACCGCCGTTTGCATTAAATGCAAAATATTCGTGTGGTTGAAAAATCGTCCTTTCGACTGTAATTCCTTCACCTAAGGTGACAGTTGTCACTGTTTACCCTAAAGATAATGATGACAGCATATGCAACTGCTTAGAGTTGCTATTATACGCCGATTGCTAACTCCCGTAGATTGTGACACGTGTACGCTGAAGAATTATTCGTGTCATTTTCACTTATACTTGCCTATAAATAGGCAGGTTACCCTTTTTCGATTTTTACACGCTCCTTTTGATTTTCAAATTTTGCTCTTATTCCGGCAGCCAATTACCTTTCCGTTCCTAATCAATTACCTGAAGGTCCGTTCTTTCTTTCCTTCCATCTTTAATTTACATTTTTACTCTTACATCCATCCATCATGTCGTCCGATAAGAACGTTAAGGATATAGAGTCGTCAATCACCGAATCGGAGATTCGTCAAATCGTTCAACAGTATCCCTCGCTTGAGCAATTTTCCCCGATTGCCCCTTTGAGTTGTCAACGGGCTAATGCACCACCGGAATTAATGGTTGCTGTGTACGAGAAAGTGATGGAGCTCGATAACACCCGTATTCCTCCAAACCTTTTTTTTATGGACGTTCTTCGTCACTATTCGATTGGTATTAGCCAACTGCACCCGTATGGTGCCAATCACATTTCTATTTTTGAGATGTGGTGTCGCGCCAACGGTCAGAAGCCATCTTTGGCTATCTTTACCAATCTTTTTTGTGCTTCCATGAGCGACGAGAGCTGGTACTCGTTTGATAATGTTGCCAGATTTTGTGTTACCCCAAAACAAGGTGTGAAAGGGGCATGGAAAAAATCTTTTTTCTATGTTAAAGCTACTTGCATTTCTGAAAAGTTTAATAGCATTCTTGTCTGGTACTCTGGCAAGAAAGGGGAGAAAAACAAACCTTTGCCCATTCCTGCTGAGGAGGACAAATTTTATAAGTCTTGCCTTAACCTTCAGCTTACGTCTCGTGTTTATCCCAATGTTCCCTTAGTTATCGGCTGCATTTCCACTGACTGGGCCCGCGCTGATAAACGTCCTGTTATAATTAAAAACAAAAAGGGTATATCCCTTTCATACCTGCATTACATAGTATACGAGTTTAATTCTTTTTTCTCATATTTTTATGCATTCATGTGTTTGCAGAAATGGACTTGAGCGAGTTTATGCTATTGAAGTCATCTGACGGTGTTGTCTATGAGCAGAAAGATCTGCACGACACTGATTCTGATGCGCACCCTGAAATTATCAAGGCTCCAACTAATCCAACTGCTCCTGCCACCTCGAAGCGTAGAACTGTAAGTCTCCGCCAAGAGAGAGAAACTGACGTGTCTTCATTCTTCGAAATTCAGCGATCCCCTGCTGTTGAGACTTCGAAGGCGGCCGGAAAAAGGCCAATCATAGGTTGGTGTCTTTTGTGCGCTTTTTATAACATATTTTCATTGCATTCAGTATCATTGTGATTACATCTCATTGTAATTTTTGTGTTGCAGATATTAGCGATCCAATGGAAACCGATCAAGAGGTGCAATCTGTTAATCGCACCCCTGTTACAGAAGCTCAAATATCCCAAACTGTTCCACCTTCTCCTGCTCATCATAAATCAACTGCAGATCCCAATGTTTCCTGCGAACTTCCGCCATTTCAAAGGCTCACCAATCTGTACTCCGACGCCTCTTCGCTTGATACTAGCCGCAACAAACGTGCCCGTCTCAATATTCCTACCAGCTTTAGTTTATCCCCTGATATGAATCTGGATTATTTTGAGGATTTTTTCAAGATATCCGTCCCCACTTTTTCCCAACAGTTTTCTCATCTAGGTGCCTGCGCCCCCTCCAATCTTGCTGCTAAGTTTGAGGGTCTTTCCCCCGAGGAAGATCTGTTTGTTGACACGCAAGCTATGATGTTTAACCTTGTTAAAGATATCAGCCGTTTGAAACAAAAGTCCAATTCAATAGTTCTTGGTCATAAACATCTATCACGTGAGCAAAGGGAGTTTGCCAGGCTTGATGCTGAGAACAAACGGATTTCGAAACAGCTCCATTATGAGGTTGCTGCTCGTGTAAAGGTGGAAGACAGGAATACCCATCTAGAGGGTGAGTGCCAGCGCTTATTGAATGAAATTAAGCGTTCTGAAACTGTTCGCGCTGAGCTTGAGTCACAAGTGAATCATCTATCCTTACATCTTGGTACTGCGTCCTCCGAAAACTGCCAATTTAAAAAGCAGCTTAAGGAGTTGAGTGCGGATCACCAAAAAGTTGTCAATGAGCGTGATGTTCTGAAAACCAACTGCGCCCGACTGAAATCTGAGTACTCAACCCTAAGGTCCGGTCTTCCCGAGATTGCAAAGCACGTCACAGCTTGTCCAAGTGTTCGCATTCCGTTTGGGAAGGCTATAGTTGCTGCTCGTGCGCTTGAGCGATCGCGCTTCTGGGATGTTGTGAAATCAAACCTTTCTGTGCCGGATATTATTCCGGCGCCAATTTCAAATGAACTTGTTGAAGATGCTGATGGTAAGTGGACGGAAGCCTGTGCGGCTTTGGCGAATTTAAGAATTTCCCGTCTTGAGGAGTTAGCCGAGAATCAAGACTTTTCCTCTCGTCAAGTGGTTGACGATGATTTGGCAGGTGGTGGGTTGGAGGGGCAGTGATTGCCTGCTTCCCACGGTGATGTATCTTCGCCAGCGAGGGATGGGCCCAGCAGTTTAAGGGTTTCGTATCCCTATATCTATATTTATGCATTTTATTTTCAAAGCGGGATATACGTCTGATCGCTGCGGGCGAGGATTGTATATTCTCCTTAGTGTAGGGCGCCGTTCCAATTAAGCCACCCTTAGTGTAGGTAATAATTATTTTAAACAATATGCGGAAGAGTAGAATTTCACCTGTCTTTTCTTATACAATGTTTGAGTATAAGACATTTTCTGTTTGCCGGAGGCATTTTAATATGAATGTTGCTCTTCTTATCGTATATTAATTTTTTGAATATATTTTGCTATATGCGTTTCATTTTTATCTTGCAATTATATAAGCGGTATATTTATATTTGCATGCGCATTGTAGCAATTGAACAAATGCTATTTGCATATGACGGGAGCGACCCTTCTATATGCAAATAATCTTTTTATTCTTTTCTGTTTATTAAAGCAAGCCAATGCTTATGTACATTATACTCTTGAATTATGTGTACGCACTGATAAACCAATATCTAATCCGTCTATATAAGCAACCCAATGCTTATTTCAAGAGTCTTCCGGACAATCCAATGTCCGTGGAATGGACAAGTAACCAAACTTGTATTTTATAGTCATGACTTTGCAAGTCTCCGTCTTGCGCGGTATACGAGCGTTTGAAACAAACCAATGTTTTACTACTGTTACCATTAAAAATAGTTTTAGTAACCAAAGTAAACTATGCCACTTGGGATTCGGAGTGCATCCCTGTGCAGCTTTAGGGGCATATAATAACAGAATGCACAAATGAAATGGCTAAAATTGCATGGTTCAATTTATTAAAAAATAATTCAAATGACAGAAAAACATAACAAAATTTCAACAGATGTCCGGGTGATCAATCCTACTGTTGCTATCTTTTGCTCTTTTGCGCCGTTTTATTTTTATGCATGCAAGGCGCATCATGTCATTTTTCTTTACAGCCTTCATGCCCCTCCTCATTGAACTTCCCAGCAAATGTTTCATCTGGGCTATTCGCCACGCAATCACTGTTTGGGTTTTTATCTTTCTTTACCGCTTTTGATGTGGCAATGCCATCTTGTATCTTAACCCGGCGTTGCTTTCGTGGCTTTGATAATGCTAAAAACGAACATATATTTCATAGCATTATTCCTCAAGAAAGACAAGCTTTTAGTTGCAATTGTTCTATTTACAAGTGATATTCGTTTAAATAATAAAAGGTGAAGACAAAAGACAGATTCGACAAATTGAAGACAAAAAGGTCCAAAGAGCTAAAAAGTACAAGATACAACTAAAAAGGTTCAAAATATTGATGAGGAACGTCTCAAAATGACAAGAGTACAAGTTGCGGAACACAAAGTACGCGATTTAAAATAATACGCGAGGATGTCCGAAAATCCGGAACCGGGACCTGAGCCAAGAAGAAACGCCCGACGCAACGGACCAAAAATATCTAGTCTACTATGCACAAGAATATAATATAATATATATATAATTATATATAATTATATATTATTATTATTATTATTATTATATTACGTCGACAAAGAAGAAAACAAAAGCAGTTGGCTGAATCCAGGGTGGCCATGCGACTCGCATGGCCAGAGGCACAAAACCATGCGAGTCGCATGGTGTGAGATTGCTGGTCAGGTCCTATATAAAGCCAGTTTTGTGCCGAGTTATGAACATCCTTTTTCTCTTCCTCTTCAACGTAAATATATTTATATTTATAATTTATATTTTAATTTTAATTATAATTCTAATAATAAGGGTATGTTAGCGAATGTTGTAAGGGTGTAAGTCGAAATTCTGTCCGTGTAACGCTACGCTATTTTTAATCATTGTAAGTTATGTTCAACCTTTTTATATTAATGTCTCGTAGCTAAGTTATTATTATGCTTATTTAAAACGAAGTAATCATGATGTTGGGCTAATTACTAAAATTGGGTAATTGGGCTTTGTACCATAATTGGGGTTTGAACAAAAGAACGACACTTGTGGAAACTAGACTATGGGCTATTAATGGGCTTTATATTTGTTTAACTAAATGAAAGTTTGTTAATGTTAATATAAAGATTTACAATTGGGCGTCCCTATAAATTACCATATACACTCGATCGGACACGATGGGCGGGGTATTTATATGTACGAATAATCGTTCATTTAACCGGACACGGGAATGGATTAATAGCCACTAGAATAATTAAAACAGGGGTGAAATTACATTCAAGGGTAATTGGTGTAATTGTTAACAAAGTAGTAAAACCTTGGTTTACACGCAGTCGATAACCTAGTGTAATTGTAAACAAAGTATTAAAACCTTGTTACAATTCGAATCCCCAATTAGTTGGAATATTTATCTTCGGGTATAATAATAATTTGACAAGGACACTTGCAATTTATATTTATGACTGATGGACTGTTATGGACAAAAACCAGACGGACATATTGAATAATCCAGGACAAAGGACAATTAACCCATGGGCATAAAACTAAAATCAACACGTCAAACATCATGATTACGGAAGTTTAAATAAGCATAATTCTTTTATTTCATATTTAATTTCCTTTATTTTATATTTAATTGCACTTCTAATTATCGCACTTTTATTTATTGTTATTTTATTTAATCGCACTTTTATTTATTTTATTTTATCGCACTTTAATTTTATCGCATTTTTATTCGCAATTTCATTATCGTTATTTACTTTAAGCTTTAATTTAAGTCTTGTATTTATTTTATATTTTACATTAGGTTTTAACTGCGACTAAAGTTTTAAAATCGACAAACCGGTCATTAAACGGTAAAAACCTCCCTTTATAATAATAATATTACCTATATATATATTTGTATTTTTATAAAAGTAAACTAATATAGCGTTGAGCTTTGTTTAAAGATTTCCCTGTGGAACGAACCGGACTTACTAAAAACTACACTACTGTACGATTAGGTACACTGCCTATAAGTGTTGTAGCAAGGTTTAAGTATATCCATTCTATAAATAAATAAATATCTTGTGTAAAATTGTATCGTATTTAATAGTATTTTCTGCTAAAATTTAATAGTATTTTATACCCCTCTGATTTTATTTTAATTATATATATATATATTTTATTTAAAAAAAAAAATAATAATAAGTAATCGGGCCAAGGTACTGTAGCAGCCCAACTTTTGGCCTGGATCCGAACCCCATGCGAGTCGCATGAGATTTCAACTAAACCCCATGCGAGTCGCATGAGGGGTCTGACAGGACCACATCTGAACCCTAAAAACGCATTAATTACGAATTATAATATATTATTATTATAATTAAACCCTAATTTGATTTATTATTATTAATTAAGTTTTTAGTTTAATTAATTACTTTTAATTAGTTTTATTATATTTAAAACTTAATACTTTAATATAATTACTATAAAAATAATATTTTAATAAAAATTGTATTTTTTTTTTATCACTTTTTATTTCTTTTAATATTTTGTCCATTTTTAATCGTTGTAGCGTAATATTTGTATTTTTAGCTCATAATTAATTTTAAAATTAGTTTTTGCTATAGTTATTTTTACTCCTATATTTTTAGGCTTTGCCGTAGAATTCCTTAAGTGCTTTTTCTTTAGACTAAGATTTAGGTGCTTTAGAATTTTGCGACGCCTTTTTAAGTTTTAGTTTCTTTTTAAGTTATTTTCATTTGGGATTTAGTTTTTCCTGTAAGCTTTAATATTTTTAGACCTTTTACTATGTATCAATTATCATTCCCATTAGTAATATCAATTTGCGATTATAATTTTAAGTTAGTTGTAGTAATAAGGTTAAATTAATTAAGTATTTTTAAGTTTTTATAAGTTTCTTTTATTTTTCCGTCACCTTTTATTTTTCAACCATTTTTTTTTTTTCGACATTTTTCGACGCGCAATCTTTTTCTCTCTTATTTCTCGCTATTCTAGTTTTAGGACTTAGAATTTTTTTTCTACTTCTTATCTAAATTTCTTAAAATTACGAAAATTTATTTTAAGTGGTTAAATTGATAGACATCAAAATTTTCTGGTTCGTAGTAATAGTTGGATTTGTACGTGGACCGGGTTATTGGAGCCAAACAGTCCTCAATTATATTGAGACCAAACGAATCCTGCCCCTCTGCTGCATCTTTTGGCTATTCGAAACGTGGGCAAAATCAGAAAAGTCTATTGATTGGATAACTTATTATAACTTTTCTTTCCTTTTAAAAACTAATAGGATATTCTGTGAATGCACCGAGCAAGACGTTCACCACCTTTTGTACGTTCACCACCTGTAACTCGATCAAGACATCGTTTAACAAATATAACCGCCGTTGATTTTTCTTTAGAATCGTCATCCAGTCGACCAAGTACTTCAGTTCAAATTTCCGATAATCCATTTTTTGAACCCAACCTCACAATTGAGAATCCAGAAAATATTCAGGAACGGTTCGTAGATCCTGAACCATTAAACTTTCCTCCGGAACCACCAATCATTCAAACAGAGATTGTTGAGGAACGAACTATTAAATCAGAATCATCTAGTGATACCGATTCAACAAATTCAATTATGGAGAATCTGGAACCTTTAAGTATGGAAGACCGAATGAGAGCTAAACGCACTGGCCAAGGTCACGCAATTACTCATCCAGACATTAATGCGCCAGATTATGAAATCAAAGGACAAATTCTACACATGGTGACTAATCAATGCCAATTTAGTGGTGCGCCGAAGGAAGATCCAAATGAACATCTACGTACCTTTAATAGGATCTGCACACTATTTAAAATACGAGAAGTGGAGGATGAACAGATATATCTCATGTTATTTCCCTGGACTTTAAAGGGAGAAGCCAAAGATTGGTTGGAATCGTTACCTGAAGGGGCGATCGATACATGGGACGTTTTAGTTGACAAATTTCTTAAACAATTTTTTCCTGCATCTAAAGCCGTAAGACTTCAAGCAGAAATTGTTACGTTCACACAAAAGCCAAATGAAACTCTATATGAGGCGTGGACAAGATATGGAAAGTTGTTAAGAGGATGTCCGCAACATGGTTTAGACACCTGTCAAATAGTACAAATATTCTACCAAGGATGCGACATCACTACAAGAAAAGACATAGATATAGCAGCTGGTGGTTCTATTATGAAGAAAACCGAAACTGATGCTTACAAAATTATTGATAACACTGCTTCCCACTCACATGAGTGGCACCAAGAAAAAGACATCATTAGATCATCTAAAGCAGCTAGAGCCGATTCTAGCCATGACTTAGATTCCATTTCCGCAAAGATAGATGCTTTCGAGAGACGAATGGAAAAGATGACTAAAGATATTCATGCTATACGAATTAGTTGTGAGCAGTGTGGAGGACCACATTTGACAAAAGATTGTCTCAATATTGAATTAACAATGGAACAAAGAGAGAATATTTCATACATAAACCAAAGGCCTGGAAATAATTATCAGAATAATTATCAACCGCCAAGACCGATTTACAATCAAAACCAGAATTATAACCGAAATATTCCATACAATAACCAACAAGGTCCTAGCAATCAACAAGTATCCAATAATACTTATAATCAGCAAAGACCGAATTTTCAAAACAAACCACCACAACAAACCGATGATAAAAAGCCGAATTTAGAAGATATGATGACGAAGCTAGTTGAAACTCAAACGCAGTTTTTCACATCTCAAAAACAAACCAATGAACAAAATGCTCAAGCATTTAGAAATCAACAAGCTTCTATTCAAAATCTGGAACAAGAAGTAAGTAACCTAGCAAGGTTAATAGGTGAAAGAAAACCGGGAAGTTTACCTAGTGATACAAATGCTAACCCCCGGAATGAAACAGCTAAAGCTATTACCACAAGAAGTGGTACAACACTTAAATCAACTGAAATACCTGTAACTTCTGATGAAACTATTCCTACTCCACAAGAACCACAACCTGATCAAGATAAGGAAAAAGAACCGGTAGTTGAAAAGGTTAATGAAGATAACACAGTTAAGGATAAACCTTATGTTAAACCATACCAACCACCTCTTCCTTATCCGAGTAAAATGAAGAAAGAGAAACTTGAAGCCGAGCAATCCAAATTCTTGGATATGTTTAAACAGATAAATGTAAATCTTCCTTTCATTGATGTGATTTCAGGAATGCCAAGATATGCTAAATTCTTGAAAGATCTAATCACGAATAGAAAGAAAATGGAAGAACTCTCGGCTGTTACTATGAATGCTAATTGTTCAGCAGTGCTGTTGAATAAGATACCAGAAAAACTATCTGATCCAGGAAGTTTCACAATTCCATGTTTTCTGGGTAGTCTTAGTTCAATAGAAGCATTAGCAGACTTAGGTGCTAGTATAAATCTAATGCCGTATTCACTATACGCTAAACTAGACCTTGGAGAATAGAAACCAACCAGAATAAGCATACAACTAGCCGATAGATCAATAAAATATCCTAGAGGGATAATGGAGAACATGCTAGTTAAAGTTGGTACTTTAGTATTCCCAGTAGATTTTGTTGTTTTGGACATGGAAGAAGATTCTCAAGTTCCTCTCATATTAGGAAGACCATTCTTAAACACGGCTAAAGCAATGATAGACGTGTTCGGTAAGAAACTGACCCTAAGTATAGAGGATGAGAGTGTTACCTTTTCAGTTGATAGAGCAATGCAACAACCACAATCTGCAGATGATACATGTTATTATATTCAAACTATAGATGCACATGCGGAATTATTAGAAGAATTTCCAGAATTACAAGGAACAGGAGAATGTTCTTTAGGAGAAGGAAATGAACCAATTGATGAAGCTGAAATGTTAGCTACACTTATAGCTAATGGATATGAACCAACAACAGAAGAAATTCAAATACTAAAAGAAGAAGACAGATATCGATATAAATCATCGATAGAAGAACCTCCGAAATTAGAGTTAAAGCCACTTCCAAACCATTTGGAATACGCTTATTTACATGGTGAATCTGAATTACCTGTAATAATATCGTCTTCTCTTACTGAAAATGAGAAATCACAACTCATTTCTGTGTTGAAAGCTCATAAACCAGCCATTGCATGGAAGATTCATGATATTAAAGGAATAAGTCCTTCGTATTGCACACATAAAATCCTTATGGAAGAAGGTCATAAAACGTATGTGCAACGCCAACGAAGACTAAATCCTAATATGCAAGATGTAGTTAAGAAAGAGATTATTAAACTGCTAGATGCAGGATTGATATATCCAATCTCTGATAGTCCATGGGTAAGCCCAGTTCAATGCGTACCTAAGAAGGGTGGCATGACTGTCATTACAAATGAGAAAAATGAGCTTATTCCTACTAGGACTGTAACAGGATGGCGTGTGTGTATTGATTATAGAAAATTAAATGACGCCACCAGAAAAGATCACTTTCCCTTACCTTTCATAGATCAAATGTTGGAAAGATTAGCCGGAAATAGTTACTATTGTTTTCTAGATGGATTTTCCGGATATTTTCAAATTCCAATAGCACCCGAGGACCAAGAGAAAACAACATTCACGTGCCCTTATGGTACTTTTGCTTACAAAAGAATGCCATTTGGACTTTGTAACGCCCCTGCAACCTTTCAAAGGTGTATGATGGCGATTTTTCACGACATGATAGAAGAATGCATGGAAGTTTTCATGGATGACTTTTCAGTCTTCGGTGATACATTTAAATCATGTCTAGTTAATCTGGAACGAATGCTAATTAGATGCGAAAAATCAAATCTAGTACTTAATTGGGAGAAATGCCATTTCATGGTTAAAGAAGGCATCGTTCTTGGACATAAAATTTCAAAAGAAGGAATTGAAGTGGATAGAGCTAAAGTAGATGTAATTGCTAAACTTCCACATCCCACCAATGTTAGAGGAGTTAGGAGTTTTCTAGGGCATGCCGGTTTTTATCGACGTTTCATAAAAGATTTTTCAAAAATTGCCACTCCTATGAATAAACTCCTAGAAAAGGATGCTCCATTCATCTTTTCAGATGAATGTATCAAATCTTTTAATATTCTTAAAGAAAAACTCACTAATGCACCAATCATGATAACACCAAATTGGAATCTACCATTTGAACTAATGTGCGATGCAAGTGATTTTGCAATGGGAGCCGTTTTAGGACAAAGGATTGAAAAACGATTTCAACCTATATATTATGCTAGTAAGACATTACAAGGAGCACAAACGAACTATACAACTACTGAAAAAGAACTCCTTGCTATTGTCTTTGCTTTTGACAAATTTCGATCATATCTCGTTCTAGCAAAAACGGTGGTCTATACCGACCATTCTGCTCTTAGATACCTATTTTCAAAACAAGATGCTAAACCAAGATTAATCCGTTGGATCTTACTCTTACAAGAGTTTGATATTGAAATCCGAGATAAAAAAGGAGCAGAAAATCTCGCCGCTGATCATCTTTCTCGTCTTGAAAATCCTGAATTAGAAGTTCTAAATGAATCAGCCATACAAGACAACTTTCCTGATGAATATTTATTGAAGATAGATTATAAAGAAATCCCATGGTTTGCAGACTATGCAAACTACTTAGTTTGTGGATTCCTTGAAAAAGGATTATCGTACCAAAGACGAAAGAAATTCTTCAGTGATATAAAACACTATTTCTGGGAAGATCCACATCTGTTTAAAAGTTGTCCCGATGGAATAATACGCCGATGTGTATTTGGAGATGAAGCTAGTAAAATTTTAAACCATTGTCACACAGGACCAACAGGAGGGCATTATGGGCCTCAACTAACAGCAAGAAAAGTTTATGAAGCTGGATTCTATTGGCCTACAATTTACAAAGACGCACACCTTCTTTGCAAATCCTGTGATGCATGTCAAAGGGCCGGAAGAATAAGTCAACGTGATGAAATGCCACAAAATGTCATCCAAGTATGTGAAGTATTTGACATTTGGGGTATTGACTTTATGGGTCCATTTCCAAAATCTCATAATAATCTATATATACTCGTAGCCATTGATTATGTATCTAAATGGGCGGAAGCACAAGCTCTCCCAACTAACGATGCACGAGTTGTAGTCAACTTTTTAAAACGTCTTTTTGCAAGGTTTGGAACACCGAAAGCTTTAATAAGTGATCGGGGTACTCATTTCTGTAATAATCAACTTGAGAAAGTTCTTAAAAGATATGGAGTAACTCATAAAATCTCCACCGCATATCATCCACAAACAAGTGGACAAGTTGAAAATACCAACCGAGCTTTAAAACGTATTCTAGAGAAAACCGTAGGATCAAATCCGATGGAATGGTCCATTAAATTGGAGGATGCACTCTGGGCTTTTAGAACAGCCTACAAAACTCCAATTGGAACCACATCTTTTAGACTTGTTTATGGAAAAGCATGTCATCTTCCAGTAGAAATTGAACACAAAGCATTTTGGGCTTTGAAGACATGTAATCTTGATTTACATGAAGCCGGACGTCTACGATTAAGTCAACTAAACGAATTAGAAGAATTAAGACATGAAGCATACGAAAATTCGTTAATCTATAAAGAAAGAACGAAGAAATGGCATGATAAAAGAATCAGAAGTTCAAAAGAATTTAAAGAAGGAGACAGAGTTCTTCTTTTCAATTCACGATTCAAGCTATTTCCTGGAAAATTGAAATCAAGATGGTCTGGACCATTCATAGTCAAAAGAGTTTTCCCATACGGAACGATAGAATTAATAAATTCAAATGGGATTGAATTTAAAGTTAATGGTCACAGAGTTAAACATTACATACATGGTCCGATGGAAGTCGACAACGAAGTTAATCACAATTTCGACACCACAGCTAACTAAGTGTGGGGAGAATCAAGTCTGTAAAGGATAATATGTATTTCTGTTAGAGTTAGATTGTCTGTTTTCATGTAGTTCTCGAAAATGGAACACGTATGGTCTTTCCCTAGCAGACCCTAAAGAACTAGTCTTCTCCCCCCATTCTGAATTTTTATTTTTTTTAGGTTTTTACGAAATGAAGACTGCCTGTGAACTAAACCATGGTCTAATGCTACACGCTTTGATCACTAAACGTAATAATGACATACTACCGAGTGAATTAGTATCAGTAATCAGAGAAAGAATGGACGGAGTTAGAAAAGGATCCAGATGCGAAGATAATAAGTTACAATTTGGTAAAGGAAAATCAAAATCCGCAGTGAAAAGAAGAGCACGACACCTAGAAAAATGTCACAAATGCGGAAAATGGTCACATGGAGGTAAATGTTCAAATAATCAAACCTATTCAAATACCGAATTTGTTACTTTATGCAGAGACGGACCGTTCATATGTTTAGAAGAAAAGACAATGAATGCTCGAGGTTACGCCTATGCAGCCATGGAAGACCAATTAAACCGACTATCTTATGAATATAATAGATCATATAACTAAGAAATCTATTTCACAGGTATGTCTGTACAGTTTTTATTTTTATTTTTAACCTTTTGATAATAAACGCTAATTTGTTCGCTAAAAAGTATTAAATTGGTATTAAATAAAATTAGGTTTGGCGACCGAAATTATTGATATCGTTCAAAAATTTATTACATCACTGCGAAATTTAACGTTTATTCTTAAGGTATAAATATCTTTAATCAATCAACCCAAAATATTTCAAAAATTCGTCATGAGTTAAATTAGGTCTTGGAACCGAAATTACTTTACCGAAAAGAGGGGCGCATATTTTTGATAATATTTGACTGATTAAAGTGGGATAAAAAGACAAAAAGATTTTTAATTTTATTTTTACCATATTTAAAATTAATATTTAAATCTTAAACTAATATTGTAAAACTTTGTAAAAACAATATTTTTAAAATGGTAAATATTTGAAAAATTAATATAAGTTTGGTGTGAATTTATAATATAAATTTTTAAAATAAGTTTGGTGTGAATTTATAATATGAATTTATAAATTAAGTCTGGTGTGAATTTTTAAAATATTAATTTTGAATTTTATAATTGTGTGAATTTAAAAACAAAAATTTACTTTATCTCATTAAGTTAAGAATATGATTTTTAAAATTCGTCGTAAGTTGAAGACTAGGTCTTTGAACCGAAATTGCTTTACCCGAGGGAGGGACGAGAACTTTTATTATCATTATTTTTAATCTTATTGATTTAAAGTATGCCAAAAACATTAAAAAAAAACCCAAAAATCTTAGCTTTTAAAACAATCGGTACAAAAAGACAAATTTTAAAATTTTGTCGAGGGACGGACTAGGGCATCGTCCCGAAACGACCTCGTCTTAAAAAGAAACAAATTTTTAAAATTTTATTTAATTTATGTTTTAAAAGCTTAAGGTTTTAAAAAAAAAAAAAAAAAAAAAAAAAAAAAAAAAAAAAAACCTGGAATTGACCCCCATGCGAGTCGCATGGGGGAAAGGCTTAAGCCATGCGACTCGCATGGCCATAAAAAACTGGACAGGATCAAAAGCTCAGCCGATTCTGTTTCTTTCTCACAATACACACACATATACACGAACCATCTCCCAAACTCTCTCAATTTTTCACCAATTTTCACCAAATTTCTTGCAAAACTTCACAATAATCATGCCTAGATTCAGTAGTCTCAACCCCTTCAGGAGAAAGGTAAAGATTTCACCCCTAATCTCTTTAAATTCGAATTTTTGTGTTCTTGAGCTAGAAAATTTATATTTTGATTTTGTTAAATTTAGGTGTAATTAGAGCTAAATTATTGTTATATTATGCATGTATATCCTAGATAGAAGCTATTTAACATGAATTGAAGCTAAAAACTTCAAATTTTTAAGAATCTAGGGTTTGTGTTCTTGAGCAATTTGGGGCTTTTTGATATAAACAGGTTATGGCCGATTTTTGTCATGAATTGTTGCTAAATTAAGTGGTGTAACATGTTTAGGTAGTTAATTGATCCAAACTTTGAGCCTAAACATGTTTTTGAGAATTAAAGTGGACTTTTTAAGTCTAAAAATTCATGAACTTGGATAATTTGATATAAAGGCCATTTGAAACTTGTTTCATTGCTAGTAGTGATTATTTTGGCATGTTAATTGAGATAAATGCTTATGAACTTGATGTACATTTTTCGTATATGCTTATTTGACAAAGTGTAGACTTGACAAAAATATGAAAATGAGCACTAGTTTGATTTGAATGCCATGTAACAAGTGTTTAATTGCTATAATGATTATTGTTGACATGTTTAAGAGTTTAAATGTGATAAAACATTGTATACATTTTCGTATGTAAAAATGTAGAATTGTTATTGTTAAGAAAATGTGTATAAAATGTGTTATGAATTGAACATGTCATCATAATTGTTTCAAGTTATTATTTTGCTAACACTAATGCATATTTGGATGCACAAATTTTGTGTTTAATGTGTTTTGCAGAAAGCCGATACTGGAGGTTCAGGAGCATCATCATCCAGGCAACCAGAGCCCGAACCGGAAATGTTTCATGAACAAGAACAGCATATGCAACAAGAAGAAGAAGAACAGGAGGAGCAACATATTCCATATCACGATCAAGATCAATTATTTGTGAATCAGTTTCGTCAATTCGCTCCACATCAAAGGATTCTGAGCTTAGACATTAATGAAGATCAGTTACACCCAAATCTAAGATTTGATCGATGTTGGATAGAGTATCCAGATTATCAAAAGAACATGCACATTCTCTACTTTAAGGTTGTTGAAATGCCAAGGGCAATTGACTGGGTACCTTTGGAAACAGTTGACCTTGCCGAACCGATTCGGGAATTATTGGTGCAAAGGTATGGTAATTCTCAATTTAACGATTGGATGCGCCTATTTTCCATTCGTAGAACCATATATAGGGAATGGTGTATAGAATTACTTAGTACTATTAAGTTAAACAGTGATGTTAGGAGGATAGATGATAGAAGCTTTATTAGATTTCTGTTAGGTGGACGAATGTACAGAATGTCCATGATAGATTTAGCTAGGGCCTTACAGATTTACACCCCTGCTGAACTTTTGAGCCCCGACTGTAATAGCTTGATTGCCCAAGGAGAAAGGGTAGATAGGGAATTTGATATTAACGCTGTCTGGAGGCGTATGTCCCACTTTAATGAATTTCACGCCAGTGGAAATCATACATACTTAGATATAGACAGAGCTGAACTCCGGGTGATTCATAGATTCTTAGCAAACACAATTACACAAAGGGGTAGGAATAAGGAGAAATTGACCGTAAACGATTTGTTCTACCTCAAGTGTATTAGAGACCCGAGGAGTTTCGTTAACATTCCCTATTGTGTTGGTTATTATCTCGCTAATGTAGTTTCGGGGATGAAATCGGGGAGTATTATAGGTGGTGGTATTTTCATTACTCTCATTGGAGAGTATTTAGGTGTAGATAAGCACCAAGGGGGTCCAATGAACGAAATAGAGGACGGAGGTGAAACTATAAGTTCAAACCTTTATCACGGTGCAAGGGTATTATTAATGAGACGTGGTCGGGTACATCGATACGAGGGACCTCAGCGACAGGTAGAGAGAGGTTCGGATGACGAGATGGAGGAGGCGAACAACATTATAGGAGTTGTTCGGGAGACTGCTCTTGATTTGGGGGTTCGTATGGAGGATGAATACATGACGAACTATGATAGGCATATGCAGTATGAGGCATGGCAACGCCGGAATGACTACGAGCATTCCCGGCAACGAGAGCATGGCCGATGGGATTATCATCAGCGCCAAATTATAAGCCAGTTGCAGCCTGGCGAGATGTATTATCCGACCCGACCCGCATACTATCCCGCACATCAGCCAGAGATGAGACCACCCTATGATTCATATGATTATGACGCAGCATACCAGTACACCTATAATCAGCCATGGAACCCGGACGCGAACATGAATTGGGATCCATATCCTAATTTTCCTCCTAACCCACCTCCTGATCAGTAGAGATAAGTGGTAATTTCTATTTTTATTTTAAACACTTAACATTTTATTATGTTTATGTAATGTTTGATATTTTATTATTATTGTGTACTAATATTTTTCTTATAGTTTGAAAGTGGGATGCCAAAGTTCCATTTCAAATTGCATGTATGATTATATTTGTATTGTATGTATTCTCTTTTATGCACAAAACAGGGTAAAACAACGCGTTTTCAAAGACTGGCATTAAGTTCAGCAAAAGCAAGTAATTTTGACGACAATGATGCAAAATATATGTGAAATAACAACAAGACGGAATGAACAAATGACGTGCACCATTTATCATTCAGCAAACAAACGCCAATATATTTGGAAACTTTAGTAAAAATTTAATCATTTTCACACAAATCACCCTCAATAATTTAAATTGTTACTGATTTCTTGCAAATGAGGGCATTGCAAGATCTTAAGTGTGGGAAGGGATTAAATTCTTTCGGATTTTAAAATTTTTATATTAAACACTTGGTTACCATTAAAAATACTAGTAAAGCAGTAGTTGTATTAGAATCTAGTGCTCTCTGATAAAAAAAGAACAGCCCTAGTCTTATATACTGACTACCCAATTCTAGTAAAATTTTTCAAAATTTGCAATTAAATGAATTCAAATCATGTTTATACATATTTATGAACGATAAAACTAGGTTTTAACACCGAAATTATTGTTACCTCGGAAAGGACATAAATTGAGAAACAAACTAAAATGTTAAAATTCATTTAAAATGGAATAGAGGACGATAAAAAGAAAAATAAAAAGCCAAGTGTGGGAAAATTTACCAAGTTATTTTAAACATATGTCACATATATCTGTAACAAATAACTGAAAATACTTTTGCTTTGGACTAAACTAAACTGTTTTACCCGATGAAAGAAAAGAAGAGATGGATCTACACGATGAATCAATTCCATCATTAAAAGGAAGTAAAGTCTTCCGAAAAAGACACGCGCTTCTTGATTTAGGTCATGAAGTTGTCGTTCAGACCAGCTGTAGGTTGACGAAAAATCTAGAAAAGTCATCACTAAAATCAGCAGGAAATCCACGGACCTCAGCATTAAACAGGGTCGCCAAGTGGTCAGATTTATCCTAACCATGAGAAGGATTTATCTCGTATAATGGGGGGCACCATGCAAATTAGCTGGATAAGACTAATGAATCAGATCCCCAGAAAGGATAATCTCCTTAAAGATTAAAAATCAGCTTTTAAGACTGATATTACTCAATCCTAGAGATTGACCTTAAAGATTGAGAATTCAAACTCATGGAATTCAATGATATCTAAACTCGAGCTTGAACGAGAAAATATTTTGATCAAAATTATAAACCGATTTGTTTTCTGAAAACCCTATTTTCAATGCGTTCATTACCATTGAACGTAAAATCCTAGGAATTCACCTGGAATTCATTAGGTCACCTGAACTAAATCGGGTGTCAACCGTAAGAACGGTGGTTGCATAGCATGGTCGGAGACAGGACCTTGTGCCAGACCGAAAAATTATAAGGGTGAGCTTTACTATTGCTCCTATCAAGGATAGTAATTGCGTCCGACACGTTATAGACCATAATCAAAAGCATGTCACGGGACATTGCCTTAAACAGTTGCTTGTTCAACGCTTTCCTTTACAACCGGACGGTAGCTTGCCGAAAGGTAATATACGGGACAAGTAAACTGGACGTGTTGCTTTCCTAATACAAGGTTAGCAAGTGGGTGACACAAAACCACAAGTTTTGAGCTAAAATTTTCAAATCTGAAACCCACCAAACCCACAAAAATATTTTGCAAACACCGGTAAAGGGTTATTCCGGAAAACTTATCTAGGGTAAAAACTAGATTTCGAAAGATCAAATGTTTTCATAAAAATCCAATTTCCTTAATGGATCTAAATTTTTATAGTCATGTGGGACTGTAAACCATATCGTTACTACCATTGTTTATACCGCCGTATAGAAATCACTGATGTACAAAGTGTGAAGAATAAAGAAGTGATTCTAGTATTTCAAGACAATATTGCTTGAGGACAAGCAACGCTCAAGTGTGGGAATATTTGATAATGCTAAAAACGAACATATATTTCATAGCATTATTCCTCAAGAAAGACAAGCTTTTAGTTGCAATTGTTCTATTTACAAGTGATATTCGTTTAAATAATAAAAGGTGAAGACAAAAGACAGATTCGACAAATTGAAGACAAAAAGGTCCAAAGAGCTAAAAAGTACAAGATACAACTAAAAAGGTTCAAAATATTGATGAGGAACGTCTCAAAATGACAAGAGTACAAGTTGCGGAACACAAAGTACGCGATTTAAAATAATACGCGAGGACGTCCGAAAATCCGGAACCGGGACCTGAGCCAAGAAGAAACGCCCGACGCAACGGACCAAAAATATCTAGTCTACTATGCACAAGAATATAATATAATATATATATAATTATATATAATTATATATTATATATATTATTATTATTATATTACGTCGACAAAGAAGAAAACAAAAGCAGTTGGCTGAATCCAGGGTGGCCATGCGACTCGCATGGCCAGAGGCACAAAACCATGCGAGTCGCATGGTGTGAGATTGCTGGTCAGGTCCTATATAAAGCCAGTTTTGTGCCGAGTTATGAACATCCTTTTTCTCTTCCTCTTCAACGTAAATATATTTATATTTATAATTTATATTTTAATTTTAATTATAATTCTAATAATAAGGGTATGTTAGCGAATGTTGTAAGGGTGTAAGTCGAAATTCTGTCCGTGTAACGCTACGCTATTTTTAATCATTGTAAGTTATGTTCAACCTTTTTATATTAATGTCTCGTAGCTAAGTTATTATTATGCTTATTTAAAACGAAGTAATCATGATGTTGGGCTAATTACTAAAATTGGGTAATTGGGCTTTGTACCATAATTGGGGTTTGAACAAAAGAACGACACTTGTGGAAACTAGACTATGGGCTATTAATGGGCTTTATATTTGTTTAACTAAATGAAAGTTTGTTAATGTTAATATAAAGATTTACAATTGGGCGTCCCTATAAATTACCATATACACTCGATCGGACACGATGGGCGGGGTATTTATATGTACGAATAATCGTTCATTTAACCGGACACGGGAATGGATTAATAGCCACTAGAATAATTAAAACAGGGGTGAAATTACATTCAAGGGTAATTGGTGTAATTGTTAACAAAGTAGTAAAACCTTGGTTTACACGCAGTCGATAACCTAGTGTAATTGTAAACAAAGTATTAAAACCTTGTTACAATTCGAATCCCCAATTAGTTGGAATATTTATCTTCGGGTATAATAATAATTTGACAAGGACACTTGCAATTTATATTTATGACTGATGGACTGTTATGGACAAAAACCAGACGGACATATTGAATAATCCAGGACAAAGGACAATTAACCCATGGGCATAAAACTAAAATCAACACGTCAAACATCATGATTACGGAAGTTTAAATAAGCATAATTCTTTTATTTCATATTTAATTTCCTTTATTTTATATTTAATTGCACTTCTAATTATCGCACTTTTATTTATTGTTATTTTATTTAATCGCACTTTTATTTATTTTATTTTATCGCACTTTAATTTTATCGCATTTTTATTCGCAATTTCATTATCGTTATTTACTTTAAGCTTTAATTTAAGTCTTGTATTTATTTTATATTTTACATTAGGTTTTAACTGCGACTAAAGTTTTAAAATCGACAAACCGGTCATTAAACGGTAAAAACCTCCCTTTATAATAATAATATTACCTATATATATATTTGTATTTTTATAAAAGTAAACTAATATAGCGTTGAGCTTTGTTTAAAGATTTCCCTGTGGAACGAACCGGACTTACTAAAAACTACACTACTGTACGATTAGGTACACTGCCTATAAGTGTTGTAGCAAGGTTTAAGTATATCCATTCTATAAATAAATAAATATCTTGTGTAAAATTGTATCGTATTTAATAGTATTTTCTGCTAAAATTTAATAGTATTTTATACCCCTCTGCTTTGACATCAGGCTTCTTTCCTTTTGACCCTTTTTTATTTTCCTTTATCTTTTCATGGACCATCTTGATGGGTTTTTTACGTCTATTGCGTTTCCCCACCATTCGTTCGGTTTCCGTTGTTTTAAACGCCCTAAACCTCCTGCTGATATAATGTCCGAGAATAAATTTCAATTCTAATTAGGGTAAAAATTTTCTTAACATTGTTGCCATTTTATGCAACTTACCTCTTCCTGACGACGATGTTTGAATGATCTCAGCTGATATCCGAGTGCGCATGCTTTGCTTTACATCGAGCTCTTTAGGCGCGTCTTTTTTTACAATTATGTTAATTTTTGATGCAGCGCACAAGCTGTGTTTGGGTTTTATCTGTGCACGCACCCTTGCATTTTGATTTTGCATCGCACGTTGCCACTTGTTGGTGTTAGGTGATGTTTGCACCTTTCCACGTGCGGCTTCTTTCTTATTTCCTGGTTGACGTTGTCCTTTTAAACCAGCAACGTGGGTGTGGATTATTTCTTCGCATATTTTTGCTTCTTGGTTTGCCTTAACACTTTTTCTAAGTTTTTTTGAAGCCTGCATCTTATAATATTTTTAAAACATTTAATCTCAACATAGTTTTTATGCGTCCTACTTACATGATTAAGCATTTTATCTTAATCGTTGCCAATTTTAAATGTTGTTTTAAGTACAAAATAGGTGTTAACACCTTTTCCTAGTGACTGTCGCACTGTAACAATTAAACATTTAATTGAATGATTTGCGTACCTGTGTGCGCAGCGTTTCCTTGGTCTTTTGCTGTTTGCTTAACTGCGCAGCTTTTTCTTTCCGCATCACCGCTTTTGACCTCGTTCTGTTCTCCTCATTCTCTTCCGATTTTATGGTTGCAATTCCCCTTTTTGTTGGGAATTTTAGCATGCCAGGTCATTTTTCAGAAAATACTACCTGCCAGTGCACCTTGCCAAACGGCCTGCCAGACGTTTTTTGGCCAAAAATTACTATTTTGCCCCCAAGCTTTGCTTATAAAAGGAGGGCTTCATTTCTCATTTCAACACACCAAAAACACACCAATTCTTCACTTCTCTCTCTAAAATATCTCTCTATAGTCGCTCTCTAGTGATCTATAGGAGATTAGTTCTCTCTCTACTTTCTCTCTCTAGTTTCTAGAGAGAGAAAAGTACAGAGATTAGGAAATGTAATTATCTCTCTATTGTCACTCTCTAGTGATCAATAGGAGATTAGTATGTAGTTAGTAGTAGAAGATATCAAGCATTATAACGTTATGGATATTATGAAGTAATACAAGTGTTATTCTGCCGACATTATCCGGTACTATCTATCCTTTTCTTTTATTAATTCATCATAATGTTCTTGTTTGATGTTTGTGATTTATTAATGATTGAAATGCTTGTTGCCATAATGTGTGAGTAATTGCTTGATAGTTTTCCATGATTTATTAATGTTAGTTAGGGATGATTATCGTTTCGTAATCACTTTCTGTCTATGATATTAAACCTCGTTATTATCGTCCTTCCACCAATAAACGTGATTAAAACCTTTTATAAAGTCGAAAATATAAAGGTAATTAGTTATCTGTGTTTATACATTGGTCAAGGTATGAACCCATCGGAAATACTATAAAGTACATGGGGAAGTACCATAGGACCAGATCAAGACATTGGTCAAGAGTATAAGACTCGAGGAAATACTGTTGTAACAGTAGAGTACAGTGTTGATGTACTATAGGATCACTTGAGCATGGTCAAGGTTAGAAGCTATGGAACCATTATAAGTCTAGTACATGGTGGATAACTAAGGGATTTATTGGGTAAATTTAAGTAAGGGCTGGTTTAAATCATAAATGGGAGTATAACGCACTACTATACAAACTAAGCTTATAAATCTTAAGGATGACTGAGAACTATCGGATGTTCTAATTTGTCTACAAACCCTTAGATTTTACCAAACCATTGACAGAAATGGATTCGAAACACAATCATAACCACTCACTTGGGTGATACACTAAGGTGTTAAGAAAGGTTGGATATTCTATATATATGGCTATGCTACTTTATTCGTGCGCTCAAGGTATGCATTGCATCTAAGATGGGCCACTTATATCCTTAAACCAGATAAAGCGTCGGGAGTTGAGCATAGTCCATCCGATCAGAATCTTCAAAGCCTAGTCCCTCGTGACATGCTAACCGGGGAACCGCTTAGTAGGGAATCTAGTGTTCACACCAAGGTATATCTATCTAAGGAGTGTCTCATAATCATCCCGACACTACGTTATCTTAAATCATGGTGAACCACGCATTCTCTGTCCTTAACTGTTGCATGCTAGCTAGCTTATTTTAATTATATTGCTTTAATATCTTAATTACAATTATATAAACTATTCAACCCAACTATTTCCTTTACACAGTTTGATATTCCGGATAAAGTGGTGTCTAGAATAAACCGGTTGGACTTGGTTATTGGATTTTTCGAACAGTCGCCAATTTATTGGGATCAAAAGGATCCTGCCTCTCCACACAAGGTGTACCTGGCCACTAGTCTTGGATACTAAATTGTGTATAAACCCAATCTTAATTACTAAATTATCTAGATAAGCTCCGCTTCAAATTCAACCGCTCAAGGAACGACCCTAGGTCATATTTGCCCTTGCTAAGCCATAGGAAGAAATAATAGATTTAGGCCCAGTATATATAAATTAAACATTCAGCTTCTCCCGTTGGTATCCTGAATTGACGTTTTGCGACCTAACGACACCGCATAAATAAACCATCCGATTTGGGCATATCAAGGGTATTCCCTATTGAGATTTATACTGGACATATTTAGCGATGAATATCCCCAAGCAATAATCAAAATTTGCTCTACCATTGAGTCTGGCGACTAATTGGGATATTCAAGTGATCAATACAAGGTGAGAATATTTTGTACAGATATTGTATGTCAAATTCTATCGGCTTGTAATGCTTGAATCCAAACATAGAAAGGTTAGCTTACATAGAGGTAAATATATTTCGAAAATAATGTCTAAAAGCATATCCGACCATCACGGGCCGTCCTTGTCTTTAAGGGAGAACACATGTGGATGATTTGAGCATCCAAAGTAATTATGAAGTCAACAAGCATCTGCATAAAGTTCAAGTCAAGTTTAAAAAAGATGAAAACAATATTCAAATGTTCAAAGATGAAGAATTCAAGTCAAAATCAATCAAGAAGAAAGATAATGAGGAGAGTTCCCATAATTAAAGAAGATATGTGCTCAAATCTCAAATCATTCATAGTGTGACGCTCTCGCGTGGCTTGGATTGTTGATCCAGGGGTTCACATTAAACTGCCGAGCATCCTTGTGCCTGTGATATAAGATATACCCATTAAGACAAGAAGCTAAAAATATATTTACAGATATGTACTCTAAGTTATGCTATTACAGATGAAAAGCATGGGGTTTTTAGCGTTTGTGTATGCACATCTCAGAATATTCAAAATACTATGAGATCTACCCGAGCCATCTAAATCGAAGGTATAGGTTGAGGTAGAAGCCCAAGGCTGACAGGAATATTCAAAATATTGTGAGAGTACCTTCTGATCAATTAGATCAAAAGTATGTGCTAGTGATAACGGACAGCGTCTGGACTTTAGTGCTCAATTGACTACCTGATACATCGTGCGATCTCAAATGAGGACTGATTCTATGATCTAATCTAGCATAGAAATATGTTAAAGTAATTAATCAACGTGATCATCAAAATGTCTATGAGGAAAGAATATGAAAGCTTAATGTGACTTGATATCTATAATCAGAGTTTTAATCTTTAGGTACTTAATCTTAAGAATTGAACGATGATGATTTGCGAGTATAGTTTAGTATTGATTCCATGCTAAGATCAACATCTCACAAAAATATGTGTTTTTGTTTCCGTTAAAATACAAGTTAGTATTTAAATGTAATTGCATATGCTTTTCATACATGCATTCATACTATGAAAAATACAAAAATATTTTTAGTGTTTCTTTTTTTTTCATAAATTTTAGAAAATTCAGAAATATTTTCTGTCATATTTTTTTTTTTTTTGGTTACTCATGTGAATTCAAATTGACGTATCAAACTGAAGCTGAGTTTATGTGAAGTGCGAAAAATGTTTTTGATGGTTGAAATTCAAAATTTGTTTTTCTATTTGAAAATTCAAGAGTTTTTGAATGTTTACAACGTGATGTGAAGTTTGTATGTTTGTGAAAAATGTTGAGTCAAAAAGGTTAAACCAGTGTGTGTTTGAACTGAATGTTTGATCTGACCAACATTTTGTCAAAGTTGATATACGTACGATCCATGATAACTGCAAGAAGAAGTTAAAGTTGGAGCTTCTGGAGTTCTGATGAAGTGAATGAATGGCGTACGTGACGGAAAGGGATAAAGCTGCTTAATTAACCGTTTCGATGTTTATAATGTTTATGTTGTAAAGAAACGAGAGATTGATTATGCCTAACGTGCTCATGATTATATATGTCATTGTGTTTTGTGATGTTTACATGTGCAGGTTATGAAGCTTTAGAAAGAAATAGAAGTTACTGTGGGGTAATCAGAATCGTCTGATTATTTACAGGCCAAACATTATCAAATCTTAATATTCTGCTGCTTCTAAGAAGATTTGAAGAGATTGAAGAACCTGAAGTCACAACAGTCATAAGTTAGGGTTAATCTGATGACAGGTGAACTTTGAAGATTGCTAAGAATAAGTCTCTGAGTATCAACAGAGTTTTTACTCAAAGGTTCAACAAGTTGTATTTCTTGGTAATTGTATCGACTTGCGATTATCATTGTAATATAACAAGGATAAAGATGAAGACAGAAGACATGTGCCAGTTAAGGAAGTTTATTGGTGCATAAGGGAAAGTCTCGTGAAATTGAATGTAATGCCACATCCGAGGGGGAGTATGATGATCCTCAAGGGAGTTTGTTGGTGTACAAATCCGAGTAAAGAAGGAATGTTGATCGAACTAGGTCCTAGGGGGAGTATGTTGGTGCATAAAAGTCCCAAGTTCGTATCAACCGAAGCCCGATAAAAGTCAGACGGGACTGTCGAGTGTTAGCAGGCCCAATTAGTATATAAGGAGTTTAAGGGCTTCATTAGAAGGTTAATCACCCAATTAGGTTTCCTGTTAGTTTTCACTCAACCAAGAACTGATCCAAAACCCACAAGTCGAATAACGACTCTAGGCGTTGATCTAATCCGATCTATACGATCCGGTTCGACTAAATCGACACCCGAAAGTCAACGATTCGCTAGAACATCGATCCGAAGATCCGAATAGCTCCAACAGAAACCAACCTTAACTGAACAAAAAATACAACATACCAACAAGAACCCGACCACGATATCAACACGCATAGGCTAAAAACATAATCGTACGAATCAACAACCCGGGCGAGAAAAACCCCAAAAGAACCTATGGACCCGCATTTTTCAATTTACCATCAATGATCTCCCAATTAATACTTTTGCCTGAACGATTATTAATCTTGAAGGTAAGCGCACTTGAAGATCCATCGTCAACCACGTTCGAAGAACTTCCACACCGATTAGCAACTTGAGGATCCATAAACAAATTTTGGATCGCTTCTCCGTAATCCAAATCGTCGCCATAATCATTAAGAGAATAGGAACACGAAATGTCTTTATCTTTAGTCCTTCTTTTCGAATTCTTACAAACGCCTTCACCTTGATTATTTGCTTTTTTCCGAGTATCCAATTCGTCCTCATCCTTTAAATCACCCAAGTTCTACATTCTGTTCATAAGCTCAACAAAACCCATATATTTATCATCCAAAACCGCACCACCTTTGATGTTAGTGGCCGAAACAGAGGGCGAGGGATGCCCAACAACCCTTGGATCCAAATCCGAACAAATCACCTCATCGTCCAAAGTAACATTAAAGTTGGGCCTCGGCCCATTAAGGGGGCTATCACATTGTTCCAAAGAACCGAAACGAATGCCAGAACCAGAAACATTCTCATCGACCTTATTAGCGGAAAAAAAAAAACCTTCTGTGTAACAAACGATGGACTGAAACTCGAAGGTAGTTCAGTCCCTAACTCAGTCGATTCAATGATATAAAAAACAAGATATCATACTTAAGAAGATGCTAGTTACATATTTCTAGCACACCAAAGTACATTTGCATTTAAGAAACATGCTAAACATACAACGTACATATATTACTTGTATAAATCATTTATTTGATCTCTATATAATTCCATAACTTGGTTCCTTCTGATCTTCATGGTTGCTGTCATCAAACCACTCTCAATCTGAAAGGGTTAACATGATTTGGAAGAAATTTATCTAATTAGTAGAGATTTAAAGCAATTGGTAAAACTCACTTCTAGAACTATAAAAACAAAATATGATGTAATAGTTTTGACTCATTTTACGAATCGACAATGTTGGGACTTAAAACGACCTAGGAAGAATATTTATAGGGATGAAGTGGGTTGACCGAAACACGTTGTCCAAAATTTATAGATTATTTAATAAATAGTTAGTGTGTCGAATATGATAAAAGGTTATGCTATTTCAATACAGAGTAGTACTAAACAAACTTTTGGAGTAAACTAAGCAAGTTTTGGCATAAAGGTTACACTTTGAGGTATTGGTTTAAAATTTTCTTAATTTACCCATTTGACCGGCTAAGATTTGACATACCCCAAGTCGAGCCACTTATAAGTAAACGGGTCACATTTGCTACCCGCACTAAAGAGCTTAGATCTAGATGTGATAAGATAGGCTAAATGAAAAATTAAGGGAAAAAGGGGAATTAAATCATAAACAAAAGAGATCGGTTTATATACATTACCGTAAAAGGCTCTTCAATTACAAGAATAGCTCCAATTTGGAACGAGCATTCAGAAGTCCTGTTTAGAGAAAATGAATTAACACTTGCAACAAAAATTATCACTAATATTTAGGCCATGTTAGACGACAATTTTTTCAAAATCCTATTTATAAGTTGTACGAAGGAAGATCTAATCATAGGCTCCTAATTACCTAAGAATAGAAATGGATAGGACCCCGTTACCGTTACGTAGACGATAAATAAAGACACAAAAAATGTGAAGAAAAATGATAAAAGGATTTTCCTGACGACAACCCTATGCATAAACTACTTGTAACGAGCAGTGTAGTGTTGACTTTAATGAGTTGTTTTCATTTGTACAAGCAATTGATGCATGTTAACGATAGCCTTAAGTGTTATCGTTAGAAAAATCCAAGATAAAGGTAAGTAGTTTGATATACTACTTCAACAATGCAAGAGTCCTCAAGAACTAGATAACATGCTCAAAATATCTAACTATTTGAAATTCTACTAGGCGATAATAATTACAATATTTTGAGATTAGTTTTTCGTTACCATCTCCGTAGCTCTTTAGATAACAAACCAGCTATTTCCTCCTTGTTAAGTTCAACAGAACCAGAAACCGAAGTAGATAGATTTTTTGATGCCAACATAATTTCTTCCTTGTTTGGAACAATGATAGCTCCAAGGCGACGTCGATCCTAGTTTTCATTTATGGTATAATATAATGTATGCAAATTAGTACTATATCTATAGTAGACGTGACAACGTTGGCCCATTCCTAATGAAGGTGTCAAATTGGGTAATCGAATATAAAGTAGCTAAAACTTTTACAATGAAATTGGTCAAAACTAAGTCAAAGTGTAATGTTGTTGAATCGTGACTCATACTTCTTCTTAATACATGTTATTATATGAATCTAGATTAAAACTTCAAATTTTTTTTTTTTTTTTTTTTTGATAATTATAATTATCTATATTAAATTTGTTTTGTTATAAAAGCGTACATTTTATTTTAAAGCGTAAATATATGAGTTAGTGGGTCGGAATGACCCGACCCAACTCAACTTATGTTGGCCCGTATTCGACTCGCCTGATTTATCCATGTTCCCACTTGTAGTTATGATTAATGAAAGAACCGATAATGAAATAAGGAATTATAAATTTTTTGTAACATGAAATTGTGAATCCGTAATTGTTATAAAAATGGTTTTTTTATAAAGCTAAAAAATAAAAGTGTAAGAAATGTGTTAGTGGGTTGAAATGACCCGACCAGACCTTTTCGGCCCGTCCTTGACTCGCCTGATTAATCCAAGTTCCCACTTGTATTAAAGATTAATGAAAAAAATCTGATGATGAATTAGGATTTTATGTAACACCTGGCCAATTACAACTATTTGCTGAATTAAACTACTTCTCATGGCAGCTTCTTCTAGTTGTTGTTGGAAGCTTCGACGAGCCCAACACACCACTATAGAGGATCTAGACTATACTAGACTCACTACACCAACACTTTGACGTTGGTTAGCCTTTAATTTTATAAATCCTTAGTGCACAATGTACTTAGGCGACAGTGTCGACCATATATCTTTAGGCGGTATAACCGACCATGTATTACTTAGGCGGCAGAGCCGGCCATATAATAAGAACAACAAAAGTGCACTAAGACCTTAAACACAAACTAAGGCTTGATCGGGAAACTTAATAAAAATACTTATATTAAATTACAATTACAATATTACTTACAAGCTTTCTCTTCTCTACTTTCGCTAACTCACACTCTTCTTCTCTTCTTCACAACTCACTTCTTATTTCACTCTCACACCTAACACAACTTAAATGAAATCTCCTCTCATATTTATACTACTCCATGGAACATTCTAGAACCTAGATATTTCCATGGATATATAAATATCTAGATATTTCTATAACCTACAAATATCTAGATTTTTCTTTTACATTTCAATTTCTAGATTTTTCTCTCATATTCTAATATCTAGATATTTTCTTATACACATTAATATCTAGATATTTTACATATATACATCTACTAATTCCATATTATTTTATAATACCAAATTTGCATTGTATTTTAACACTCTCCCTCAATGCAAATTTTCTTCCAACGATGTCTTACAGACCATTCCAAGTGCTTCTCTGAATTTTGTAAACTTCGGTTTACTTAGGCTCTTGGTGAATATATCTGCAACCTGTTCATCTGACTTTGTTGGCACCATCTTGATCTCCCCTTCAAGGACCTTCTCGCGAACATAGTGATAGTGCACTTCTATATGTTTTGTTCTCGCATGAAAGACTGGATTTTCTGCTAGACGTATAGCTGATAAGTTATCGCAGAAAAGCTTTACTTGATAATCTGTTGATTGATGAAGATCTTCCATTAGTTGCTTCAACCAAGTAATTTCTTGTGTTGCTGATGCTGCCGATCGATATTCTGCTTCAGTGCTTGATAAGGATACAGTTGGTTGTCTCTTGCTGCACCATGATATTACTCCCGATCCAAGACTAAACATGTATCCAGTTGTTGATCGTCGTGTATCATAGTCTCCAGCATAATCAGCGTCACAGTATCCAGTCACCCGACATTCTTTTGTTCTCTTATATAAAATGCCAAAGTTAATAGTGCCTTTAACATACCTTAAGATGCGTCGTACAACATCAAGGTGAGGCTTTTTCGGATTGCTCATGTATCGACTAACCACTCCAACTGCATAAGATATGTCTGGCCGGCTTAGTGTGAGATAAATAAGACTTTCGACCATCTTTCGATACATGGTAACATCTTGAAGACTTTTTCCTTCATCTGCTCGTAGTTTTGTATTCGGATCCATCGGAGTTGAGATAGGTTTGCAATTAAGCATTCCGTACTTTTGTAAAAGATCTCGCGCATATTTCTGTTGTCCCAGAAATAATCCTTCTCTTTTCTGCTCTATTTCGAGTCCAAGAAAATGTTTGAGTTCTCCAAGCTCCTTCATATGAAATCTGATAGACAGATTCTCTCTTGTTCTTTGGATCTCCTCATAGTGATCTCCCGTGATGATTAAGTCATCCACATATACTAGCACTATGGCTAGTTTTCCATGATTTTGTTTCACAAATAAACTAGAATCTGAAGGAGCAACTGTAAAACCACTTTGTACCAAGAACTCACCAATTTTCCCATACCAAGCTCTTGGAGCCTGCTTCAAGCCATATAGTGCCTTCTTTAATTTGCAGACATGCTCAGGATGGATCTTGTTCTCAAAGCCTCTTGGTTGCTCCATATAAATGTTTTTGTCAAGTTCTCCATGTAAGAAAGCGTTCTTGACATCCATCTGCCACAGCTTCCAAGATTTGCTGGCAGCTAAAGCTAGTAGAGCTCGAATTGTTGTGATCTTCGCCACTGGACTAAACGTTTCTTCATAATCAAGCCCATATTGTTGAGAAAAACCTCTAGCAACAAGTCGAGCTTTATACCTTTCAATGGAGCCATCTGATCGAGTCTTCACCTTGTAAACCCATTTACAAGATATTGGTTTTACATCTTTTGGCTTTGGAACTAAACTCCATGTCTGGTTTTCTTTTAGTGCATTAATTTCTTCTTCCATCGCTTTCTGCCATTCTTGACTTTGTGCTGCTTCTTCATAAGTGAAAGGCTCAATAGGTATTGATTCATCCACATGAGCAGCATTGGCATACCTCGGATTAGGTTGCCTCGGCCTTGTTGATCTCCGTAATTCTTGCACATGCTCCTTGGCATCCATTTGGCTTGGACGAACCTCTTCGGATGTAGATTGATGTACCCCAGTTTTCCATGGACTCGTTTCCTTAGAGTACGATCCTTCTCCTTCTTTAATTGGATCCGTTATGTGCTCTTTATGTTCTTCTTTCTCTTTTGGAACTTCTTCTAATCCATGAGATTCTGGAAGCTCTATCTTTTGAGGTAACCACCATGAAGAAGCTTCATCAAATACCACATTTCTTGAAGTATGACACTTTCCAGTATTTGGATCACAACATCTCCATCCTTTTCTTGATTCATCATAACCGACAAAAATGCATCGAATTGCCTTCTTATCAAATTTGCTTCGTAGATGATCTGGTACGAAGACGTAGCATACACATCCAAAAACCTTGAGATGGTTGACGGTTGGCTTGATCTTCCATAATCTTTCATATGGTGAAATATATCCCAACTTTGTTTGTGGGAGTCTGTTAATCACGTATGAAGCCGTCCTCATACATTCGGCCCAAAATCTTCCTGGTACATTCTTACCATGAAGCATACTTCGACAGGTTTCAGCAAGATGACGATTCTTACGTTCTGCCACTCCATTCTATTGTGGAGTATTAGGGCAAGTTAATTGCCTTCTGATCTTGTGCTTCTCAAGATAGATATTGAACTCGGTTGATAAATATTCTCCTCCATTATCTGTGCGTAAGCATCGAATCTTAGTATTGAGCTCACTTTCTACCTTGTTCTTGAACTCTTTAAACTTCAGAAAAGTCTCCGACTTCTCCTTCATGAAGTAAACCCACACATATCTTGAGAAGTCATCAATGAATGTCACCATATATTTCATACCTCCAAGTGATGTTTGTTTCACTGGGCCGAAGACATCTGAGTGTATTAGCTCTAGTGGTGTCTTGGACTGATGCGCTGACTCCTTGAATGGCAATTGGTGAGCTTTGCCAAATTGACATCCAGCACATATTGTATCTGTTCGGATATCAATTTGAGGAAGCCCATTTACTATGCGTTTCACCATCATCTCCTTTAACTTATTGTATCCCACATGCCCAAGACGTTCATTCTACAGATCAGCCGTCTCATTCTTTCGAGTCTTATCCACATATGCTGTTTCAGCAGATAGTACATAGACCGACTCTATTCTTTTTCCTTGCATAATTGGATTGCCAACCACCTTCACTCTCTTGAATACAGACACATCTTCTGGTCCAAAGAGCACATAATTCCCTTCTGCTGTCAATTGTGGTACTGACAGTAAATTCTTCTTTAGGCCAGGGACAAGATACACCTTCTCGAGTTGGAGCTTATGAGAGTCGCCTTCATTTGGAATTATTGTCTTTCCAATGTGAGAAATATATAACCTTGAATTGTCGGCTGTCAACACAACTCTCTTTCCTTTGTAATCCTCCATTTCTTGCAGCTTTGTCCCATCGTTGGTCATATGATTTGAGCATCCAGAATCGATGATCCAATCATCTTTGTAGTTTATTTTTGACTTTAAAGTTGTTGTAAGAGCTTGATCATCTATGTCAGCTTCAACAGAGAGTCCAGCTTCTGCATCCCATGTTTCCTCATTAATGGTTGCTTCGAATGTGACCTCTTTCTTCTCATCTCTTGTGGCGGCCACATTTCCTTCGAAAGTTCGCCTTTTGGGGAATCTACAATCTCGAGCAAAATGACCCTTCTTGCCACAATTGAAGCATTCACCATTCTTTCTCTTATCATTTTCCCCGTATTGTTGGCGATGATCTCTTCTTCCTTGTTGAGCTCCCCGAGCTCCCCCTGAAGTGTTGCCTTTTGACTTTGGGTGACTCTTCCATCCATATGTCTGACTTTCTTTCATCGCATCTTGTCTTCGAGATGTTGCTTTCTTCTTATTGGTGAAGAGTGCATCTTCTCCGTCTTTTATGGTTACTTCATTCATCTGCTTGGCTAATGCCTCTTGATTAGCCAACAAATTCTCCAGCTCTATTAATGATGGTTGAGTAGGCCATCCTCTCACAGCGGCTATAAATCCATTATACTCGGACCTTAAGCCATGGATGATAATTCTCTTCATCCTTGCATCACTCACTTTTTCTTCAGGAGCAAGTTGAGATATCTCACGACAAATAGATTTCACCTTGGTGAAATACTAAGAAATAGATAGACTTCCTTGTGTGATACCCGAAAGCTCATTTTCCAAGAGCTGGAGGCGTGCTTCATTCTTCTTTGAAAATAATTTTTCAAAAGTTTCCCAAGCTGCCTTTGGTGTTTTCTCGTCACAGATGTGCTCCAATAGATCCTCCTCGATTGTAGTCTTCAATATAAATAAAGCCTTCCCGACCTTGATGTTCCATTTTCTCAAGGCTTCGACACTTTCTTTCGGTGGAGGTGTTGTGTCACTGCCAGCAACTATTTCCCATAAATACTGTCCTTGTAGGTAGGATTCTATGCAAGTCCACCAATAACCATAGTTGTGGTTATTGAGACTCTTGATTCCACTGCTCGTACTTGCAAGATCTGCCATCATGACGTCCAACGTCCAATAAGCTTGGTCCCTGACCGATGAGCTTTCACAGTTCCTAACTGTGCTCCGACAGAATCTTTCTTAGAGCCTTGGTGAAAACAAGCCGATGTAAACGTCCAACGTTTACCGATTTCCTCCACTAGAAATGGTCCCGAACGACCCGCTCTGATACCAATTGTTGGAAGCTTCGACGAGCCCAACACACCACTATAGAGGATCTAGACTATACTAGACTCACTACACCAACACTTTGACGTTGGTTAGCCTTTAATTTTATAAATCCTTAGTGCACAATGTACTTAGGCGACAGTGTCGACCATATATCTTTAGGCGGTATAACCGACCATGTATTACTTAGGCGGCAGAGCCGACCATATAATAAGAACAACAAAAGTGCACTAAGACCTTAAACACAAACTAAGGCTTGATCGGGAAATTTAATAAAAATACTTATATTAAATTACAATTACAATATTACTTACAAGCTTTCTCTTCTCTACTTTCGCTAACTCACACTCTTCTTCTCTTCTTCACAACTCACTTCTTATTTCACTCTCACACCTAACACAACTTAAATGAAATCTCCTCCCATATTTATACTACTCCATGGAACATTCTAGAACCTAGATATTTCCATGGATATATAAATATCTAGATATTTCTATAACCTACAAATATCTAGATTTTTCTTTTACATTTCAATTTCTAGATTTTTCTCTCATATTCTAATATCTAGATATTTTCTTATACATATTAATATCTATATATTTTACATATATACATCTACTAATTCCATATTATTTTATAATACCAAATTTGCATTGTATTTTAACAGTTGTTCTGGTTCAACATTTTCCCCTAGTAACCATTAAAAAAATGTTATTAAGTCATATATTTATTTAATCAAATACAAAGAAATTGTTTCCAAATTTCGATGCTTGTTTACCTGTTGAAAGGACAATAGTGTCCTTGGCCCGTCCTTCAAGAACAATAACACCACCAGCATTACGATTTCGACCTATCGGGTATGAAGGTGAAATCCATCCGATATCTCCTGTATATAACCACCCGTCCTTATCCAACGCTTGCTTTGTCGCTATTGGATTCTTTATACAAATAGATAAACATCATTAGCAATCTAATAAAACTGCATCAGTTTGGTTTTCAGTTTCCTCAGTTTATTTGGTTAATTTTAAAAAATTTGCAAAACCGAAACCAAATTCCACTTCAAAATGGAAACCATGCTGAAATTATTGATGTACCTTATAATAACCTTTCATGACCTGTGGGCCCTTGACTATGATAATTCCTTTTGAACTAGGAGGAAGATCTTCACCTGTTTCTTCATTTACAACCTTTATTTCTGTATACGGTATCGGACGCCCAACTGAGCCAAGAACCTTCAAATGTCAAATATATGAACATTCATATTACTACATCCACCATCATTTGATGTTACTTTTCAAATATCTCTCAAAAAACTTTAACAAGAAAGTTGTGTAAATTTAGGTGGGTCGGGATTTGAGAAACAAGTCAAAATATGTATAGTACTTGTTTAGAATGGGTTGTAACAATTTCATCATGTGTAACTTATTCTTATTTTCCATATTTAAAAACATTGTTTAAAACTTTGCCTTTTAGATAAGGGATTAATTATAATCCAATTTCTAGAATAATACTCACTCCGTCCCAGTTTAATAATCTACAGATAAAAAGGTACACAGTTTAATAAATGTTAATATCACAATATTTTTTATTCACTTTACAGTTTTAGCTCATACTTTTTACATATTTTTTTATTTTAAATGCATAAAGTAAGGGTACAAGAAAACTTTACCTCATTATTCTTATTTATTTATAGAAGTGGACTATTAATTTGGGACGTCAAGAAAACAAGATTATTGAATTGAGAGGGAGGGAGTAATGTTCAAATAGTTTTATGCATTATGAATACACTTTGTGACTTTCGACCCATTTCTCCGGTTTTAATTTTATCAGATTTTCTTTGTATTAGAAAATATGACCAACTATATCTGTAAAAATTCAGATCGAGATTGGCATGTTACGTTACAATCTGATCCTCGACCAGCTACTGTTGGAGATGACTCTGTTAGTCCATATCCAGCTAGAATTTTGATACCAATTGCCTGTGAATACAAAAACTTTAGCGTCCTATTTACTTTTTTCTTTTGGTGAAAAAAATATAAATTATATAAATATAATCAACTTTGTATTAAAATTAAATATAATACAGTTAATTCAAACCTCAAAGAATCTGTCAACATGCAAAGGCAAGCTACCACCTCCACACATTCCGGCCTGTGTATGTTTGGTTGCTTAATATAATCTTTATTTTACCCAAAAAAAAAAAAAAAAACATATACACAACCCACATAACAAATATTTGTATTAGATGTGGCAAAATGTAAGAGGTGAGAGGGTTGGGTAACGGGTCAAGCGGTGGAATCGGACGGGTCGAATTGGCTCATATCAGCTTTTGTGCATATTTTGTACAGTTTTTTATATATATAACGAGTGTGTAAAATATATTCTTAAAAACACAATCATTCTAATAATAACGTAAGTAGTAACAATAACAAAATAAAATGATTTAAAAGGTTTTATCCATTAACAGAAAATTAATACACTTTGTTGTATTTTTAGAGCCTAAACCCAAGGGGTGGGGCCGTTGGACTTTCTTATTACTCCCGAAAGGAAAAAAATAATATTTTTTTTGTGACTTTCCTGCCCGACTTGTTTGGCCCATTTCCGTTTATAGTCATTTTTAATTTTTGATTTGTCCTGGTTGACCGTTATAGATAAAACATAACCTTGCGTCACATTCATAAGTATATGGGTCGAAAGTATAGGTTGTTTATAAATCATACCCTAGAGATCCCAATTGACGAGTGGATTTTATTATACATAACTTTTTTTGCTAATAAATGCAATGGAAGCAAGATTGCAGCAACAACCCGTGCGTATAACCATTCCAACATCGCAACAACGTAAGACGGTTGCTTCTGGTTTTTTGGTAAAATATTACCCTACAAGGAAAGAACAACAACAATATCAAATTATCAAATTCAAATTTTATCATCATACAAAAAATAGAAGTTAAGAAGAGCGATAAAGGTTGAACCTCGTATATGTTTTTGAAATGCATGTATGACATACTGATCTTTAAGAATGATAGTGAAATCAACTTACGAATAGAAGAACTCGAATATATCTGTTTCATTATCCCACTGCATAACATGATACACACTACTCACATATACTGTACTAATTATGGTTGAATAGTTATTGTTCAGAGGGTAAACTAGTAATTTTCTATTTTCCAGTTTTTCCTTTATACCCATTGTTGATGTCATCATGATAACATTCCAACGAATTGGGCTATTCAATTTTTAGCACCATAAAGTCCACAAATAAATCGGGTCAAAAGGTAAAACTTTTAAACATGGAAATGTACCTGTATAAATTTTGGTATACAAGAGGCACCGAAAGGATATAATGCGGCTGATAGTGCCTCAAATCATCCTACAACAAATTAATTAAATACTTATTACTTATCAAGGTGAAAAAGTGTGTAATAAGAAAATATATTATTATATTTATATAGAACAGACCTTCAAGTGTTTGATCGTTGTGTACATTTGCTCAACTCCATGAAAAAGAGCATGATACCCAGAAGAACGTTCATACGCATGCCAAGGTGGAAGCATACTTAGATATCTATCTTCGGGCCCAACAGAGAACAACTCCCACAAATTTCTAACCTGGAAAAATATGAACATAAACCCAATCATTACAACATAATATACTAGCATTAAGCTAACCTTTCTCGTATATAATATACGATTGAATAAAGCTATAATGTTTAAGAATGGGATACAGACAAAATCCACTAAGATACATAAGAGGTAGCAATATGGGTTGTATTTTTTTAGCATAGATTGAAATGGGTCGGGTAAGTTAGGCATGTTAGGACGTAGTTTTATTGAGGTAATTTGTTTTTTTAAAGGCAACAGTCGGCATCGAATAGTCTCATTTGCCACGCACGTACGCATTTTTGGGAGGAAACTCGAATCGCATTGCAGGAACCCGGTCCTTAAACCATTCTGAGGGGCAGGCGGACCGGGTTTGAATCCTGAATGGATCCGTGTGAAAACCCTCTGAAGTCAATCTAGAGCTCCATATTTCAGGCAGATTGATTAATACAATGGGCCCAACGAGGCTCGAACCCATGACCTAACCCTCGTCCCAACACACAATGTGTTGGGGATACCGTTGAAGCGAAGCTTCGTTGGTTATTGAGGTAGTTTATATCCATGCGAAATTACAAAAATACCCCATTTATTAGTTTAATGGACCATTATCCCTGATTAAGCCCATAATTATAAACAGGTTTCGTAAAAGACAAAAGGAATCCATTACTCTCATTTTAGGGTTAGCCTTTGATACATTTAAACCTTAGCCTCCTCCTTAACCCATTTTGATCCCCTTCTTCCATTTTATCCCACTCTTTATATGAACTATGATTAATCAATGAATTTCAATGTTAGATTTACGTTTTATGATTTAAAAATGGTATCAGATCATAATCACAATTTGTAGCTTCATTTTCTTACAAAAAATAATCCTTAACTGATGATGTTTCTAGATGCCGCTAGATGTCTCCATTCTAGCCGCAATCTAGAAGATACTAGATATTCAAAGTTGTCAATTTTGACTATGGATATGGAAGAAGCAAAGTTGGAACAATGACGGCTAAACCAACTTTGACAACTCATGTGGAAGTAGCAAAGTTGAAAACAATTACGGCTAGCCACCATTTTTTGCGTTCACACCATCCCGTTCACACCTTTCCACCTCCTCAAATTTTTCCTATAAATAGAGGTGGAAACCTTCATTGTAATGCATTCAGAAAAGTGTAATCACACCTAGTTAGTGTGTGTGAGTTTAAGTGTAATCATAACCAAGAGTGAATACAACCTAGATAGTGGTGAGATTCCTAGTGTGTTAGTTTGAGAGTTTTTTTTTTGTTTTTGAGTTTTGTAATACTCTGTAATCTATTCTTGTGAGTAATATAGTTATTTTCTCTCAAATTTGTGTGTACTAACGTCCAGTCGATCCGCTCTTAATCTCAACAAGTGGTATCAGAGTGTTTGAGTTTTCTAAAGTTTTCAACCCCGTTTGTGTTGAAAAGTTATTTGTAAGGTGATAATGTCCACGGAAGAGTCGGGATCATCTTCCGGAGCCATGATTATGCTCAGTGCCACCAACTACACGCTGTGGAAACCTCGGATGGAAGATCTCCTCAGCTGTAAGGATTTGTTTGACCCTATTGAATTAAAGGGTACGAATCCTGATTCCGCCAAAGAGAAAGAGTGGAAGAAGTTAAACCGAAAAACTATTGGTCAGATCCGTCAATGGATTGATCATGGTGTCTTCCACCATGTTGCACAAGAGACAGACGCATATGTCCTCTGGAAAAAGTTGGAGGATGTGACGACTCCGTCAAAACACTTAACGGCTCCGTCACTTGGTCCCACAGCTTGATCGAAACTCTATATGAATTTAATAAAACAACCTTGCATTCTTTATTTAAAAATGATTTCCTATAAAGGAAATCTACTAAAATGTATAAGTTTAGAAAAACTATACAATAATACTTCAACCAAAAGTTGACCAAAATAAAGTCAACAAACAACCACTTTTTAATGTAATAAAATAGAATGCAAGTTAATGTTTAACAAAAGCTGCCATCATAAATATGCAGACTCTCTAAGCACAGCGGAAGCAATCAATCATGAACCTGAGAATAAAACATGCGAGTAACTGTCAACAAAAATGTTGAGTGAATTATAGGTTTAATATTGCAAACAATATTTAATTTAAACAATAAAAATTTATGTTTGAAAACATAAAAACTCCTTTTTGAACCACCAAATTATATGCTAGAAAACATATAATAAAACATTATTCCATTTTCCGTGAGCCACCTGGTAACCACTTAACCATTTATTTACCCTTGCCAAACACAATAAATAATATACACCGAACAAGTGTATCTACAACAAAATACGAAGTACTAAACATTCCGATAACAAATTGCTAGCGCGACTAGCTCGAAATGGGGTTGTCAAACCCGATAGATCTATCCATAGGATTCGCGTTCACCAGTAGAAACCAGTGATTACAGTTACCAGACTAGGGAATATTTTTGTTCAACTCACAATGAATAATTTAAACCAACTTCCACTTGTGTCCAAAATATAAATAAATTGCATGTATTCTCATCCCAAAAGATTTAAAATAGAAAAATGGGACTATAACTCACCTTAATAGCAACTGAAGAAATCTCACAAACAAGCGAACAGCAAATAAAGTAAAGTGATCAAGAAAGATCACAACGCCGACCTATAAATAAAGCAGGCCGATATAAATAACTAACTTAGGTCAAGTCTTAGTATGATAGCTATTGTACATGTTGCAAGTAGACATAGAATAACACTCGGCAAGCATCGGTTTGACTGGAACAGCATACGGACACACACTTTCTATTTTTAGAAAGTTTCTATTTTTAGCAGGTTTCCATTTTTGGAAAGTTTTCTATTTTAGGAAAGTTTCTATTTTTGGAAAGTTTCTATTTTTGGAAAGTTTCTATTTTTGGAAAGTTTCCAAATTTAGAAAGTTCTATTTTTAGAAAGTTTTGAAGTTAGGAAAGTTTCCTTATTTAGAAAGTCACCAGAAGTCAACTGAAAGTCAAAGTCAACCGAAAGTCAACTCAAAAGTCAACCTTGGTCAAACATAGTCAACATTAATTTAAAAAGTGTAAGTTATAATAATAACATAGGTTATAATGTTTATTAAAGTCAAAAGTGTATAATTATGTCTTAACATAAGTTTAATTAAATAAAAATGAATTATTAAAGTTTAGATAAGTTTAAATGATATAATTAATATAACATAAGTATTAAATTAATTAATTAAATATTAGTCATAATATAAGTATTATTAATTAATAATAAATTTTAAATCATATCATAAGTATTATTAATTAATAATGAATTATTAATCATATCATAAATTTCTAATTATACTTATTAAATCATAAGTATTTAATAATTAAATAATAACTAAGTCTTATAATAATTAAATAATTATTTAATCCTTATTATAAGTCCTATAATACTAATAATCTCATAATATAAGTTTAATACTTATCATAAGTATTTTTCATTAATAATACAAGTATTATTAATCATAAGTTTAATTAAAATGTTAATTAAATCATAAGTCATAATTAAATGATATAATAAATATATATCATAAGTCTTAAATAATAATAATTACTTCTTATATCATAAGTAATTAATCAATAATGAAAAATCATTATTTTTCTCATAAGTTTTAATATTTAACCATAAGTTTTAATCAAAAGTTCATCGGGTCGTATCTTGAGCCCCGGGTGTCGGTTTTCGGCGAGCCTTACATATATCTCCGCCTAAGCAAACCACCCGACACTTTGGTACACTCAAGAACACACCATGAACAGCCCACAAGTCGTGATATACAGTCAATATACTACTTGGAACTTCAATTCAATCAAAAACGTGTTTTAGACGTAACGGGTGATTCGTGGCTCGGATTGAGATGACCCGAACATGAAAGTTCGCCCCACCATCAGTCGTAACACACTAACACACCCTAAAGTCACCAAATATGGTCACAAAGTCGGACCAAACCTGGTTCATACCAAAATCACATTTCAATCTTAACAAAATACCACTTTGATCGTAACTAGGGCTCCGGGAATCGAAACGACATGAATCCGGAGTCTAAAATTAATGTCTTGATGAGAAGAACTCATTTATATACTTTATTTTATGATCAACATCAGTTACAATATCAGAAACACACGAAAAAGCTGCTGTTCCAATTTTATCAAACCGAAAAATATGCAATCGAGTAATTCTACGAATACAATCAACATTACAACAACTAATAATCATCATACTAATAAAATATAATCAAAATACAGAAAAATAAAGAAAAATTAAAAATCTAGGGTTAGGGTTTATACCCTAATCAATAATCAAGTGATATAGACGCGTAGAGAACGATGAGAGGAATCCGTTTATGTTGAAAGCCCTAATTCTTAACCTTGATTTGATGATGAAATGGTGATGATGATGATGAAAGGGGACGTTCATGGGAGGAGAGGGAGGAAGGAGGTGAAAAAAAATAAGATGATTAGGTTAGAAATGAGAGTAAGTAGTGAAGTTTAGAGTAATGGTCACTAGTTTGCAAGTTTGACAAAATACTCCCCTCCTTAAGGGATTTTCGGCCAAAAACTGAATGGGGTGGGCCCCATAGTGGCCCAATTTGATAAATGACAAAATCCTAGTGGCCCGAACGCCCGAACGAAACCCGAAACGCGAAAACGCCGCTACGCGATTGATTTTTCGAAGAGATAATAAGTACGCGACGAATAAAATATATAAACACTATATATAATCATATGACATCAAAATATCATATTTAAAATAATTAGGACTTAAAAATTCCAAAAGTTCGACCGTTGGTTTGAAAACCGAAAAGATTCGCCGGATAGAAATCCGCGACTCGTAGGAACGTATAATTTAAAATATGAATACAAATATTCATATAACACATAATAATTAATATATTATTACAAAAATAATAATATAGGTCATAGAAATGACGTGGCACGAATAACAATTAACGGTCGTTAAATAGTTAACGGTAAAAGATAACGGAAAAAGTAGGGTCGTTACAGTACCTTCCCGTTACGGAAATTTCGTCCCGAAATTTAAGCAGGTGCAGGGGTTGACTCAGCATTTGGGAACAAATGCGGGTACTTCTTCTTCATCTGATCTTCACGCTCCCAAGTGAACTCGGGACCGCTTCCGGTGTTCCATCTAACTCGAACAATAGGAATTTTACTCTGCTTAAGAGTCTTTACCTCTCGGTCCATAATTTCAACAGGTTCTTCAATAAAATAAAGTTGCTTATCAACATGAAGTTCATCAAAAAGAATAGTTTCATTGGCCTCGGCCAAACACTTCTTTAAATTCGATACATGAAAAACGTCACGAATAGCACTGAGTTCTTGTGGCAATTTCAAACGATAAGCCACTGGTCCAACTCTCTCAATAATCCCAAAAGGTCCAACAAATCGAGGATTCAACTTTCCCCTTTTACCAAAACGTACCACACCCTTCCAAGGTGAAACTTTCAACATAACACGATCACCGACCTGAAAGTCGATATCGTTCCTTCTCTTATCAGCATAACTCTTTTGCCTACTCCTGGCAGTTCTCAATCTTTCCTTAATCTGTGCAATCTTCTCGGTAGTCTCGTGAATGATCTCTGGTCATGTGAGTTGAGCATCCCCAACCTCATTCCAACAGACAGGAGACCTACACTTTCTACCATACAGAGCTTCAAATGGTGCGGCTTTAATACTTGCATGATAACTGCTATTATAAGAAAACTCATCCAGCGGCAAATATTTATCCCACCCATTTCCAAAATCAATAACAGACGCTCTTAACATGTTTTCTACGTTTGAATGGTCCTTTCACTCTGACCATCCGTCTGTGGATGATAAGCGGTGCTCATATCCAATTTAGTTCCTAGAGCACCTTGTTAGGACTGCCTCAGTCCAACATAATCGATACGGGAACACCATGTCTCGAAATAATCTCCTTCAAATACAAACGAGTAAACTTCTTCATTGAATATGTTTCCTTAATTGGCAAGAAAAGAGTTGACTTAGCGAGTCGGTAACAATCACCCAAATGGTATCATAACCACCCACAACTCCCGGTAACTTCGTAATAAAGTCCATCTTAATACCTTCCCACTTCCACTCGGGAATTTTAGGTTGCACCAAAAGTCCAGACGGTTTCTGATGTTCAGCTTTAACCTTAGCGCAGGTCAAACACTTAGCCACATACGTAGCCACATCAGCTTTCAAATTAGGCCACCAATACAGCTCCTTAAGATCATGATACATCTTTCCTGAACCAGGATGAATAGAGTACCTAGACTTATGAGCCTCATCTAAAACAAGTTTTCGTAGATCACCAAACTTCGGAACCCAAAGGCATCCCGCAAAATACCGAGTACCATCGGTTTGTACCTCTAACTGTTTACTCAAGCCTCAGACCTTCCCATTACAAAATTTTCCTCCTTCAAGGCTTCTTATTGTGCCTCAAGGATCTGCCTAGCGAGGTTTGTTTGAATTGTCATATTCAAGGCCCTAAACCTGCGAGGTTCAGCCCTTTCTTTACGACTTAATGCATCAGCCACATCATTGGCCTTTCCCGGATGATATAAAAGTTCGCAATCATAATCATTTAACGTCTCAACCCATCTTCGTTGCCTCATATTTAACTGTTTCTAATCAAGAATATGTTGAAGACTTTTGTGATCAGTGTACAATGTACCTTTGACCCCATATAGATAATGTCTGCAAATCTTAAGCGCAAACACAATAGCTCTCAACTCTAAATCATGGGTTACGTAATTCTGCTCGTGAATCTTCAACTGACGTGACGCGTACGCAATAACTTTCTTTCGTTGCATCAAAACACAACCAAAGTCTTGACACGAAGCATCACAATAGATAACAAAATCATCATTACCCTCAGGTAGTGATAATATCGGTGCAGAAGTTAACTTCTTCTTCAGAGTTTGGAAAGCAGACTCTTGTTCACTCTTCCACTCGTACTTCTTCCCCTTATGCGTTAAAGCAGTCAGAGGTTTCGCTACTCGTGAAAAATCTTGAATGAACCTTCTATAATAGCCTGCTAATCCTAGAAACTGGCGAATCTGAGTAGGAGTTTTCGGAATTTTCCACTTTTCAATTGCCTCAATCTTGGCGGGATCAACTAGTATTCCTTGTTTACTAACAATATATCCAAGGAATTGAACTTCTCTTAATCAGAAATTAGACTTAGAGAACTTAGCGTACAACTCTTCTTTTCTCAATAAATCAAGCACCAACTTCAAATATTCTTCGTGTTCTTCATCACTCTTAGAATAAATAAGGATGTCGTCGATAAAAACAATAACGAATATGTCCAGATAGGGTCTGCACACACGGTTCATGAGGTCCATAAACACAGCAGGTGCATTTGTCAATCCGAACGGCATAACAAGAAATTCAAAGTGACCGTAACGGGTGCGGAAAGCAGTTTTCAGAATATCAGTTTCTTTAGCGCGTAATTGGTGATAACCGGAACGAAGATCAATCTTATAATAAACGGACGAACCTTGAAGTTGATCGAACAGATCATCAATTCTCGGAAGAGGGTAACGGTTTTTAACAGTAAGCTCGTTCAATTCACGATAATCAATACACAAACGAAATGAACCATCTTTCTTCTCAACGAACAAAACGGGAGCTCCCCAAGGGGACGAACTGGGCCGGATGAAATAAAGTTGCAATAATGAAGGAAGAAATAAATATGGAGTAGTCACATCGGTGGCATAGATATTTAAGGCAATTCTCTCAAAGGAGTTAACGAGGATCATGGACTCCAAAGTAAATTTTCATTATATTTCCGAAAGGAAGACGTATGAAAGGTGTGATAATTCAACGAGAGTGAACTTCCTTGTACAATGAGCGAGGAAGTCTAGGATTAATCCATATTCTTAAATTTATGTGCGGATGAAAAGAACGCGAATCATGGGTTATAAAGAATGGCCGACTCCAGGTGAGATGAATCTCCAAAAATAATTTCGTGCACCCTAAAGTATCGAATCCTAGGATTGATGTTTACGAGGGTGTTGCGGTTGACAGCGAAAATTGAGAGTAGAAACTCCTCAAACGGTCTAGAGTAATATATATCCATGATACCCATTATAACAACAGTTGGGGTAGAAACCCACCTAGCGCCTTTTCTACAATAAGGTGACCATCGAGTGTACCCCAGAAACTTGATTTATCGGTCTGCGTTTCGGCCATGTCCAACCATAAGAGGGAAAATTCTATGAGCGCAAAGACTTTCCAACAAATTTTATAAAACCGGCATCCAAACTGGTGTAAGAATTTCTATCAATGGACTTAATGGTAAATTTTCATCCTTAAACGGAGGATGAGAAGAAATGTGATCCAAACACTCTGTAGAGTAATGCGAAAATTCTAATGTAATCAATCAAAGAAGTTTTGAAAAAGCTTTAAACGTCTAATGTAACCCCATAAATGGAACGAAGCTCTTAGTAAATTTAGAAGTATGTACAACGTGTACCATTTTACGTAAATCAATTTGAGTTAACTAGACAACTCAATAAGAGTGGTTTTAAAATAATTTTGAAGGTATAAATTAGTGTATACTATCCAAAATAGGTAAGGGTAAATTTGTCCATTTGAATTCATACGTACATATATGATTTTATAAATAGTATACATGACAAAGTATTTCATTACTTCTATTCGCCCATAAATCTCGTGAGAACCGCCCAATTACACAAATGTGTAAAATTTTTAATGAAAAGCAGGGTATCCACATCACAGAGGTTACGAGTTGAAGTAAGATCGTTAAAGCTCGGGTGATGGACTTGAATCGTCTTGCGACATCTCTTCAATAAATGCTACGAGGTCATGAAAACCAATGAGTTAAATAATGTCTTGACTTTTATCAGAACACAAGTCCTTGGGTCAAAACTATTCACGTGCGAAGCTGTCACTAACAAGCGAGTTATAAATGATAAAACATGGGGTAGGTAGTTCGGTTAAGATGAGTCTCTCGCATATCAATAAATAAGATAATGAGTATCTTCCTTACTCATGTAATAACGTTAGAATTTCCGAATGAGTGGTGTACAAATTTTCTTTGACTCGCTTTCTATTCCTCATGTCACAATATTGGGACTTATTTATGAATTAACGTAATATAATCACGTTGGCCTGACGCCATTATATTTCACTAAGTCATAGTTCCATTCCAATAGCACTACATGAGGTCAGGACACGCGGTCAACCTCGAATTTCAACACAATTTCCCTAAAACAATTTCTTAACAATGTGCTAAGGATAGCACAAGAGACAAGGACATCGAAAGTAATGAATAGGAGTAACGATGACATAAAAATGTCTTCGAAGTACCAAGAATCTCTAAAAGTAAGAATGACGTTTTCCGTTTCAACAACCAAAGCACATAGGCACAACGGCACAAATGCACGTAATATAACAAAAATGTTATATACCTAAACATAATAGCTGACATTGAAATGCCGAGCATTTAGAAGTCAAGAATGACATCTCGCGTAATATAACTCAAACGTTATATACATAACCATAATAGATGACATAGAAATGCCGAGAATTCTTGAACACGTAATGTAACTTAAACGTTATATCAATAAACACTAATTATGACATAGAAATGTCGAGAATTCCAGAAGTCAAGAATGACACCCCCTCGGTTTCACTAACCGAGGTGTTCCTTTAAAAGATGAACTCGCATGAGTCGGAGAATACGTTTAAATCGGAATGGGAGTTCCTCCCGGATTCAGAACATAATAGAAATGTATGTATGATAACAATATACATACCAACACGACACAAATAATCACATATAATAATATATAATAGGCCGGGCTGTAGACTAGACTCACTAATGCACCCTATTGACCCGGGTAACGACATCAATGCAGCCTAATTCCCTACAACCAGAGCTCTGATACCAACTGTGACGACTCCGTCAAAACACTTAACGGCTCCGTCACTTGGTCCCACAGCTTGATCGAAACTCTATATGAATTTAATAAAACAACCTTGCATTCTTTATTTAAAAATGATTTCCTATAAAGGAAATCTACTAAAATGTATAAGTTTAGAAAAACTATACAATAATACTTTAACCAAAAGTTGACCAAAATAAAGTCAACAAACAACCACTTTTTAATGTAATAAAATAGAATGCAAGTTAATGTTTAACAAAAGCTGCCATCATAAATATGCAGACTCTCTAAGCACAGCGGAAGCAATCAATCATGAACCTGAGAATAAAACATGCGAGTAACTGTCAACAAAAATGTTGAGTGAATTATAGGTTTAATATTGCAAACAATATTTAATTTAAACAATAAAAATTTATGTTTGAAAACATAAAAACTCCTTTTTGAACCACCAAATTATATGCTAGAAAACATATAATAAAACATTATTCCATTTTCCGTGAGCCACCTGGTAACCACTTAACCATTTATTTACCCTTGCCAAACACAATAAATAATATACACCGAACAAGTGTATCTACAACAAAATACGAAGTACTAAACATTCCGATAACAAATTGCTAGCGCGACTAGCTCGAAATGGGGTTGTCAAACCCGATAGATCTATCCATAGGATTCGCGTTCACCAGTAGAAACCAGTGATTACAGTTACCAGACTAGGGAATATTTTTGTTCAACTCACAATGAATAATTTAAACCAACTTCCACTTGTGTCCAAAATATAAATAAATTGCATGTATTCTCATCCCAAAAGATTTAAAATAGAAAAATGGGACTATAACTCACCTTAATAGCAACTGAAGAAATCTCACAAACAAGCGAACAGCAAATAAAGTAAAGTGATCAAGAAAGATCACAACGCCGACCTATAAATAAAGCAGGCCGATATAAATAACTAACTTAGGTCAAGTCTTAGTATGATAGCTATTGTACATGTTGCAAGTAGACATAGAATAACACTCGGCAAGCATCGGTTTGACTGGAACAGCATACGGACACACACTTTCTATTTTTAGAAAGTTTCTATTTTTAGCAGGTTTCCATTTTTGGAAAGTTTTCTATTTTAGGAAAGTTTCTATTTTTGGAAAGTTTCTATTTTTGGAAAGTTTCTATTTTTGGAAAGTTTCCAAATTTAGAAAGTTCTATTTTTAGAAAGTTTTGAAGTTAGGAAAGTTTCCTTATTTAGAAAGTCAACAGAAGTCAACTGAAAGTCAAAGTCAACCGAAAGTCAACTCAAAAGTCAACCTTGGTCAAACATAGTCAACATTAATTTAAAAAGTGTAAGTTATAATAATAACATAGGTTATAATGTTTATTAAAGTCAAAAGTGTATAATTATGTCTTAACATAAGTTTAATTAAATAAAAATGAATTATTAAAGTTTAGATAAGTTTAAATGATATAATTAATATAACATAAGTATTAAATTAATTAATTAAATATTAGTCATAATATAAGTATTATTAATTAATAATAAATTTTAAATCATATCATAAGTATTATTAATTAATAATGAATTATTAATCATATCATAAATTTCTAATTATACTTATTAAATCATAAGTATTTAATAATTAAATAATAACTAAGTCTTATAATAATTAAATAATTATTTAATCCTTATTATAAGTCCTATAATACTAATAATCTCATAATATAAGTTTAATACTTATCATAAGTATTTTTCATTAATAATACAAGTATTATTAATCATAAGTTTAATTAAAATGTTAATTAAATCATAAGTCATAATTAAATGATATAATAAATATATATCATAAGTCTTAAATAATAATAATTACTTCTTATATCATAAGTAATTAATCAATAATGAAAAATCATTATTTTTCTCATAAGTTTTAATATTTAACCATAAGTTTTAATCAAAAGTTCATCGGGTCGTATCTTGAGCCCCGGGTGTCGGTTTTCGGCGAGCCTTACATATATCTCCGCCTAAGCAAACCACCCGACACTTTGGTACACTCAAGAACACACCATGAACAGCCCACAAGTCGTGATATACAGTCAATATACTACTTGGAACTTCAATTCAATCAAAAACGTGTTTTAGACGTAACGGGTGATTCGTGGCTCGGATTGAGATGACCCGAACATGAAAGTTCGCCCCACCATCAGTCGTAACACACTAACACACCCTAAAGTCACCAAATATGGTCACAAAGTCGGACCAAACCTGGTTCATACCAAAATCACATTTCAATCTTAACAAAATACCACTTTGATCGTAACTAGGGCTCCGGGAATCGAAACGACATGAATCCGGAGTCTAAAATTAATGTCTTGATGAGAGGAACTCATTTATATACTTTATTTTATGATCAACATCAGTTACAATATCAGAAACACACGAAAAAGCTGCTGTTCCAATTTTATCAAACCGAAAAATATGCAATCGAGTAATTCTACGAATACAATCAACATTACAACAACTAATAATCATCATACTAATAAAATATAATCAAAATACAGAAAAATAAAGAAAAATTAAAAATCTAGGGTTAGGGTTTATACCCTAATCAATAATCAAGTGATATAGACGCGTAGAGAACGATGAGAGGAATCCGTTTATGTTGAAAGCCCTAATTCTTAACCTTGATTTGATGATGAAATGGTGATGATGATGATGAAAGGGGACGTTCATGGGAGGAGAGGGAGGAAGGAGGTGAAAAAAAATAAGATGATTAGGTTAGAAATGAGAGTAAGTAGTGAAGTTTAGAGTAATGGTCACTAGTTTGCAAGTTTGACAAAATACTCCCCTCCTTAAGGGATTTTCGGCCAAAAACTGAATGGGGTGGGCCCCATAGTGGCCCAATTTGATAAATGACAAAATCCTAGTGGCCCGAACGCCCGAACGAAACCCGAAACGCGAAAACGCCGCTACGCGATTGATTTTTCGAAGAGATAATAAGTACGCGACGAATAAAATATATAAACACTATATATAATCATATGACATCAAAATATCATATTTAAAATAATTAGGACTTAAAAATTCCAAAAGTTCGACCGTTGGTTTGAAAACCGAAAAGATTCGCCGGATAGAAATCCGCGACTCGTAGGAACGTATAATTTAAAATATGAATACAAATATTCATATAACACATAATAATTAATATATTATTACAAAAATAATAATATAGGTCATAGAAATGACGTGGCACGAATAACAATTAACGGTCGTTAAATAGTTAACGGTAAAAGATAACGGAAAAAGTAGGGTCGTTACAGAGGACATGTACCAGGCTAAGCCTGCTCGAAATAAAGCCCTGTTGATGAGGCGTTTAGTCAACATGAAGCTTAAGAGTGGAACTTCAGTTGCCGAGCATACCAGTGAGTTCCAGAGCTTGGTCAACCAGTTATCGTCTGTAGAGATGCCTCTTGGCGATGAAGTTCAGGCGCTACTGCTACTTAGTTCTCTTCCTGATAGTTGGGAGACGCTGTTCGTAACACTCAACAACTCAGCTCCGAATGACAAACTTACCATGTCAATGGTCAAGGATGCCCTATTTAGTGAAGAGGCAAGGAGAAAGGACATGGACTCAAATCAGACCCATGCCTTTGTCACAACGAATGAGTAGCAAAAACAAATGGAGAGGCAGAAGCAAGAGCAGGGGCAGGTTTGCTGATGGCAGAAAACCAATATATAAATGCCATCATTGTGGATTAGAAGGACATATGAAGAAGAACTGCTACAGATTGAAAGAGGAACAAGATCAGAGCAGTTCACAGTCGAAGAACAAGGGTGGAGAAATATTAGTTACTATCACTGGTGATGTAGCTTATTGTTCAACCCATGATGAGACATGCCTTCACGTTTCACGAGAAGACACAGAATGGGTGGTAGATACTGCAGCTTCCTACCACGTGACTCCATACAAGGAATACTTCACAACATACAAATCTGGTGACTTTGGAGCTGTGAAGATGGGAAATTCCAGTTCCGCTGAGATTGTCGGAATTAGTGATGTCACGATAAAGACAAGTTCCGGGAGCACAATCACTCTGAAGGATGTCCGCCATGTGCCAGATCTTCGACTGAATCTACTTTCTAGAGTAGCTCTAGACAAACAGGGCTATGATAGTCATTTCAGTAGAGGCACATGGAAATTGTCAAGAAGCGCTATGATAGTCGCTCGAGGACACATTTGTGGCACACTATACAAAACTCATGTGAAGATCTGTACAGACGGCCTTAATGTTGTAGAAAAAGAGGCGTCACAAAATTTATGGCACCAGAGACTCGGTCACATGAGTGAAAAAGGTTTGTCTACCCTAATAAAGAAGAAGCTTATCAATGTAGACAAGGACAATGTACTAAATCCTTGCAATCATTGTCTGTATGGTAAGCAGCATTGTGACGATCGCTCCAAATCCATATGGACGAACACGTCATTCATTGATTTCATTGCGAGGTATTTGACCTCTATATGATACGTTTTGTAAACATTGTATTCTTTTGAAAAGGCATACCATAAATGAATATTTAATTCCAAGGTTTTCGACATCTGCTGATTTCTACATATAGACAATCACCGTAAATAATAGTTTACAATAATAATACTTCCGTTGACAATGCAGTCAAAATAGATACATGATGATGGTTTTGTGAATGCAACGTTTTCTTGAATAAAGCATGCAAGACTCCATGCACATAGCTTGTATATCATGTAAGCAAACAGCGGAAGACTTCTAGGGAACCTGAGAATAAACATGCTAACAAGTGTCAACACAAAGGTTGGTGAGTTCATAGTTTTAATGTTTCGTATAATCTGTATATAAAGGTGGATCACAAGATTTCAGTTGTTTCATCCAGAAACGTTTATCAATAGATTATATAAAAGTGGATCACAAGATTTCAGTTGTTTCATCCAGAAACGTTTATCAAAATATTCTACGAAATTGAGCACCCTGGTAACTAAACTTTAACGTATATATAATTTGTACCCTTTGTATAATCATCTTAATAATACACGCAAACCAACGTGTACGCTTCTCAAATAGCATACGTCCGTTAAAAGGCTAGTGCTCTAGCTCGGACGGGGATATCAAGCCCTATGGATCCATATACTACTACTCGCGCCCACCAGTTCTTATAACCGGCAGTTACTAGTTACCAAAGCTAAGGGATTTTCGGTTCAAACTCAGTGTAGAATTTAATATGTACTTGTATCCATTGTGTTTAAAATAAAGTGCATGTATTCTCAGCCCAAAAATATATATTGCAAAAGCAATTAAAAAGGGATCAATGAAACTCACACAAAATCAGTTTTAGTATTTGTATCCATTTAGTAAAACAATTTATAAAACTGCGCATGTATTCTCAGCCCAAAAATATATTGAGTAAAAGGGATCATATGAAACTCACTGTTTAATATTGATATACAATATTGCAGGAAAGCACGTAGACGCATCGGAGATGATAAACACGAGGTTTGATTCAAAAAAAATACCCCCGAACATTACCCATAACCTCCTTGGCAATAACCCATAATTTCCTTAGCTCTAGCTTGCTCGAAAACTCGTTTTGAAAAATTACTTGGACAGCACTCCGTCGTAATATTTTATGTACATTATTATTTTTGTATCGCAAAAATAATAACACTAATAATAAAAATAATAAGATTAATAATAATCTTATTATTATTATTAATAATAATAATAATAATAATAATAATAATAAAATAAATAAATACGGAGTAAAAATAATATATGTGTGTGTGTGATTTATCTGGCCAAAACTCGAGAATTTATAGCACTTGGACTGAAATCTGGAGTCATGCGACTCGCATGGAAATGGCCTTCTGGCCATGCGACTCGCATGAGGACCAGGGACAGCTCACATTGTTTTGGCTCCTAGCTTGTCGACATAATATAAAATAAATATAAATATAATATATATAATTTAAATTAATTAATTATATATTATATTAAATTCACGTGCATAGTTGACTTGTAATTTTTGTTCCGATAAGTCGTACGTTGTCACTCGACTTATGTCCCGGTTCCGGTTTTTCGAACGCCCTTTCGTACGCTGAGAAAACTTGTACTTTACGTTTCGTGAATCGTACCTTTGTCAAAATATAGTCTTAAATCATCCATCAAATATACCACTGTAGCAATTCACTGTAGCAAAGTCAATTTCACTGTAGCAAATAGTGATTTTCAAAAACACTGTAGCATTTTGGGTACTGTAGCAATTTGAAATGTTACTATCGTTTACTAAATAACTTGAAATTATATATATGTATATATCTTTTTAATATATATAAATCAGTTTTTAAATACACATTGGAAGTTATTTATAAATAAATTTTAATAATAAATATTTCAACTTATCATATATATTCAAATAGATATTTAAACCAATAAGTTTAATGTACGGTATCAAATAATTAATACATTGTTACCTTTTCAAGTTATAGTATATATGTATCTATTTACATATAATTGTTCGCGAATCGTCGAAAACAACCGAAAGGTATTTAAATATATAAAAGTAGTTCAAAAATTTTGAGATTCAGTTTTTACAGACTTTGCTTATCGTGTCGAAAATGTTAATCATACAAAGATTAAGTTTAAATTTGGTCAGAAATTTCCGGGTCATCACAAGCATAGAGTCTCGTTTAATTCCTCTTCAACGAGAAGATCAGAGTTACTCAGTCTGGTGCACTCTGATTGTAACAACCCAAACCAAACCACGACAATTCCCATTAAATTTTACAACAAAAAAAATTTTCTGGTGCAGTTCATTTGCGCGGCGCGCCAGGTGGGTGCGCGGCGCGCCAAACCACCTGGACAGCCCGCTGTCCCCGGAAGTCATTTTAACGAAAATGTTTGACTAGTTCCCGACATTTTTAGCCAAAACGCTTTTAACCATAAATTCATATATATAAAACTAGCACGTTTAATTAATAAAATTAAGTTTACGAAGTGGGTCCCACATTGACCCATTTTGCCACCTTAAGTACCGAAATACAACATTTGACCAAAAGACTTTTAATACAAACAAAGCCGAGCATGGCGATTGGGGATACACTACCCAATCCTAAACGATCCAAAAGCAAGTCACTAAAGCAACTATGCAAGTCTTCTAGTCCTCGCGCTTACCCGAGCCACCGTCCGCATCGTATCTATAAAAAGAGTCAACAACGAGAGGGTAAGCTAATGCTTAGTGAATGATAACATACTACATACATATATATGTATAAAATGAATACGCCACACAAAACAAATACCGCATACCGAAGCATCCAAGTATAAAGCATCTACACTAAGCATACCGTACGATCTAAGCAACGAGCTAATGATACAACACAAAAGATAGTCCGCCAACGACAAAGTAAACATCGCCAAATAGCTACACCCGGAGGGTTAGCTACAACACAACAACACATTAATATAATACAATAATAATAATACACAAGGTTAACCCCTTAACCTCAATCACACGAACATTGGCCGAACAACCCGAGCCTTGTGAATTCGCACAACCCGAAATTCACTTCTCAACCATAAGATGACCGAACAACCCGAGTCATCGTGAATCCGCACTACCCGAAATTCATTACCTCCAATAAGGTGACCGAACAACCCGAGTCACCATGAATCCGCACTACCCGAGATTCATTTCACAATACTAAAACCCACGGTCACGGGATTATAAAATCCACCACACAACCATATCAACCCTTCGCCATTAGGGTTATAACAACCAAATCACAACCAAGTGTGATAACGTGCACACAAACGTGTACTTCGCCAAAGATGGTCAACCAAGACGCACAAACGTGCCAATTGGACTCATACACAAGTCCTTCAAATCCACCTATATGTGAAGTGAGCTCTATAACCGAGAATCACTTCACCCGACCCGCACCCATCCTACACATACATATGCATATAGGATATTATCACTCACCTTGAAGTCTTGAAGAAAGCTTCCAAGTAAACCGCAACTCGCCGATGGAAAATACCTATTCCATTATCACAAATACCACAACACAATTAGATTGGATTCACAAATTAACCCAATTCGTCACTTAGTGCCATTTCGACCCAAATGCACTTCCAAGCACAAACCGTACCCAAACTAACCAATAATCACTAACACAAGTGAGAATGGTCCTAATATGCCAATTAAACCCGAACTCAAGTGTTAAACACGTGTCATACCCATTTTGACACTTAAACCCTAATTTTGACCCATAAAGGTCAAAATCTCATCCTTTACAAGTTTTGCCACCAAAACACATTTAACTCGGTCTTATACTTCAACTTAATCCATTTTAAGTTTATAAACCTCATTAATTCGCCAATCGGGTCATAATTACCACCAAACTCTAATTTGACCCAAAGTCACAATTAGTCATCCAAATACCCTAAAATGGTTTCCAATACTTCCATAATCACTAATCCAAGTGATTAAACTCATAACCAAAGCCTAATCAAGGCCAAACCGCCAACCAACCCAAAACCCGCCAAGTGACAAGAATAACTAGTCACCATAAACCCATTTCATCACCTAAGTGGGTTACACAACAAATTAACTCAAAACCCTAAATTGAATATCAAATTAAACAAATGAAATTCGGAGTTTGAGCTTACCAATACCACCGCGTAGCCGAGAACGAAAGGAACAACTTTAAAACCCGAGACTTTGAACGATTCGAGCTTCTTCTTCACCAAAACCTCCAATCTCTCTCTAAACCCTTACTCTCTCTCTAAAAATGGGTGAAGATGATGAGTGGATGTGAATGAGATCCAAAACTGATCCAAAGTAGCTAATATGCCTCACAAATCCGGCCTCAAGTGAAATTACCCATTTGCCCTTCATTTAAAACACTTAAAAGAAAAGGGGTCTGTCAGCAGCAAACGGCGCGGCGCGCCCCAACCCCGCGCGGCGCGCGACATAGCTGAACCAGATTCCTTTGCATCTTAATTCCATATAATTAATCCACGAAGCCCATTCTCGAATGTCTTAATACACAAGCAAGCAAGATAATTATTCGAGTCTTACACTGATGTTTGCGGTCCCTTGGAGGTTGAATCAATTGGCGGCAATCGATATTTTCTAACGTTTATCGATGATGCTTCTCGAAAGGTGTGGGTATATTTCTTGCGGACGAAGGACCACGTTTTCGATTACTTCAAACAGTTCCATGTCATGGTAGAACGTGACACAAGAAAGAAGTTAAAGTGTCTTCGATCCGAAAACGGTGGTGAATACTCTTCCAGGCAGTTCGATGCCTATTGCAGATCATATGGCATCCGACATGAGAAGACAGTTACACGTACCCCTCAACACAATGGTATAGCAGAAAGAATGAACCGAACAATCATTGAACGTGTTCGGAGCATGCTCAGTATGGCTAAGCTGCCAAAGCCATTCTGGGGAGAAGCAGTCAGAGCCGCATGTTACTTGATCAACCGATCTCCATCAGTACCACTGAATTTTGAAGTTCCTGAGAAACTTTGGTCTGGAAAGGATCCATCATACTCTCACTTAAGAGTATTTGGATGTTTGGCATACACACATGTATCCAAGGAGCTCAGGCAGAAGCTGGATGCAAGGACCACTCCATGCATATTCATAGGCTATGGAGATGAAGAATTTGGATACATATTATGGGATCCAAAGGAGAAAAAGGTGATCAGAAGTAGGGACGTAGTGTTCCATGAAAGCCAGACAATAGAAGATATTGAAAAGCCCACAATATCTCAGAAATCAAATGTTGCTGCTCATGTGCCAGAGGCAACAACGGAATCATTCATGAGAAATGAATATACAGTGCAAGAAGAAATGCCAGAAGTAGAAGATAATGAGGAAAATGACGGTGCTGAGCAGGGGGAGCCACAACCCCATCTGCCAGACGTTACAGGACCATCACAAGACGAAGATGATGGTGGATCTTCTCAGTATATTCCAGAAGTTCGTAGATCTGAACGAGGTCGGATTCCATCGAGTAGATATCCGGAATCCGAGTACCTTCTACTTACTGAAGATGGAGAACCAGAGAGTTTTCATGAAGCGGTATCTCATAAGGACAAAGAAAAATGATTGCTCGCAATGAAAGATGAGATGGATTCTCTGCAGAAAAATCAGACTTATGAAATCGTAGAACTTCCACGCGGGAAGAAGGCACTGAAAAACAAATGGGTGTTCAAGCTGAAAAAGGATGGCAGTGGGAAAGTGGTGAAATACAAAGCACGGCTTGTATTCAAAGGATTCCAACAGAAGAAAGGGATTGATTTTGATGAGATATTTTCACCGGTAGTCAAGATGACTTCAATTAGAGTCATACTTGGATTGGTAGCAAGTATGAACTTGGAGTTTGAACAGATTGATGTAAAGACAGCTTTTCTTCATGGAGATTTACATGAAGAAATTTACATGGAGCAGCCGGAAGGTTTTGAGGTTTCAGGAGATAATCTCGTATGCAAGCTGAAGAAAAGGTTGTATGGTTTGAAGCAGGCACCTAGGCAATGGTACAAGAAGTTTAACTCGTGCATGGTGAGTCAAGGGTACAAGAAAACTGCAGCGGATGAGTGTGTCTATATTCAGAGGTTTTCTGAAGGAAATTTCGTTGCTCTTCTACTATATGTAGACGATATTTTGATCGTATGGAAAGACGCAACGAAGATCAACCAACTGAAGAAGGAACTCTCTAAGTCTTTCGACATGAAAGACTTAGGACAAGCTCAACAAATTTTGGGAATGCATATAACTCGAGACAGGAAGAATAGAAGGTTATGGCTATCTCAAGAGAAGTATATTGAACGAGTGCTTGAACAGTTCAATATGAACAATGCCAAACCTGTTAGCATTCCATTAGCCAACCATTTCAAGTTAAGCAAGAGTTCTTGTCCCTCATCCAAGGAAGAGACTGGGGAGATGTCGTCAGTACCATATTCTTCAGCGGTTGGAAGTTTGATGTATGCAATGGTGTGTACAAGGCCCGATATTGCTCACGCAGTGGGAACGGTGAGTCGTTTTCTCTCCAACTCCGGGAAAGAGCATTGGAATGCAGTAAAATGGATTCTCAGATATCTTAAAGGTACAACGAAGATATGTCTTTGTTACGGGGGAGCTGATCCAATATTGGAAGGCTATACAGATGCAGATATGGCTGGAGATCCCGATAGTAGAAAATCTACTTCAGGATTCATTTACACTTTTGCAGGGGGAGCTGTTTCATGGCACTCAAGACTACAGAAGTGTGTTACATTATCTACAACTGAAGCAGAGTATATTGCTGTTGCAGAAGCTGGAAAAGAAATGTTGTGGTTAAAGCGTTATCTACAAGAATTTAGAATCAAGCAAAAGGAGTACAAGGTACATTGTGACAGTCAGAGTGCTCTAGATTTGAGCAAGAACTCTATGTACCATTCCCGTACAAAACATATTGATATTCGCTATCATTGGATACGCGAGGTAATTGATCGACAACTACTGAGACTAGTGAAGATCTATACAAAGGAGAATCCTGCGGATATGTTGACAAAGGTGGTGACTCGAGAGAAGCTAATGTTATGCAGAAACATAACCGGGATGTGGTTTTCCTGTATACGGCTAGAGGGGGAGAATTGATAAGTTCAAGCCGTAATCTAGTATCTTCTAGATGCCGCTAGATGTCTCCATTCTAGACGCAATCTAGAAGATACTAGATATTCAAAGTTGCCAATTTTGACTATGGATATGGAAGAAGCAAAGTTGGAAACAATGACGGCTAAACCAACTTTGACAACTCATGTGGAAGTAGCAAAGTTGAAAACAATTACGGCTAGCCACCATTTTTTGCGTTCACACCATCCCGTTCACACCTTTCCACCTCCTCAAATTTTTCCTATAAATAGAGGTGGAAACCTTCATTGTAATGCATTCAGAAAAGTGTAATCACACCTAGTTAGTGTGTGTGAGTTTAAGTGTAATCATAACCAAGAGTGAATACATCCTAGATAGTGGTGAGATTCCTAGTGTGTTAGTTTGAGAGTTTTTTTTTTTTTTGTTTTTGAGTTTTGTAATACTCTGTAATCTATTCTTGTGAGTAATAGAGTTATTTTCTCTCAAATTTGTGTGTACCAACGTCCAGTCGATCAGCTCTTAATCTCAACAAGTTATGAGTCGGAAAAGAAATATGAGATGATTTGAATCGCCAAATGCATGGAACTTGTATAGCTTCTAAGTAAAGGATCACAACTGCATCGAAGATCTATAAATACTTCAAAAAATGAAGGAGAACTACTTAGACCATCGTACAAGAGATTTTGCAATATCCCGAACGAGCTTCGAAAGAACAAACTTCACAACAAAACACTTGAAATAAAAATGAAGTTTATGTACAACATGGACCCGGACTGGGAAAGACATGCAATGAATATGATTCAGAATCAAGCATCAAGAACCCCAACATTCATTTAATTGTTGAGATTCTGAATTGAATCATCCGGAATTTTGCAAGAAGGAAGGCTGAAAAGGGAAGCATTACAACAACAACAAGTGTCGCAGATCCACTTGCCCTTATTGTTGAAAAGAAATAGCAAGCTACTATATACTCAAGAAAACCAATAATTGAAGAGGTTGAGCCTCTTGAATATGACATATATGAAACTGATGACAATGAGGATTCTGACTTTCACAAGATAGTTGCTCTTTTACTAAAGCAGTAAACACCCGATTCTCCAAAGTCAAACCAACTAACAATAAATTACGTCTTACTTCTGCATCCTCTTATAACAAGGAACCGGAGTTCAAAGGGAAGTATGAGTACCAAAAGAATCTCCATGTGGAAAATCGTACAACGGGAGATGTTAAGACTATTGAGAAGTGATGCAAAAGGTTGCTACAACTGTGGAAAACCTGTGCACTTCGCACAAAATTGTTGGTGGCCCGTGAAAAAGGATGAGACCTACTACAGGAACACAATATTGTTGGCTAAACAAGAGGCTCTAGGAGTTGCACTTCTAGTGAGCAAGCAGCTTCATGCGCTACTGATAGTGAAAATGAAGACCAACAAGCATGCTTGTGCTACATGGCTTAAATGTCTGAAAAGGATCCTGATGGATGTCCTTCTGCTGAACCTAACATTGAGGATACCAAAACTGACTTATCAACTCCTAATGAATTTGTTGCTCAAACTAAAATGCTGCACAATAAAGTTTTCAGTTTGATTATTGACTCTTTAAACTATGATTTACAAGAAAAATCATCAACCATTTTTGAACTTGTAAAACAAAATGATACTTTTCACAAGAAGTTATCTCCTTAAAAAATGAGATTGAAAAACTTAAAGATGAAAACTCTACTTCAACTCTATTATCTCCAAATCAAGTTAATGCCACAATCATTGAACTTGAAAAAGACATTTTAGAGCCACATAAGACCATTAAGACTTTAAATATTGAACGGACTGAGGAAAATTTGAGAGCTTACGCCCTGTTGGAAGAAGTTGAAACTCAAAAAGCTAAATATAAATCTCTTCAACCTTAAACAGTTAAATGACAAAATCAAAATCTGTGATTCAAATCATGAGGTATTTATTAAAAGTGGTAAAGTAATAGCCTTTCAAAAGAAATTGAGTCCTTCAAAGAACAAGTGGTTTATTATGAGCAAATTTATATAGGCAAAAACAATCACTTCAAACCATTTTTATGCATAAACTTAAATATCTTGAAGCTCTTCTTAAAAGCGAACACCACAAGAGTTATGATACAGATATGTTAGGATATGGTAATCCAAAAACATTACTCTTAATTCAATATGAAGTTCCACCACTATATGATTAGCTTGTGTCGTTGTCCAATACCAGGACTAGCACTGGTTGACACAATACACACTACACAATTCACAAACTCCTTTATTTTTCTCATCCTATCCTAGGTCACAAGGATAGTTATGCTAGAGCGGAATAATTGCACCGTGTCGCAATCTAAAACACAAGGATTAGTTGTGGTTGACACATTCTCATTTTCAACTTAATATCTTTACTTGTTCTTGCAGTTGTATTTCTTTATCAACAGCTTGTTCTTGATGCCTTCGTTACACAAACACATTATGAAGGGGGAAAAAGATTTAAATGACACTATTTCATGACGACAAGGTGCACCTCAACATCTCAAACACAACAAACACCAAACCCACTACACAAGCTTCCGCACCACATCTCAAAGCATGCGCACTCAATTTTTGACGTGATGAAAATAACCAATATCTAGTTGAGGGGAGCAAAAGATCGCATTAATCAAGGGGGAGCAAGAGAACTCATCACTCGAGGGAGCAAGAAAAGAATACACAAAGTACATGCTCCGTCTCTAGCTCCGTCATACAAGCTTTCTCTCAGATACACATCATCTAGTCAAGACAACACAATAAAACCAAGATACCCACAAAGATAAGACAACTTCTAAAAGAAGAAGTTTCCAACAAAGTTAACAAAACAACACCACTCAACCTTTATCCCGCATTTCTTAAAGACAAAGAAGTTTCCTCAAGAAGAAGCTTCTACATCATACAACAAAAATGGAGAATCTTATAAAAAGAGATTATCACATAAACAAACTCACAAAAAAGTTTTTCCTGCATAGCTTAAAAGAAAGATATCATCAAGTCAAAGCTTCAAAGATCAAAGACATCAATTCATACAAAAGTCGAAGATGACAAGTCGCCCCCAACATTTAAATAGAATTAAAGAAGTCCAAGCACACATCACATCAAAGGGGGTGTTTGTTAGTACATAACTTTATTAATGTAATATGTATCCACATGAAATTACCAATCTACCCTTCATTAGCTTAATGGACCATTATCCCTAATTAAGCCTATAAATGTAAATGGATTCCTTGAGGTATAAAAGGAATCCATTACTCCCATTTTAGAGTTAGTCTTTCAGACATTTAAACCCTAGCCTCCTCCTTACCCATTTTCCTCTTTTTCCATTTTATCCCACTTTTTGTATGAACTATGATTTTTCAATGAATTTCAATGTTAGATTTACGTTTTAGTATTTACAAGGTGTGATTAGAAATCTCTTCTCTTCTCTTCTTTCTTTTATCTTCTCTTACATCACATAATGTGATTAAAGCTGACATGTCACTCTGACATTTAATCCACAATTTCAGTGCCACTTGGAATTTTTATAATTAATCAGTATTATTATTGTTAATCACCACAAATTACCAACTGGACCAATAATCATGGTTATTAACTTCCTCTCTCTTCAAGAAACGGATCTAATACCCAATGTCCTCTCTCTTCAACATTCATCCTCCCACAACCTTTTGAATCGTCGATTGTTGCCTCTGATCGGCGCAATCTATTACGCCGCTACAATAGATTTAATCGCTACATTTTTTCGCTTCTGATGGTATAACTTTTGTATATTATCTCTGGTATACCTCAAATCGCCGACTGAACAAAACCGCTGCCCTAATTCGCCTTCAAACGCACAGACTTTGAATTTTCAATGTTTCTGAATTCTAATTATAGACCCTACGTCTTCAACCTTCAAATTCCTATACAATTATTTTCAATAAGAGTTTAATTTTGCATTTGTATAAGGATTAAAGCCGTCATCCATGTTTAAGGATTGGTATCTTCGGTCTCATCGTTGTTTACATGGATAATTCAAAATTCTTTCATCGAATTGATCCACCTTCGTTTACAACTGATGACAGGTATATCTATTCAATTTGATTTCACTTCTCCTAACAAATAAATGTTTCAGTTATGTTTCTTGACTGCCTGTATAATAATTTCCGTTGTTAACATTTGTTTTTTTCAGATACTCTGAAACCAGACAATAATGAATAACAATTGAAATCACTTCACAAGTTTAAAGGTTTCTATACAGTTTTGTGATTAACTGTTTCGGTAAACAACAATAAGTATGGATTTGTTGATGATTAATGACGTTATACATCGGTTAAATTCATCGATTTATATTAACTCCTGTTTTTTTATTGTTGAATTTTGAAGGTAGTTTAAAGTCCCAAACTCTTATAATCACATTATTCATGTGGATATGCATACAGGATTTTTCAAACATAGGTTTTTGATCTTCATTAAAAAATCAGGTTATGCGTTTTTTGTTTTCTAAAAATATCTTAAGTATGAATGTTAATTTGTGTATTCCGATCTTATGCAACATATCTCATTAGCGAGGTTTCTCTTTTGATTATTAAATGTGCTTTGTTTATCGTTGATGATGTCAATTCCTGTCAACATATTGATGGCTGTTATAGATATGGAACCTTCATATGTAACATCAAAGAGTGTTACAAGGGTCAAAATGGGCAGTTTGGGCAATGGTTGATAACCAATTGTAGAACATTACTTACCCAAGAAGCAGGTTACAATATGTTTTTGTCTTCCCAAACTCAAGCATTTGTTAAACTTTATAATGGGTCGTGCTATACTACCATGCTCAAACATATATAAACATGTCTATACACATGATGGAATAAGTGTAGACATATATGGACGGAGTATATACGGCCAGATTTCAAGCATGAAGATTCACATCTTGGTGAATAACTCATTTGGAGGTACCATTAAGCCATATGTAATGTGTAAGGTTGGTCTTCCCATATTTCTTTATTGTAGCAATAACATCAGGTCTCAAATATTAGTGTATTGCCGTATTTATAAGGAGTCATCTTGGGTTACATTCTAATGTCAACGAGTCAAAAGGGTATAGTTTGACACATATCAGGTTAACATAGGCTCAAAATAGAAGTGGTGGTGACCAATCCGATCCAACTTGAACCGTTTATGTACTATTACAAATTCAACCATTTTTGACCAACTGCATAAACATGTTGCTACACGTAGGAGTGGTTTGATCAGGTTGGTTAACGAGGCAAAAACGGGTATATATAGGAATTGATTTGAAATGTTGTCTTTGTACATGTAATAATTGATCCTTGGAGTGCTCCTTTGGTATCTGTCTTTATAGGTGTCAAAATGGGTTATTTAGGCAACTTCCAAAAACATATTTAAATAGGTTAGTTCTTTAGAGTCGCTAAAATGGGCTGGGTTGGGTCATTGTTTGACCAGCCAATACGTTTTTTCGATTTGACTCAACGTTATAGTGGCCTGCAGATTCATATAATTACTAGGCTCGGTACTTCAACCTTTGTTCTGATGTCATTCATACGAATTGAGATGTAGTAGTTGATTGTTGTATTGGATGAGGAATTAATTAAAACTTAAGCATATATAAATCGAATTCTAGTAAGTGTCTTTTGAACCGTCTTGACTCTCTTGCTTTTGGAGATGGATGTGATCTTGATTAAAAAGTCAAGTACCTCGAGGATGTTTGCCCAGGGGTAATTGATATCTAACAGCACTACTTGAAACTCAAAAATTGAAAGTAACTTTTTTACTATTGGGATCCTTGGGAAAGACGACTGTTCAACAAATTGTGTATCAAATCAAAATGGGTTGTGGGTTACGTGTAATTAGTCAAATCAAGTATGCTCATTTTGTTGATGGTTTATGTTGCTTTGTTTTATTTGTATGTGCAGGACGACTTTCAGACTTTGAAGGGCGGGAAGTACTATGTGTGCGTGCTTATGGTTCATCTTTTTACACATGGAATAAATCTACGGTCTTACTTCAATCTATGGATATGAATCTTTATTTAATGGCATTCATATATACATGTGATTTCTTAATGTGTTTTGTGACTGGATATGAATGTAAATTTTTATGGATATGAATGTTAAATTTTATTATAACTAACTTATGTGCATTATACTGCAACGTTAATCAAGATTTCCTTCACTTTTACATACGTGGATGCTTTCTTATTTGGTAGTATTTCAAGATACATGTGATTGTATTATTTTATTAATCTTCATATAACTTATGTACAATTCCATCTGATCTATATACAACTTGATGTTATGGAAAACAACTTATTTCACCTGTTTGGTCTACTTATACTTCCATTATAAGTAATTTATTTATTATTTGTGGTAAAGTTATATTCTGATGTAGATTTGAGTTCTGAATCAGGTGGTTTTTCAACGGAACTGTATCACCAGCAAGAAGAAGGGTCAAAAGTGGGGTATATAAAATTTCTCAACTTTTCAAAGGAATGACTTTCAAAAAGCAGATGATGAACCGTCTACAATGTCAAATGCAGATGCACAACCACCTCGATTAAACACGATAAGTTTGATCAGCTACCTTTGTGCACATAATACGTAAATCTACTTGTGTTATTTTTATTATAGGGAAGGTGATGTCATTGCGTACCGTCTTATCTTCTTCTTGGACTCCTGAGCTCTCTTCATTTCGGGTAAATCTTTAGCAGAAATGAGAGCTATTCAAAGAAGACATTGTGTGTGTTTTACTACTACTACTGCTGCTGCTGCTGCTGCTGCTGCTGCTGCTGCTGCCGCCGCCGCCGCAGCCGCCGCCGCCGCCGCCGCCACTGCCGCTGTGCCACTGCCACCACCACCACCACCACCACTAAAAATTATTTTCAGGTTGGAAAAGTCTTACATTGTGATAATAATAGCACTGTTCTGATATCGGTACTGTATTATCCCAATGTATTTGATAAGATGGATGAAGATGGCCCATACAAATCTCTTTATAAAGAAGATGGAAGTTTAGAGGTATTTTATTTCTTTTGGCCTCTTTGAACTATTTGACTCATTTGTGTATTATTTTTTTTAATTCTGTTTATACCCCTTTGACTTACAAGAGATAAACATAAGTCAAACCGATTCACCTTGAGGTGAATGGATTGAAATTATGACCTTGGTATTGTGTCTCCATATTGTGTCTCACTTTATAAGTGGTTCCTCTGCAGATTAATTTAGAAGCGCTTATGGACGTCTGAAGTGTTAAAAAAAGAAACTCACATACGACAAAAGCAGTTAATAATGTTGTCGTTCAAGCTCCAAATGGTGAAATTAAAGATGATGCGTTGAAGCAATTGTCTATCAGTATGACCCCAATCTGTCTAAAAGTCCAAGTATTACTTTTTTTTCGAGGAGTTAAATGGGTAAAGCTTTAAGAAGTGGCTAAATTGAAAACAGCTAGAATGACCCAAATGGGTTGGAACTTGGAAGTTGCTTAAAGCATACACAAAATTTATCAAACTTCTTAATGAACTCAAAAAAAAAAAATTTTTTTTAACAGAATTAGGTTGTTATTATAATATTATAAGCTTTGATCATCATCATATTTGAATTTTGAAAATTTGATTATGTTAAGAAGTAATCCATCTTTATAAACCGTTACTCAACCTTGTGTGTATACTCGGGGTATTTATTCATAGATTTTCTTATGTTTTCTCGACCAGTCGTCACGCACAAACATGGTAATGCATGGGATGAACTGAGTGAGGCATTAAGGGAAAAGAAATTAGAGTTATTGGAGATAAATGAAGAGATGAAAGATTCAGGGAGGAACAAATGGTCATATAGAGCTTTAGAGGTAGTGCACTTGGTCCAACAATGGCTATGTTAAGATCTACTAATAACATATAATCTCGGCGCACTCTGTTTCACATGATCTGATTTATCATATCGTTAATTGATATAACATTATACGTTTCCAGTTTGTTTGATTAAGAGTCGCCGTGCAACGCACGGGCTCTTAAGAGCACTGGGTGTGGTGACGCGTCAGTTCAGTGTTAGTTCAGTGTCTTGCTGATGACTGGACGCTGACTGGACTGACACTGGAAACTAACATTGGTGAAAAAAACGGGGGAATTGGGAAGAATGTCAGTTCAGTGTCAGTTCAGTGTCTTGGAAAGAGAAAATAGTGTATGTTATTATTATTTAATTATTTTTTAAAATTAATTTAATTATTTGAAAAAACAATATTAACACAAAATAAACTTCATTAATAATAAAAAAAAAAGTTACATAATTAAAAATTAAACTACAAAATAAAAATACAATGCATAATAAAGACGTTATTTGTAACTCGAATAGCCCAAAGATGTTCGACCAATTTCACTCTTCCCCCTCATCCTCCGCCTCCTCTTCCTCCCCTGAGCTCGGATAGCCCAAACATGTTCGACTAAATCGCCTCGTAAACGTTCATGCACCTCCCGATCGTGTAATTCCTTCGTCCTGGCTTTATACTCTTCACATCTATCGTACCAAGTAGTTTGCATGTTTTGAACCGGTTCATACACCCAATTATTCTCAGAAATGTTGAACCCATTATCTTCAACTATCATGTTATGCATTATGATACACGCATACATAATTCTTTGAATAGCCTTCAACGAATAAGGCCTTGCAAGTTGTTGTAGTATATGCCAACGTCCTTGTAAAATACCAAAAGTCCTCTCAACATCCTTTCTTGCCTTAGATTGTTTGCGTGAACAGTATTTACTCTTTGGATCAGCTGCACTCGAATACGCTTTAACAAATGATGCCCATTGAGGGTAAATCCCATCCGCTAAATAATAACCCCTTTTGTACTCCACACCATTAATAACATAAGGGATGTCTGGGAAATTATCATTAAGCATCGATTCGAACAAAGGACTGGTATTTAACACATTTATGTCATTGTTTGACCCAGCAACCCCAAAATAAGCATGCCATATCCAATTATCATACGAGGCAACGGCTTCAAGCATAATAGTTGGATGACTATGATCTCCACGCTTAAATTGGCCTTGCCATGCAACCGGACATTTTCCCCAAACCCAATGCATACAATCTATACTACCTAGCATGCCGGGAAAGTCATGCTTTTCCTCATGAACCTCGTATAAACGTTCCATGTCCTCACGAGTAGGCTCGCGCATATAATCATTTGAATATAAAACAGTAATACATTTACAAAAATTCTGTAAACTTTCACGAGCTACACGTTCCGACATTTGTAAATACTCGTCTAATGCATCGGGTGCATAACCGTATGCCAACTGACGAAGTGCCGCCGTTATTTTTAAATGTGTACTAATGCCTAACTCGCCACGGCAATCAGGTTTAACATGAAACCATTCAAAATATTCAGGTAAACTATTTGCAGAAAAATTTAATATACCTTCCATAATTCGGTTGAATACACGTCTCCTCATTCGAAATCGACGTTTGAACTCCACTTCGCTATACTTCGGACGTTCAGCAAAATAGTCTCTTATGAGGCGATCATGTGCTTCATGGTGATCACGTCTGATATAGCGTCGCGTTAAACGAACATTAGAACTATCCCCCTCATCACTTTGATCGGCCTCTAACATTTCGAGTGCAAGCATCGTATACTCAACATCGGAAGATGAATAAGCCATTGTGTTTTTTAAACTATTATTTGTATTGTATAAAAAATGAGAGAAGTGAGGTTTGTGTGAGTATATAGTATGTGATTTGTGTGTGTATTTATAGAGGTTTAATATGTAATTTATAAAAAAAGAAAAAAAAAAAAGCACAAAAAACGGATGCAACGGCTAGAAATATGAAAATGGGGCCCACTTAATCATCAAGAACCAAAGTCTTGGATCCGACGCCGGCCAGGTCGACGTTGGACCGACGCCGGGGTGGTGTGGTGGCGACGGTCGATGGTTAAAAAGTGGGAATCCGACGCCGGGGTGCTTGTTCCCACACCGAGAGCTCTAAAGACTAGTTATATACACCAATATATTAACCGTTTGGGAGGTTGTAATGTACTTATTATAAAACTACACTTGTTTAAAACATTTACTTTTAAGGATACTCTTTAAATTACCTAATTAATCCCTAAATAAAGACAAAACTAAAATCGATCCCTTCATAAATAAATGAAACAAAACTGCCGCCTCTTAGTTACAGAAAGTCCGGTCTTACCTCAGGAGTAATTAACCAACTCACGGACGAATAATTTTAAAGTTAAATCTATTGTTTTTAACTTATACTTAGTCACAAGATTCTTAAAAAAGAAAAAGTGATCAAAATGAAAAAATGGTGCAAAAGATAGAATTTGTACCAGAAATAAAAAATTATTGTGTGTAAGCATTACTCCTTTTGGGCTGCCAGTAGTTCCACTTGTATAAATAAGAGTGGCAACATCATCAGACTTGATAGGTTCATAAATGTATTTTTCACCTAAAACTCACAAAGTCAGTTATTAAGGAAAAGGTCAAACAACTCAAATATTCTAAACAAATAGTAGAAAAATGAAAAACAACTCAAATTTTAAACCATGCCACATATGTAGGGCATGTTTGGCACAAGGTTTTTTCGAATTTTTTGGAACTTTTAGCTTATAACTTTTATGAAAAAACTTATATCTAATAAAAAAAAAACTTCGTTAGGTTAAAAGAGCTTTAAACTTTTAAACGGATAAAAAAAGCTAAAAGCTAATAGAACTAACTTTTGAGAAAAAACTCATAGTTTTTTGTCATTTTACTATTTACTTTAACAGTTTCAGCTACTCTAACAAATACCTAAATACATATAAAAAGCTAACAGCTACAAGCTACCAGCTAAAACCAAACATACCCTTAACGAACATGTTCCATATTGAACATTATTTTATTGATGTTATCTGATTCTAACATTAGAGATGAAACGTAGTGCTAACTGAACCGTCGCACTAGTAAATGGGTCAAAATTGACACTTCTACTTCTAAAAGATCTCCCTAAACTAACCGACTCTAGAGATTCATTATGTAAGCCTGTATATTATTTTACTGTTCGTCACATCATGCACTTATTAATATTTTTCTGCTAATGTCTTCTTATTTTTAATCCGTCACTAACATCATCATGACGTAACACATTTTTTTTCTATTCTTTCATGTCTCTATAAGTTAATATGAACTGATCTGCCCTCATTCATTGATTTACAAAGTATAAATACAAGTTCCTGTGTAACTAACTTTCAACTAAGTTAGGGATAAGAGTATGCGACTAATACTATGTTGACTAGCTATATCGACTATTTTGTTCTGTTACAATATTGACATAATGTTTGACTAATACTATATTGACTAATAGGGTCCCGCAGTTGAAACGGGAGGTGGACGGACGTTGAGACTGGAGCGAAAATCATCAAATAGTAGTCGGGGTAGTCCTTTAGTGAATATGTCCGCAATTTGGTACCGTGATGGAACGTGTAGAATACGAACTTGTCCACGAGCTATCTTTTCTCGCACAAAGTGAATGTCCAACTCAATGTGCTTTGTTCGCTGGTGTTGTATCGGATTGCTCGCAAGATAGATACTACTCACATTGTCACAATAAACTATGGTAGCTTGGTGGAGGGGGTGGTGTAGTTCAAGTAATAAGTTCCGTAACCAACACGATTCTGAGACCACGTTGGCGACCCCCCTGTACTCGGCTTCAGTACTAGAGCGAGAAATAGTGGGTTGTCTTTTAGAGGACCAAGAAATTAAGTTGTCACCGAGATAGACACAATACCCAGATGTTGATCTACGGGTGTCGGGGCAACCGGCCCAATCCGCGTCCGTGTAAGAGATTAGAGAAGTCGTGTTGGTTTTAGTCATGTGTATTCCATAATCGATCGTCCCTTGAATATAGCGAATTATCTTTTTCAGTGCCGCCATATGAGTGTCATGAGGATTGTGCATGTGTAGGCACACTTGCTGAACGGAGTACGAGATGTCGGGTCTCGTGAAAGTTAGATATTGTAAAGCACCCGCCAAGCTTCTATAAAGGGACGGATCAGTATAAGGGTTTCCAACATGAGTACTCAACTTAGAGGTGACGTCCACAGGAGTGTTGGATGGCTTGCATGAACACATGTCTGCACGAGCAATTATCTCTTGAGCATATTTAGATTGGTTTAAGAATAAACCATTTGGCGTTTGTTGGACGGAGATACCCAAAAAATCACTTAAGAAACCGAGATCCTTCATGGCAAATTCATTCGACAAATATTGCATAATAGTGGCTCGTAACTCGTCTGAAGATGTAACTAGAATGATGTCGTCCACGTAAAGTAATATATATGCAACGTCTTTGCCCTTTTTATAGATAAAGAGAGAGTGGTCACAACGGCTATGAGTGAAGCCGAGAGAGAAGACATAGTTTGCAAATCTTTCGTACCATGCCCTTGGCGCTTGTTTGAGACCGTATAATGACTTATTTAATCGACAAATATGATCGGGATACTTAGGGTCCCGGAAGCCCATAGGTTGATACATATACACCGTCTCATTGAGGTTGCCATGTAAAAACGCGTTTTTGACATCGAGTTGTCGTATTTGCCACGAGTGTGCAAGTGCGAGAGAAAGAACGACTCGAATAGTTGCCGGTTTAACAACCGGACTAAATGTCTCCGTGCAATCGACCCCTAATTGTTGCGACCTGCCATCACCAACCAAACGAGCTTTGTATCGCTCAAATGAACCGTTAGAACGAAATTTATGTTTATAAATCCACATAGAGGGAATTACATGCATATGAGGTTCTCGAGGTACCAAAACCCATGTTTGATTATCAACAAGTGCTTTGTATTCGTCGGTCATGGCATTGTACCAATTAGGATCGGCCAAGGCTTGTTTGGGGTTTGAAGGAAGAGGAGATAGATTGGAAGTGGAGGCGGAAAGATTGAACGGGACGTGTGGTTTATAAATACCTTGCATACCGCGAGTTGTCATGGTGCGGATAGGTTGAGTGGTGTTTACAGTAGGTGAAGTATGAGAGGTGGATGGAGTGGAAATAGGTGTAGTCTCAGTAGCTTGCGAAGGTGATGAGGGAATTGTAGTATCAATATTTACAGTAGGTATATTTGGTGTCATAGTGGTAGTAGGTGAATTAATATTAACAGAAGCATGTGAAGGCGAATTAGAGGTATGAATTGTAGTAGTGGCAGGTGTATTTGATGTTGGGGTAGGTGGTAGAGATGGGTTAGTAGGTAGAGTGGATTGTGTTGGGCTTGATATTGAAATTGGGCTGGAAACAGGAGTGGTATCTTGCATTGTACTAGTGACATGATGTGGTGTATAAAAGATTGGATTAAACGTGTCAGTAAAAGCGTTATATGTAATAGAATTATTTGGTGTAATGGATGTAAACGGAAAAGATGTTTCATCGAATATGACGTGACGGGAAATAATGATTTTCTTAGCGGAGAGTTCGTAACATTTATAGCCACGATGATGGGTAGGAAACCCAAGAAAAACGCATGGGGTGGATCGAGGTTGAAGTTTGTGAATGTTTGTAGGCGGGATGAGGGGATAACAAAGACAACCGAATACTCGAAGGTGATCATAAACAGGCGTGCGGTGATATAAGAGTTGAGTTGGAGATAGATTTTGAAGAAGTTTATTTGGTAGAACATTTAGTAAGTAAGTGGCATGTTGAAGGGCGTGAGGCCAGAAGTTTGAAGGGACGCAAGATTGTGAGAGAATAGTGCGGATTATATTGTTAATTGCTCTTATTTTTCTTTCGGCTTTTCCATTTTGAGCGGAAGTGTAAGGACACGAGAAACGAAAAACCATGCCATTTTCGGCGCAAAAATGATGAAATTTTGTGTTGTTATATTTGGTTCCGTTGTCACATTGAAAGGATTTTATATTGATACCGAATTGCGTTTTTATGAATTTATGAAAATTAGTAAATATGCTAAAGACTTGTGATTTATTAGTCAATATAGTATTAGTCAAAAGGAGCATGAGTAACATTAGATGATTTATAAAATGGTAAACGCACATGTTTGCCAAAAACGCAAGCTTGACAAATAGTAGATTTATTACTAGGATTACATGGAATGTAATTTTTATTGCTAAGAGAACGAAAAATATTAACGCCTGGATGACCTAGACGTTTGTGCCATAAATCTGAAGATGAAACCGAAAACGCTGAATGTGAGGAGATAGCTTGCATCAAAGAAGGATGAAACGGGTAAAGATCGCCGGTGCTATTACATCGCATTATTGGGGTTCCCTTCGGAAAATCCTTCACAGTAAAACCAAAAGGGTCAAATTCAATAGAAATATTATTGTCAATAGACAAACGACGAACAGAGATTAAATTTTTAATTAACTGAGAAGATTAAAGAACATTGTTTAATTGTAAAGGACGAGTATAGGAAGGAAGTAAGGTATGACCGTATCCTTGAATTGGTAATCCATTGCCATCACCTACAATAATACGTTTAGAGCAATATGTTGGATAATAAAACATAAATTTACCGTGATTGTTGGTCATGTGAGATGTAGCGCCCGTGTCTAAATACCAATTGTCATCCGGTGGGTTTAAACTCATTGTGTGCATAGCGGCCTCGATATCAGTGGGTTGTGACGAAACAGAGGACGCATAATTAGCAGAAGTAGTATTGGGCCTTGGGCCCAACAGACCAGGCTGATTGTTGGCAGATTGTGGGCGTGTCCATGTAGTAGTGGGGAATGGACAAGGAGGTAAGGCCCAGTTACTGTTGTTCCAGGCCCAAGGGCTGTTATTCCATTGCCCTGGATAAAAACTACCCGAATTAAAACCTGGATTCTGTGAACCCGAATACGATGAACCCGAGTGAAAACCACCCGAATACGATCTTCCTCTCCCCCGATTTCCAGACGAATTTCTACCCCGATTTCCACGATTAAAACCTCGACCACGAGTGTTAAAAGGACGATTGGATGAGTTGTTAGATTGCGATTGATTTGTATTACCAGTAGATGAAACAAGAGCAGTAGCGGCGGTGGAGGTTGCTTGATTGGCGAGTTTTTGAGTGTGAGATTCTTCAAGGATAAGCATGGATCGAGCCTCATAAAAAGAAGGTAGTCTTTCACGGTGAGTGATGATCGAACGGAGACTTGCATAGCTATCATTGAGGCCCGTGACGAGTTGCAAAACCAATCGATCTTCTTCAATTGCGGGCCCTACATTACCTAACTGATCTGCCAGGGTTTTCAGTTCCTGACAATAAGAGGAGGCGTCCGGAAAATTGTCAATTCGAGTATTGGTAAATTGATGTTGTAGGTGAACTGCTCGTGAGTTTTTGTTATCGTGAAAAACACTTTTCAAGCGATCCCACGCTTGTTGTGCAGTAGCGTCGGGTTTGAAAATTGTACGAAGTAGATCATGGGTAATCGTCCCATAAATCCATTGGAGAACAATTGCATCAAGCCGTTCCCACAAGGCAGTTTTTGGTGGTGTCGTAGGTGATTGAGTGATGGTGGAAGAAGAAGAATCATCCGGTGCAGGAACAATATGATCAATTACTTCGTATGCCCTGCAATGAATTTGAAACAGACCTGACCAAAACTCATATTGACTGTCTGCCATCGACAAGGTAATGGGTATAAAATTTTTGATATTGTTGACAGTAATTGCCGGATGAATTTTATTTGCATCAGACATTGTGGTTGGTAAAAAAAAAATAGATAGAAAAGAAGCAGATTAGAAGAGACGATGGTGTAGAAGGGTTTGAGGGATTTTAGGCTGCTGATACCATATAAGTTAATATGAACTGATCTGCCCTCATTCATTGATTTACAAAGTATAAATACAAGTTCCTGTGTAACTAACTTTCAACTAAGTTAGGGATAAGAGTATGCGACTAATACTATGTTGACTAGCTATATCGACTATTTTGTTCTGTTACAATATTGACATAATGTTTGACTAATACTATATTGACTAATAGTCTCTTTTTTAGGCTTCTTGGCCCAACAAAGTGGACCTCTAGGCTTCTAGTTTACTAGGTTAAGATAGAAAAGAATGAAATGTGACTAATAAACATTAAACTTTTTTATTATTTTTTTATTTTTACTATTACACTTTTTTAGAGCAGAATAAACATTGTAAATTGACTTACAAACATCATATGAGTCAAGCAAAAACGCACGATGTTCACGACCAATATCCATGATATCCTTGTAACTATAAGCAGAAACTCCCTCCATTATATGACTACTGATGGATGATGTTTCGCCCCATAATAAGATGACAAATCTAATTTTCACCTCAGAATTAAAAGCCTCTGCTATCTGGTTATAGAACTCAGGATTGTCTATAGCAAGTGCAACACTATTATGAAAAAAAAAAAAGTTTATAGCGTCAAAAACAGATGAATATAATACGTTTAATGCAAACAACCAAACGAAATCATTCATAGTAACCTTTCAGAATGTTTATAGATGAGTAACAGCTCTTCCACAGATGACTTGCATCCTCTTACAACATTTATTGCTCCTGTGGCCATAATACCTATAAAACCAAACTTATTAACAATATTATATATAATTATTATTATTATTATCTGAATTAGGCTATACCATAGAATACATTGATGCATGTTTATAAATGTATTCAACAGTCCAAAGTATGAATATTATCTACCTTGATCAACAACGATCCAACGACAAGAATTCTCAGCAAAAAGTGCTATCTTTTCACTTGGTTTAAGTCCAATAACTCTTAAACCTTCAGAAAAATCCAAGATGTTTTGTTCCAACTGCAATATTCAAAACTCAATAGTGTACTTTTCGATTAACTTGTTCTATAGTTAAAACTTGACTAGTGAAAAATTGATAATGTGCAAAATACCTGCTTGTAAGTGATAGTTGTAGGAGGGTCATGATGTGGGTCTACCAATGCAACCTTATCACTAAATTTTTCGGCAGAGTATCTCAAAATGTCGGGAATTGTTGTTACTTCTGTCGTTGATTCATTGTGCTGTAATAGTAATGAACTCTCGAGGAGAGGTGCGTACTTTCGAACTTGCCTTTTTTCGTTCTGCAAATGAGCAGTTAACTGAGATAGGTCATGAATCACAATCTTCTATCAGTAGAACAATTAGTCATGTAACAAAATATCTATGACTAAATTTGAATATTCAGTTAAAACGAATTACTCATTTTACTCAGAACATCAAAACCTACTCATGTTTATTTTTATTAATATTACACCGCCCAACCCTCATTGTTCTTACAAACAACACCTTAACTTGCACTCATCATTCAAATTAAAAACTGATACTAAGCATCTCAATAATCAAACTGAGTGAGTACATAAACCTTTAATATAAGATGAAGATTGAACTTTACTCGAATTAATCAAAGAGAATAAAAGCTAGAAAAAGCGGTCATTATTTTATTTCATTAATTCATCCAATGTACGTCTGATTTCACGATTCTCTTTTAGTAGATCACTTAGTTCTGTGCTCATCCGTGAATATATTCATGTGCTTTAAATTCTAAACCTCTTTAATCACTTCATCGAATCCCTCGGATTTTAGTTTGTTCACCCTCAATTACGGTAACTGTTTTTCATAATCGGATGGAATACACACACCCCATCGTAAATTCACCTTCACGGGCTATGTCACTGGTAATCGGTATCGGGCACCATCAAAATCCTAGAAAAATCGAGTATATTTTCCCGCCATCGAGGTTGTTCATGTTAGGGTTACAAGAAAGAGTTGATGTAATGGATTTACGAGCGAAAGCGATCCTAACCTCTGTTTGAAATGAACCGAGATATTAGGGTTAGGTTAAGGTTCTGAGGTGAAATCGAGAAAATAGCGGAGATTGTCAGAGGGAAATTATTCAATTGATTGTTGTGCTGGACTGTGAATGTGTTGGGAAAGGGAAGAAAATGGGGAAGAAGAAGAGTAACAGGCAAGTGCTTGAAAGAAAAATGAAGGTTGTAAAAATCGGAAAAATCCGTTGAGTTCTTGTCGAGAAATCGTTTTGGAGTTGCTGCCGAGTTCTCGTTTTGGAATCGGCCAAAAATTGGTCAAAGATCGATTTAATAGGTCAACGATCGATAAATGGAGTTTCTCGACCAAAAATCGGTCCAATCTCAGTCAAATCGGTCAAATCTCGGGTATCATAAAAATTGTTCCAAAAGTCAATGAAAGTCAACCGCCGATAACTCCCCGAGTTCTCCGAGAACTCCCAGAAATAGTCCCGCCGAGAACTCCCCGAGTTCCAATTTCTTCAACCTTGATAATACGAAATGACAATTTTGTCCTCACTAACATGTTGTGAAATTAAAAAAAAGAAAAAAAAAATCTAATGAACGTTATTGACGTGGACCACTGGAGTTACAAGTGAAAATATAAATCCTGCTCTTTTTCGGTTCCAACACCCTCGAATACATAGATAGGTAGAAATGGCTACTCTTTTTTTATTCTAGCACCCTTAAATACATAGGATAGGTAGGACTGGGTGAGAAAGGGTTCTTTTTGTTGTTACTAAACTTTACCCGGCATTTGATTCCTCTTACTCATAAGGAGAGGTCAATACTAAACATTCATTTTTATTTGGGTATAGACAATCTCTCTTTATTCTTTATGATATTGACCACAATTCTGATCGAATTGTGGGATCGATTTTTTTTTTATTTCATGTAAAAATTAATAAGTAGCAGGTAAAATTGAAAGGATGAAGATAAGGAAATGGAATGGGTAGAAAAGTGGGTAGGTAAAGAAAAAATTTTTATGATGTTTGTGATGTGCATATGTCATTTGATCATATATCTACTTTTTTTTCGGTGATATATTCACCATCATTTTTACTTCATTCACCATAAATCATGCATTAACATGTTGTTTGTACTGTACAACCTGTTAATACACAGTTATGGATGGTGGATGGATCACAATTCTGCACCTCATTTTGAGGTCACGTTATATTTTTTTTTACCCTCATCATTTGCAAGTATCTCAAATATATACTGTAACGACCCTGACTTTTCCATCTTTAATTAATAATGGTTATTATTAATACTTGTGATTAAACGAATGTATATTATTACATCTACTTGTTACCGCGATTAACTTTTGAATGCCCGAAACGTCTTTGTGACACACGTACATTAAACGAATAATATTTTCAAGTATTATTTACATTCATGATTGATTTTATCAATCATTTTAATTAACTATGGTTACTAGTTAGTTACTTGAGCTTTTATTAGATTAACTTGTTAATTACTTGAACTTGGGCCTTTATTAGTGTTAATGGACTTAAGAAGTCCACCCTACTTCTTTAATGGACTTATTAGCCCATTACTTCCATGTAAGTATCATCATTAATGTGTAACTAGTTAGTTTAAGACTTATGGAATCTAGTTACACCATGTCCCCATGAACTAACACCTTGTAACCAACTTTTGAAGGCTTTACATGCTAGTAACTAGTGAGTATTTCTCCTCCCCTTGATTCCTTTCCAAACCAACGACCAAAGTGGCCTTTAGGGGAGTCTTGCTTCATTTTTTTTACTACTTCACTCACTTATACTCTCCCATTTACACACACACACTTACATGCAAATTTCTCTCAAACTTTTCTCTTAAATTCTTTCCTTTCTTGTAAGTAGCATGAACAAATATTTCTCTTCTTTTTCCTTTGTAAAAACCAAATTCTATACACACATCATCATCATTCTATTGCTTGTTGTTACTTGTTCTTTGTTAATGTTACTTACTTGTAGTTGTTATTGTTGTTTACTTATTATTTTCTAAGAAGCAAACTTGTTAGTTTGATTCTTCATCTATCTTGTTCTAACAAGAACATACAAGACATAAACTTTCTAGTTTATGATCTCCACTTAATACTTGTTTAAAGAAAGCTCATGTGTTGTAACCCATACTTGAAGTTCATGAAGTAAACTTAAAGTTTACTTTCTAAAGATCAAGACTTAGGCTTGAATCTTTAAAGTATGAACAACCATGACTTATTAACTTGTTTACTTAGTTTATTACTTCATATTATGCACTTTAAATTCATGTTTGTTGGTTAAAATTGGTCAAGTGTTACTAGTTAACTTTGATCTCATTTATCTTGAACAAAAGTTAACTTTACAACTTCAAGAACATAGAAGTATAACTCTTTAGTTATAACTTCACATACTTTTGAAAGATCTAAGTTCTATAGCTTATGGTCTACTTAAATTGTTATAAACAAAAGCTTGAAAGCTTACATATACTTTACAAGATGATAATCTAAGTTTTGTAACTTTTAGTTTCATTAAAGTAAAGATTCATGTGTTAATACTTAGGATCTAACTTAATAACTTTAGATCAAGACTTTTGAGTCTTGGATCTTCAAGATCAAACTAAGAACTATGTTCTACAACTTATGATCTTGATTAGTTAGCTTACTTTCAAGTTTATAGTTCTAAAGTACTTTTATATTTCATGTATGTGTTAAATCTAAGACTTTGATGTAACTTTGGTTCATCAAAACACTTGCAACACTTAAATAAGTTGTGCTACTTGTCTTAGACTTACACTTGGGATATGATGGTCAAACCTTGGTGAAAATGATGCAAACACATCAACGAGTTGTACACTTGAAGCTATATGCATCAAGAATGAGAACCCTGATAAGCATCGAACGCCAAGAACCACCGGAACCTACTGACCCTACTGTTTTGTTGTTTCTGGGTCTGATCAGTACGACCTGGGCTACTGAAAGTTTTATATTCAGTTAGCTCTGTTCGAGTAGATAATTTTTCGTTTAAGACTCATCTTCATCCGAGTTACGGTTTAGGATTTATGGCCCTCCGATCGTCATTATGTCCTTTTAACGTTGTGCTGAAAATTCTGACCTACTCGCACTTCGACATTCGCCACAGTCAAACTAAGACGAGTTTGTTTCTGTTACCACAACTAAAGGACTCATATACGGAGCCATGGCCACTGGTCTCACCTCTGTTCGGTTTGTGTAGAGGCCGTGGTGACTGACCGAAGTCAGCCTTCGTTTTAAACTCTTTACTTGAACAAAACTTACTTTAACCCTTTCGTTTGATGATGATTGATGATGACCTTTAAGACCTATTTTACATACTTTTAGACCTATTGGGACGATTTACTGACTTAGTACTATTTGACTTAGGTTGAGGACTTTCGAACTGATTACTTGCACACTTTCCCGACTCTACATTACCACTACTTATCATTGTGAGTTATAGCATTCCCTTTTTACTTTAACTTATTTTGGGAACTGAGAATACATGCGGATTTATGTTTTACATACTAGACACGAGTACTTAAACTTTATATATGTGTGGGTTATACAACGGCATAAATATTCCCTTTAGCTCGGTAACGTTTAATCATTGGTTTTTCAACCGGTGAACGCGAATCTTAGATATGGATCCATAGGGTTTGACATCCCCATTCGGGCTAGTCGCGCTAGCAGTCAACGAGTGTTTAATACTTCGTAAACATACGCACTTGCCAAGTGTACTTTCAGGGGGTGATATATTATTAAACGTTAAGTTAGTTACCGAGTGCCCACGGTTGAGCATATACTTAAACATATTGATTTGGATTACTGTTTTGAAACGCTCTTTGTAGCACTGAAATCTCGTGGCCTACCTTACATTACTGTTATACTTAAACTATAGCTCACCAACCTTTGTGTTGACGTTTTTAAGCATGTATTTCTCAGGTGCTTGAGGTTGCTAGCTTCCGCTGTTGTACTAGTCTTGCTGTAGACACCCGCTACTCTAGAGTTGTCACCGCATGAACTACTTTATCTTGCATTCAAACTTTAGTACTTTGAAACTATGACTTGTAACGACCATTGTGGTCACATACACTTATTATTTGCTTCTACTTAGTGAAGCATACTTTTGGGTTGTAAAACATTTGACGTTAGTTATGACGTCACCTTTATTTATGAATGCAAACTCTTTTTGAAATCGCATATAGTACTTAACCTTGTAATGATCCTGTTGTTGATGGTCCGTACATGATGATTTAGTACGGGGCATCACATTTGGTATCAGAGCATTGGTTGTAGGGAATTAGGTTGCATTAGTGAGTCTAAGACCGACCCGAGTAGGATTCACTAATAGGACTAATCTACAACTTGCTAGTTTACTTGTTTCTGCGGAACTTACTGCATACTGCTACTTGTTTACACTACTGCATGATATTATCTGCTTTCGATTGCATGCTACTGTGTTATATTACTGCATGTTACTGTTTACTACTACTGCATGCCACTGCTTACTTCTACTGCTGTATGAACTTACTGCATGCTACCGTTTCCTTTTACTGCTATGTAAACTCGCTGTATGCTTTTGCTTACTCTCGCTACTGCATGCTACTATCTGCTTTTAACATGTTACTTCGGTATGATACTGTTACTATTGCCATACTACGTGCTGCTGTAAACGATCTAGGCTGCTGTAGTTGTTATGCCTGATTACGCGCTTGCTACACATCTATTATTCGCTGTACCAACGAGGAGAACCTATCCTTCCCAGTTCAGATGTTTTCCTGAACTACGTTCCCGCTCGTCTAACCCTAAGAACTAGTAGTGTAACCCACATGATACTACTGCTCCACCGTTCCAGAGATCGAAACGTTACTTCACGCAATCTAGAAGATTGTTCAGTTGACACATACCCTGTACGCTTTCATGACCATCGCTTAACTCTTTCATTCTTTACCACTGCTCGACGATCTAACGACACTTCTGGACTTAGGTCCCTAACACTCCTAGACATTGGAGAAGTCGGGAAGGCATTTCCCTTAACAAGGTCATAATGTCTTCTACTGATGCTCAGCCATACCCAAGGACTTGGAAGTCGCCTCAAGACATATCGTATCACTACTTGCTACACGTACAACCCGACGCGAGACCCGGAATGAATATCTAAAAGGAACTTAACAACATTACCTGAATCCGAACCTTTGAAGAAACTTAGGGACACTTAGGCATTAATACATGATCTGAGGAACCTACGCACCCACATCGAGAAATTGTGAGATTAGTTATGTCGATTCTGTTTTGAGATGGCATAGATAAAGCACCGTTAGGTGAAATTGTGTATAATTGGAAGTGATCACGTTACATTGACCATGATATAATAGTCAAGTAGAAATGTCGGCAGTCTAATATGAAAATATCTGTAATAATTTGGAAAATGATAAAGGTCAAACTGTGTAATCAGTTTCATTTCCACTAATCTATGTAATATTTATATATGATATATGACATGTGAATTAACACCACAACCTCTTCTCTTCTACTCTACTTCTTTTCTGCTCTCTATTTCTATTAACCACAAGTCACTTGGTTCACCTTTTATATTTTTCGGTTAATCACCTCCACCAAAAACCACCATTCGCGTTTCATTTTTCTTCCTTCTCTCGACAACCGCTAGCAACCATCATATCCATTATTACCTTGAAGCATTCGACCCATTAACACCCAAAATCACATCTTTCTTAAACTATTTTGTTCTAGCCATAAGTCACGAGCCACTTTCACCACACCATGATCACCACCATCGGGTATCACTATATCCATCACCACCTTCATGAAACAACCACCACCGTGAATAATCACCACCTAAACACCTTCCATCAACCACCTTCTACCACCTCTCAAACCCTACGAACCAACTGCAATCACCATCGATTTCCTCATTAAACCCACTTGATAACCGTTTGTTCCAGCTTCAATGATGAACACCACCACAACCATCTTTAAAACCCACCTAAAACGAGAACTGTGTACATCCATCTTTCTGTTTGTTGTCCGGGAACCACACTTAAAGTGTTATGGTTCTAACATCCAAGGATTCGTGAAATACTGCTACAAATCACAGCTCGTAAATTTCCTGTTTTGTTTATACTAAAACAGCGATGATAATTAAGCAAAGAAAAAGATGAAGCTTTTGCATAATTCTTTCGGTTTCAATCATGACAAAACCCCACAGCTGTTCTTTGTCGTTGCTGCTAACAGTTTCTATTTCGGTGTGTTCACATCCCCACAAACCGTCACTCTCTCATATATTTTTTTTATTTGCTGCGTCCCTGTTTACAACATAGAAAAAGTGATTGATTAATTTTAGGAATTCAAATGTGAGTGGAGACGTGGGTACCAGATGGGGACATATCTTGGATTCCAAAACCATCGAGCTATTTGAATCAGTTTTTTTTTTATTTAAAAACAAACTTGAATCGGGCTTATAATTTATCCGGGCTATCTTAAAATGGTGTTGTTTTCAAATGATGGGATGAATCCAGGATTGAAGATAAAGATACTGATATAACGTTAATCATAACCGAACCTTTAATTCATCTTGGATCCACAAAACGGGTTTGGATCAGAAAATAATCGGGCCATTTAAATTATCGCTGGGCTTAAAGATTGGGCCGTTATTCTTGGGCTTCACCGTTTTTCTTTTAAAAGTGATAAAAATATGATGAAACTATTACATTGATATTGAGTAGTTAAAAACGCGATTTGAATTAAGTACTCACGAGTGCTTCAGTGGTTTGGGAGGAAGTTGTGTAATTGTGAGGTCCTGGGTTCAAGTCCCATTCGCGACAATATTCTTTTTCGCCTTTGAGGTAGTTATTTACTTAATTATTTATGATTAACATTATCTTATTATCATTATTATTAATATTATTATTATAATTATTTTTATTATCACTAACATTAAAATTTACATTTTAATTAAAATTATTACTATCATTATTATTATTTTCATTAACATAATTTTTATACATTATTTTATTTACATTATTTCATTAATATTATCATTAATATTATTATCATTACAGTAATAATATTATTAAAAACATAATAACATCATTTACATAAATATTTATATATAACAAATTTTGATTTAACAATATAAGTATATAGATATATATGTATTGATATAACCATATGTATCAATATTATATAATAAATAGACGTAATTATTTGATTACCATTATATGTGTTAATATATATAAATGATATATGTTCGTGAATCCGAGGCCAACCCTACAATAGTTCAATGATGTTGTATGTATTTTTACTACAAAATACATTAGGTGAGTATATAGTCCCTTTTAAACTCTAAATATTTTTGGGCTGAGAATACATGCGCTGTTTTTATAAATGATTTACGTTATGGACACAAGTGATCAAAAATAAAATCTACGTTGAGTTGTACCATGGCATATTTCTTTATACTTGGTAGCTAATATTTACGTGAGGAGCGTAAACGCGAATCCTGTTGATAGATCTATCGGGCCTGACAACCCCAACCGGGCTGAACGACCATGCATTAATTAACCGGTTGCACAGTACTTCGTTTCGTTACTACACTTGGTACGGTGTAGGGTTTATTTAAGAATATGCTGCGATGATATATATATGTTAAGTATGGTTACCAAGTGCTCAACGACTTTTCATACACGAGGAGTGTATTCTTTATAAACATGAAATCTTGTGGTCCATAGTTATAACGCTGCTAGCATCAAACCTATATATCTCACCAACTTTATGTTGACATTTTAAACCATGTTATTCTCAGGTATGAAAGAAACCTTCCGCTGTGCATTTGCTCATGTTAAGGACATTATTTGGAGTCGACCATCGCAATGGGACCAACTGTTGAAGACTTAGTCCGGGCGGATAAGGACCGGTCCTTTCAGTTGGTATCAGAGCTGGTTTAATGCCGTTTATGAGCGGGTTAATCGTAGAGGGGGTTCTCACAGTGTTACCTGTGACGAAGCATTGGCTCTTGCCCCTCGCGGTCCCTATTAGGGTTGGCTGGCTTGGCAGAGATGCGGGCTGTAAAATCAGTGTCTGAGGTACGCTCAGTGGTCACCAGGCGGTTTGCTGGGTATCAGCAGCTGCGGAAGGCACTGGGTGGGACGGGTTGTCCCCAACTGTCTTTCAGTTGGTATCAGAGCGTTGGTCTTAGCGAACCAGGTCTCCCATTAGTGTGTCTAACTGGTAGTTGTTAGGCTACATTAGTGAGTCTGGACTTTGACCGTGTCTGCCTGTCAAAAGTTTTGCTTATCATTTCTAGTCGGAAATCATCTGCTTATCATCCTTAGGAAATTGCCTGCCTATCATTCTCAAGTCTAGACACGTCCTACTGCATTTAGTGCATCGATAGTGTATAAACGAAATTCATATCTTAGCGTATCTGATAATTCATATCTTAACGCATCTGTAGACTTGCTTGTCATATGCCGTAAGATCCTCTGTAGGCTACAAAATCTTTATTATTATAGATATTCTATGAAGTTAGAATATCATTCTATATTCGAAAATCATTTCACGTAAAAGATTCTTCTCAAATTGCCCTCTTGGCGATGAACCTGAAAGCACTTACCGGCAAACCTGTTCAAGAAACCATTTACCCTCTCATTTCCAGAGTATCCCGTCACGATTATATATTATCCTATATTTCGAATCTTACTCAACCGCTCGTCTCAACCGTCAATCATTCCGTAGTACTAGAAGAAGTTAACGAACTACGCGTTCGTGTGTCGACTTTGGAGAACATGGTGCGAAGGTTACGAATACCAGCAGCAGCACCAACAGCATAATCAGTACCACCATTATCGACGTCGACAGTACCCTTATTATCCCTAACCCATAACCACGCCGTAACTCTCAACATCACAACCTATACCTCGAATATCAACATTTCACGCCTCAATATCACCATCTGTACTTCGAGTATGAACTTCGTTCTACACATCGATCTACATCGATTATCTTCGCTTTACGTATCATTCCACCTCATTTTACCTTCGTCCGACATGGCAATTATGTAATCTCTAAAGTTCTAGAGATCATGTAATCAAGTGCTAACAATAAATCAAATGAGTATAAAATCTTATTGACTCATTAAATCCATAATTACATCTGAAGAAAATATATATGCAAGTATATTTTTATAAAGATCGTAATTAAAAATTCTTTCGTACAAACTGTTAATGATGAAAATATTTTAACGGGTGGGTAGTACCCAAGGAATATTTAAAATTCACATTAACAAGTTACACTGTACATTCTTCGAATCTGATTCAACGGTCATTTATTATTCTACTTACAACCACCGATATTCATATCCACTCACCCCGGAATAACCATTTTCATTCAAATTTCATATTCGGATTTTGACCTATCGGAATCCAACAAGTGGCATAAAGAAGAAAACATTGTACGAAATAAAATTTGTTAAAAACAGACGAATTAATTAAATTGAAATATTGTTAGGAATCCACGCTAACTGTTCCTAGCTAACTGTTCCCGGCTAACATTTAATTTATCGCAATTTACATTCTCGCAATTTTAATTTCTGCACTGTACATACTGTCGGGACACATGTACAATAATACGTCGGATTAATTCTGAGACAACACGTTGTATAATGGGTCATGATATATATTTATTTATTTTACGCACTTTAAATAACGGGACACGTATGCAAGGTTTCGACTTATCATATCGACCCATCTATATATATATATTTCGGAACAACCGCAGACACTCTATATGTGAAGGTGGGAGTTGGCTATACAGGGTTGGAGTTTATTCCAAAATATATATATGGTTTAAGTTGTGATCGACACTGAGACCGGTACACGGGTCACGATACGTATTAATTAATTCAAATATTATATATATTTAATTTATATATGAATTTATTAGACTATTGGACAATCGGACTATTGGACTGCTAACTTTGGATAATTAAAATGAATTAAAATGTTGATTATAACATATGAAACTAAAACTAATCTTCAAGTTTGCCACTTGATTTCATCTTAAACCTCATTTGTATCTTGATGATTACAACCTGTGTTCAAACATATCATGATTCTTGAAAACACCTCGATCGAGAAGTTGAATCAGCTGCACCTCGTCTATGGAAGAAAGATTCATGCATACAGTTATGCACCCGAAAAACCCTCGAAACCAAATTCATAGTTTAACACATACCGTGTTGAATCCTTTGCCATTTATTAGCAAAAACAATCCTACAGTTCCTTTTCAAGAAGCTAATTTTGTCACAGCTCCACTTCGACCTTTCAGTGAGACTACTCCTATTATAACCTCGATATTTATACCTTGTCCTTTCGCCGTCGTTACCAGAGAACCTTTTATATTTCACAACATCATCAGCAGTTGTACCAGCAACTCGTTATCTTTCTGGTGAAATCCGCAACCAGTATTTTGAAAATCTCGTAGAAATTCTCCCAGTTATATCGAAAACGTTTATCCCTAAGAATTTCATATTTCGAATGTGAAGTTTCTGAGAAACGCCCTAAACTATGAAGTAGTTCTTGAAATGCTGATGAAGCAGCAAAAACTGTAAATGACTTTAACAATCAAAAGATTGATGATGAAGAATGGTATGGTGGTAAAGCTAAGAAAAGAGAAGGATTGAAACCGAAAGACGGATTGAGCAAAGTATGAAAGAGGCTGTGGATAAATCACAAGGACTGAACCTGCTTTCAAAGAATCCAAACGATTCAGTGCCTGCTAAAATCGTTAGTAATAACCCTATTCCTTATTATAAACCTTCACAGACAAATCTTCCTCGTTATCCATTGATATCATTGTGCCTTTCATTGTAAATATCCCCAATATTTCTGAAGATATATTCACAACTTATCTGAGATCATGAATCCCTCCGTAATATCGGTGTTACAACATAAAAGAAACTGTGTTAGTTTCTAGGTTCTGAAACCTCTAAAGTTAAAATATGAATGTTTTGAAGTAGTGTTGGGAACTGATGCATGAATTAGTATAATATAATGAAACTTGATCAACTTCATTATATTACAGTAAGTCATGTTAAGTTTCTAATGGAATGTGATGATTCACAGTACCGTCATCATGTTCCATGTTACACGGCTCTTACATTCTATCTAATCCCCAAACGTATTAGGAACATATCGTCTTGATAGTTCGATCTTTTCCAGGATATTCTGGTAATTGGACAAATCAAAATCGTGCCATTACCATTTCTTTCTAAGAGCATTAGCTATGTTCATACCTACGAATTTCGGATCATTACTCGCTTGACTTGAGGACGGGAAGAAGAAACGAAGGGACAATGTCCCGAAATAGAAATTGGAGTATAAATCGCAGCAAATAGAAGAAAGTATAAACTGTGGATGACAATGATTATAGAAGACAGAAGTAGGAACACCGAAGTATAAGGGAAGATATCAAACTCAACAACCACTCAGAAATTACAAACTGTGTATATCAATACGTATTGCAACGTAAAGACACGGGAGAATTAGAAACATTATAATTCCAAGAAAATCATAAAAGTGAATAGATTCTTCTGGCGGCAGATGAAAGAGAAGAATGAAAGATATGAAAGTTAGAAGTATAATAAGAATCAGGATTGGATGAAGCATATTAAGGAATAAGTAGAGGAAGAAAGAATAGAAGGTGTAGAGAATAAGGAAACGTAGGAGGTAGATTTATAGTGAAATATCCGACAGAGAAATCAAAACAGATTGCCACATTAAATCAAAGAAGATTCTGATCCCTAAAGAGCCAAATCTTGTTACATAAGATTTTCTTTAAATCCCTTAAATTCTGAAAATCAATCCTAATCACGTCATCGGTTAAAACAATTCCATATTCACTCATTTCATTCTTTTGTGATAGCTTCACTCGTGCGCTTCTCATAATCGAATTGTTTTACCGCTATTACTAAATGGTGATAAAACTCTATTTATCAATTTATATTCGTCATAAAAACATCTTATTGTTAGTCATGACGATCTCTATCAAATTTCGGGGACGAAATTTCTTTAACGGGTGGGTACTGTAACGACCCGGGAATTTCCGACCAAATTTAAACCTTAAGCTTTATATGTTTCCGACACGATAAGCAAAATATGTAATGTTGAGTCTAGAAAATTTAAAATTTATATTTAGGTATTCAATTGACCCTTGACCAGTTCTGACGATTCACGAACAGATAATTGTAAATGAATGTGTGTGTGTGTGTATATATATATATATATAGTTTAATATAATATATGATTTAATGGTATAAACTAAATTGTGAAATGAGTTATATAAACCATAAACTTATTAAAAATATAATTAGGAATTATTTGTTTAATTTTTAAAACTTCTTATATTTTACTTAGGGAATGTGAGTGAATAATTAATGTCATTTTTTTTAACAGTTAAAGCTCGAATTTTATAACATAATGACTTAAGTAAATAAAGGAGATTAATCTAAAATTTTGGAATTTTTCCTGAGAAATTTTATCCGCCACTTGTTAACAACGGACCACGATATAATAGTCAAGTAGAAATGTAAGCAGTCTAATATGAAAATATCTGTAATAATTTGGAAAATGATAAAGGTCAAACTGTGTAATCAGTTTCATTTCCACTAATCTATGTAATATTTATATATGATATATGACATGTGAATTAACACCACAACCTCTTCTCTTCTACTCTACTTCTTTTCTGCTCTCTATTTCTATTAACCACAAGTCACTTGGTTCACCTTTTATATTTTTCGGTTAATCACCTCCACCAAAAACCACCATTCGCGTTTCATTTTTATTCCTTCTCTCGACAACCGCTAGCAACCATCATATCCATTATTACCTTGAAGCATTCGACCCATTAACACCCACAATCACATCTTTCTTAAACTATTTTGTTCTAGCCATAAGTCACGAGCCACTTTCACCACACCATGATCACCACCATCGGGTATCACTATATCCATCACCACCTTCATGAAACAACCACCACCGTGAATAATCACCACCTAAACACCTTCCATCAACCACCTTCTACCACCTCTCAAACCCTACGAACCAACTGCAATCACCATCGGTTTCCTCATTAAACCCACTTGATAACCGTTTGTTCCAGCTTCAATGATGAACACCACCACAACCATCTTTAAAACCCACCTAAAATGAGAACTGTGTACATCCATCTTTCTGTTTGTTGTCCGGGAACCACACTTAAAGTGTTATGGTTCTAACATCCAAGGATTCGTGAAATACTGCTACAAATCACAGCTCGTAAATTTCCTGTTTTGTTTATACTAAAACAGCGATGATAATTGATGTGCAGCGAGGGGTATATAAAATAGTTTATATTTTACTAGGAAAAACTATTAAATACGATACAATTTTACACAAGATATTTATTTATTTATAGAATGGATATACTTAAACCTTGCTACAACACTTATAGGCAGTGCACCTAATCGTACAGTAGTGTAGTTTTTAGTAAGTCCGGTTCGTTCCACAGGGAAATCTTTAAACAAAGCTCAACGCTATATTAGTTTACTTTTATTAAAAATACAAATATATATATATAAGTAATATTATTATTATAAAGGGGGGTTTTTACCGTTTAATGACCGGTTTGTCGATTTTAAGACTTTAGTCGCAGTTAAAACCTAATGTAAAATATTAAATAAATAAAAGACTTAATTTAAAGCGTAAAGTAAATAACGATAATAAAATTGCGAATAATAAAAGTGCGATAAAATAAACTTACGATAATTAAAAAGTACGATAATTAAAAGTGCGATTAAATAACAATAAATAAAAGTGCGATAATTAGAAGTGCAATTAAATATAAAATAAAGGAAATTAAATATGAAATAAAAGAATTATGCTTATTTAAACTTCCGTAATCATGATGTTTGACGTGTTGATTTTAGTTTTATGTCCATGGGTTAATTGTCCTTTGTCCTGGATTATTTAATATGTCCGTCTGGTTTTTGTCCATAACAGTCTATCAGTCATAAATATAAAGTGCGAGTGTCCTCATCAAATTATTCTTATACCCGAAGTTAAATATTCCAACTAATTGGGGATTCGAATTGTAACAAGGTTTTAATACTTTGTTTAATGAATACACCAGGTTATCGACTGCGTGTAAACCAAGGTTTTACTACTTTGTTAACAATTACACCAATTACCCTTGAATGTAATTTCACCCCTGTTTTAATTATTCTAGTGGCTATTAATCCGTTCCCGTGTCCGGTTAAATGAACGATTATTCGTACATATAAATACCCCGCCCATCGTGTCCGATCGAGTGTATATGGTAATTTATAGGGACGCCCAATTGTAAATCTTTATATTAACATTAACAAACTTTCATTTAGTTAAACAAATATAAAGCCCATTAATAGCCCATAGTCTAATTTCCACAAGTGTCGTTCTTTTGTCCAAACCTCAATTATGGTACAAAGCCCAATTACCCAATTTTAGTAATTAGCCCAACATCATGATTACTTCGTTTTAAATAAGCATAATAATAACTTAGCTACGAGACATTAATGTAAAAAGGTTGAACATAACTTATAATGATTAAAAATAGCGTAGCGTTACACGGACAGAATTTCGACTTACACCCTTACAACATTCGCTAACATACCCTTATTATTAGAATTATAATTAAAATTAAAATTAAAATATAAATTATATATATATATATATATATATATATATATATATATATATATATCGTATATATTGAGAGATGAGAGAAATAAGATATGAAATTTGATCAGAATTCGGTTTCCTTTATAGCCAGAGTTGAAATTTGGGGCTCCGCGACTCGCGGCAAAAACCCCTTCAAACTCCGCGAGTCGCGGAGATAGAAATTACAGCTCAGTCCTTGGAGTTTTCTCTGCCGACGGTTTTTAATATATATATATAATATATATATAATTAATATAATTAATTATATATTATATTATATTTATATATATAGTTAACTTGTAATTTTTAGTCCGTTGCGTCGAGCGTTAAGAGTTGACTCTGGTCCCGGTTCCGGATTTTCGAACGTCCTTGCGTACAATTTTATATTTTGTACTTTGCGTTTTGAATCTTGTACTCTTGTAATTTCGAGACGTTTCTTATCAATAATTGGAACCTTTTTGATTGTCTTTTGTACTTTTGAGTTTTTTTGGTCGTTTGCGTCTTCAATTCGTCGAATCTGTCTTTTGTCTTCACCTTTTATTATTTAAACGAATATCACTTGTAAATAGAACAATTGCAACTAAAAGCTTGTCTTTCTTGAGGAATAATACTATGAAATATATGTTCGTTTTTAGCATTATCAAATATTCCCACACTTGAGCGTTGCTTGTCCTCAAGCAATATCGTCTTGAAATACTAGAATCACTTCTTTATTCTTCACACTTTGTACATCAGTGATTTCTATACGGCGGTATAAACAATGGTAGTAACGATATGGTTTACAGTCCCACATGACTATAAAAATTTAGATCCATTAAGGAAATTGGATCTTTATGAAAACATTTGATCTTTTGAAATCTAGTTTTTACCCTAGATAAGTTTTCCGGAATAACCCTTTACCGGTGTTTGCAAAATATTTTTGTGGGTTAGGTGGGTTTCAGATTTGAAAATTTTAGCTCAAAACTTGCGGTTTTGTGTCACCCACTTGCTATCCTTGTATTTGGAAAGCAACACGTCCAGTTTACTTGTCCCGTATATTACCTTTCGGTAAACTACCGTCCGGTTGTAAAGGAAAGCGTTGAACAAGCAACTGTTAAGGCAATGTCCCGTGACATGCTTTTAATTATGGTCTATAACGTGTCGGACGCAATTACTATCCTTGGTAGGAGCAATAGTATAGCTCACCCTTATAATTTTTCGGTCTGGCACAAAGTCCTGTCTTTGACCATGCTATGCAACCACCGTTCTTACGGTTGACACCCGATTTAGTTCAGGTGACCTAATGAATTCCAGGTGAATTCCTAGGATTTTACGTTCAATGGTAATGAACGCATTGAAAATAGGGTTTTCAGAAAACAAATCGGTTTATAATTTTGATCAAAATATTTTCTCGTTTAAGCTCGAGTTTAGATATCATTGAATTCCATGAGTTTGTAATTCTCAATCTTTAAGGTCAATCTCTAGGATTGAGTAATATCAGTCTTAAAAGCTGATTTTTAATCTTTAAGGAGATTATCCTTTCTGGGGATCTGATTCATTAGTCTTATCAAGCTAATTTGCACGGTGCCCCCCATTGTACGAGATAAATCCTTCTCATGGTTAGGATAAATCTGACCACTTGGCGACCCTGTTTAATGCTGAGGTCCGTGGATTTCCTGCTGATTTTAGTGATGACTTTTCTAGATTTTTCGTCAACCTACAGCTGGTCTGAACGACAACTTCATGACCTAAATCAAGAAGCGCGTTTCTTTTTCGGAAGACTTTACTTCCTTTTAATGATGGAATTGATTCATTGTGTAGATCCATCTCTTCTTTTCTTTCATCGGGTAAAACAGTTTAGTTTAGTCCAAAGCAAAAGTATTTTCAGTTATTTGTTACAGATATATGTGACATATGTTTAAGATAACTTGGTAAATTTTCCCACACTTGGCTTTTATTTTCCTTTTTATCGTCCTCTATTCCATTTTAAATGAATTTTAACATTTTAGTTTGTTTCTCAGTTTATGTCCTTTCCGAGGTAACAATAATTTCGGTGTTAAAACCTAGTTTTATCGTTCATAAATATGTATAAACATGATTTTGAATTCATTTAATTGAAAATTTTGAAAAATTTTACTAGAATTGGGTAGTCAGTATATAAGACTAGGGCTATTCTTTTTTATCAGAGAGCACTAGATTCTAATACAACTACTGCTTTACTAGTATTTTTAATGGTAACCAAGTATTTAATATAAAAATTTTAAAATCCGAAAGAATTTAACCCCTTCCCACACTTAAGATCTTGCAATGCCCTCATTTGCAAGAAATCAGTAACAATTTAAATTATTGAGGGTGATTTGTGTGAAAATGATTAAATTTTTACCAAAGTTTCCAAATATATTGGCGTTTGATTGCTGAATGATAAATGGTGCACATCATTTGTTCATTCCGTCTTGTTGTTATTTCACATATATTTTGCATCTTGTCGTCAAAATTAGTTGCTTTTGCTGAACTTAATGCCAGTCTTTGAAAATGCGTTGTTTTACCCTCTGTACTAGTAATTCCCTAATTGGCCCGGCCAATTCTACAGCTTCTAAGGGTCCCCATTCTATGACCCTCGGTACCTCAACAACCTTAGAGTGAAGAGTATGCAAACCCGTTGATATTTTGGATAATCTATCCAAAGTCTGTCAAATCTCAGGTTCGGGTGCAACTCTTCCAAATGCATATCGGAAAAGGTCATGACTGGATGAGGTACATCCTACTTGTAGTAGTTATCTACCTCCTGTTGTTCCAAATTCTCGGCAGGAGCATTGCGGGCTTGGGATGAAGATTCACCCCTTTCATTCTGCAAAACACATCAAACACAAATTTTGTGCATCCAAATATGCATTAGTGTCAGCAAAATCATCAATTAAAATAATTACAATGACATTATCAATTTATATCAAACTTAAGCTTATTTTCACATTTTTATCAAATCTACACTTTTTCAAATAAGCATATACGAAAATTTTCGCCAGGTTCATAAGCATTCAACTCAAATAACATGTCAAAATAATCATTACTAGCAATTAAACAAGTCTCAAATGGCATTATCTTTCAAAAATCAAGTTCATGAATTTTGGACTTGAAAAAGTCCACTTTAATTCTCAAAATCATGTTTAGGCTCAAAGTTTGAATCATTTAACTACCTAGACATGTTACACTACTCAATTTAGCAACAATTCATGACAAAAATCGGCCATAACCTGTTTATATCAAAAAGCCCCAAATTTGCTCAAGAACACAAACCCTAGATTATTCAAAATTTGAAGTTTAAGGCTTCTAATCATGTTAAACAGCATCAATCTAGGTTATACAAGCATAATACATAAACAATTTAAGTCTAATTACACTAAAAAGCATCAAAATCAAATTGGGGAAAAAATAGCTCAAGAACACCAAAATTCGAATTAAATGGTGTTTAGGTGTAGAAATTTACCGTTTTTCTTGAGTAATTCTTAGATAGCATCCTTCTCAACATGATTTAAGCAAAAAATTTGGTGATTAACGGTTAAAAATTGGGATTTTTGGGGGTGATTTTCGGGTTTTTTCGGGTGCAGTTTCGCAGTATTTTTCTGTGTTTTTGTTTGTGGGAGTGAACTGATCGTGCAGTTCTTTATATTTTTTTTCTGATTTTTGATCCCTCCGCGAGTCGCGGAGGTTTTGTACTTCAAACTCCGCGAGTCGCGGAGTTTACTCTTTTTTTTTTTTTTTTTTTTTTTTTATATAATCTTTAACTTCTTAAAACAATTTAGTAATTAATTTTAAAATTTTGTTTCCCTTGTTATTTAGGATGAGGTCGTTTCGGATCGATGTCCTAGTCCGTCCCTCGACAAAATTTTAAAATTTGTCTTTTTGTAGCGATTGTTTTAAAAGCTAAGATTTTTGGGTTTTTTCAATGTTTTTGGCATACTCTAATTCAGTAAGATTAAAAATAATGATAATAAAAGTTCTCGTCCCTCCCTCGGGTAAAGCAATTTCGGTTCAAAGACCTAGTCTTCAACTTACGACGAATTTTAAAAATCATATTTTTAACTTAATGAGATAAAGTAAATTTTTGTTTTTAAATTCACACAACTTAAATATAAAATTCAAAATTAATATTAAAAATTCACACCAAACTCAAAATTTGAAATGAATAAAATTAAAAATTCATATTTTTTTTTTTTTTTTTAAAATTAAAAATTCACACCAAACTTAATTTAAAAATTTATAAATTCATATCAAACTTATATTAATTTTTCAAATAATTACAATTTTAAATATATTGTTTTTACAAAGTTTACAATATTAATTTAAGATTTATATTAATTTTAAAAACATGGTAAAAATAAAATTAAAAATCTTTTTGTCTTTTTATCCCACTTTAATCAATCAAATATTATCAAAAATATGCGCCCCTCTTTTCGGTAAAGTAATTTCGGTTCCAAGACCTAATTTAACTCATGACGAATTTTTGAAATATTTTGGGTTGATTGATTAAAGATATTTATACCTTAAGAATAAACGTTAAATTTCGCAGTGATGTAATAAATTTTTGAATGATATCAATAATTTCGGTCGCCAAACCTAATTTTATTCAATACCAATTTAATACTTTTTAGCGAACAAATTAGCGTTTATTATCAAAAGGTTAAAAATAAAAATAAAAATAAAAACTGTACAGACATACCTGTGAAATAGATTTCTTAGTTATATGATCTATTCCATTCATAAGATAGTCGGTTTAATTGATTTTCCATGGCTACATAGGCGTAACCTCGAGCATTCAGTATCTTTTCTTCTAAACATATGAACGGTCCGTCTCTGCATAAAGTAACAAATTCGGTATTTGAATAGGTTTGATTATTTGAACATTTACCTCCATGTGACCATTTTCCGCATTTGTGACATCGTTCTAGGTGTCGTGCTCTTCTTTTCGCTGCGGATTTTGATTTTCATTTACCAAATTGTAACTTATTATCTTCGCGTCTGGATCCTTTTCTAACTCCGTCCATTCTTTCTCTGATTACTGATACTAGTTCACTCGGTAGTATGTCATTATTACGTTTAGTGATCAAAGCGTGTAGCATTAGACCATGGTTTAGTTCACAGGCAGTCTTCATTTCGTAAAAACCTAAAAAAATAAAAATTCAGAATGGGGGGAGAAGACTAGTTCTTTAGGGTCTGCTAGGGAAAGACCATACGTGTTCCATTTTCGAGAACTACACGAAAACAGACAATCTAACTCTAACAGAAATATATATTATCCTTTAAAGACTTGATTCTCCCCACACTTAGTTGGCTGTGGTGTCGAAATTGTGATTAACTTCGTTGTCAACTTCCATCGGACCATGTATGTAATGTTTAACTCTGTGACCATTAACTTTAAATTCTATCCCATTTGAATTTATTAATTCTATCGTTCCGTATGGGAAAACTCTTTTGACTATGAATGGTCCAGACCATCTTGATTTCAATTTTCCAGGAAATAGCTTGAATCGTGAATTGAAAAGAAGAACTCTGTCTCCTTCTTTAAATTCTTTTGAACTTCTGATTCTTTTGTCATGCCATTTCTTCGTTCTTTCTTTATAGATTAACGAATTTTCGTATGCTTCATGTCTTAATTCTTCTAATTCGTTTAGTTGACTTAATCGTAGACGTCCGGCTTCATGTAAATCAAGATTACATGTTTTCAAAGCCCAAAATGCTTTGTGTTCAATTTCTACTGGAAGATGACATGCTTTTCCATAAACAAGTCTAAAAGGTGTGGTTCCAATTGGAGTTTTGTAGGCTGTTCTAAAAGCCCAGAGTGCATCCTCCAATTTAATGGACCATTCCTTCGGATTTGATCCTACGGTTTTCTCTAGAATACGTTTTAAAGCTCGGTTGGTGTTTTCAACTTGTCCACTTGTTTGTGGATGATATGCGGTGGAGATTTTATGAGTTACTCCATATCTTTTAAGAACTTTCTCAAGTTGATTATTACAGAAATGAGTACCCCGATCACTTATTAAAGCTTTCGGTGTTCCAAACCTTGCAAAAAGACGTTTTAAAAAGTTGACTACAACTCGTGCATCGTTAGTTGGGAGAGCTTGTGCTTCCGCCCATTTAGATACATAATCAATGGCTACGAGTATATATAGATTATTATGAGATTTTGGAAATGGACCCATAAAGTCAATACCCCAAATGTCAAATATTTCACATACTTGGATGACATTTTGTGGCATTTCATCACGTTGACTTATTTTTCCGGCCCTTTGACATGCATCACAGGATTTGCAAAGAAGGTGTGCGTCTTTGTAAATTGTAGGCCAATAGAATCCAGCTTCATAAACTTTTCTTGCTGTTAGTTGAGGCCCATAATGCCCTCCTGTTGGTCCTGTGTGACAATGGTTTAAAATTTTACTAGCTTCATCTCCAAATACACATCGGCGTATTATTCTATCGGGACAACTTTTAAACAGATGTGGGTCTTCCCAGAAATAGTGTTTTATATCACTGAAGAATTTCTTTCGTCTTTGGTACGATAATCCTTTTTCAAGGAATCCACAAACTAAGTAGTTTGCATAGTTTGCAAACCATGAGATTTCTTTATAATCTATCTTCAATAGATATTCATCAGGAAAGTTGTCTTGTATGGCTGATTCATTCAGAACTTCTAATTCGGGATTTTCAAGACGAGAAAGATGATCAGCGGCGAGATTTTCTGCTCCTTTTTTATCTCGGATTTCAATATCAAACTCTTGTAAGAGTAAGATCCAACGGATTAATCTTGGTTTAGCATCTTGTTTTGAAAATAGGTATCTAAGAGCAGAATGGTCGGTATAGACCACCGTTTTTGCTAGAACGAGATATGATCGAAATTTGTCAAAAGCAAAGACAATAGCAAGGAGTTCTTTTTCAGTAGTTGTATAGTTCGTTTGTGCTCCTTGTAACGTCTTACTAGCATAATATATAGGTTGAAATCATTTTTCAATCCTTTGTCCTAAAACGGCTCCCATTGCAAAATCGCTTGCATCGCACATTAGTTCAAATGGTAGATTCCAATTTGGTGTTATCATGATCGGTGCATTAGTGAGTTTTTCTTTAAGAATATTAAAAGATTTGATACACTCATCTGAAAAGATGAATGCCGCCTCCTTTTCTAGGAGTTTATTCATAGGAGTGGCAATTTTAGAAAAATCTTTTATGAAACGTCGGTAAAAACCGGCATGCCCTAGAAAACTCCTAACTCCTCTAACATTTGTGGGATGTGGAAGTTTAGCAATTACATCTACTTTAGCTCTATCCACTTCAATTCCTTCTTTTGAAATTTTATGTCCAAGAACGATGCCTTCTTTAACCATGAAATGGCATTTCTCCCAATTAAGTACTAGATTTGATTTTTCGCATCTAATTAGCATTCGTTCCAGATTAACTAGACATGATTTAAATGTATCACCGAAGACTGAAAAGTCATCCATGAATACTTCCATGCATTCTTCTATCATGTCGTGAAAAATCGCCATCATACACCTTTGAAAGGTTGCAGGGGCGTTACAAAGTCCAAATGGCATTCTTTTGTAAGCAAAAGTACCATAAGGGCACGTGAATGTGGTTTTCTCTTGATCTTCGGGTGCTATTGGAATTTGAAAATATCCGGAAAATCCATCTAGAAAACAATAGTAACTATTTCCGGCTAATCTTTCCAACATTTGATCTATGAAAGGTAAGGGAAAGTGATCTTTTCTGGTGGCGTCATTTAATTTTCTATAATCAATACATACACGCCATCCTGTTACAGTCCTAGTAGGAATAAGCTCATTTTTCTCATTTGTAATGACAGTCATACCACCCTTCTTAGGTACGCATTGAACTGGGCTTACCCATGGACTATCAGAAATTGGATATATCAAACCTGCATCTAGCAGTTTAATAATATCTTTTTTAACTACATCTTGCATATTAGGATTTAGTCTTCGTTGGCGTTGCACATACGTTTTATGACCTTCTTCCATAAGGATTTTATGTGTGCAATACGAAGGACTTATTCCTTTAATATCATGAATCTTCCATGCAATGGCTGGTTTATGAGCTTTCAACACAGAAATGAGTTGTGATTTCTCATTTTCAGTAAGAGAAGACGATATTATTACAGGTAATTCAGATTCACCATGTAAATAAGCGTATTCCAAATGGTTTGGAAGTGGCTTTAACTCTAATTTCGGAGGTTCTTCTATCGATGATTTATATCGATATCTGTCTTCTTCTTTTAGCATTTGAATTTCTTCTGTTGTTGGTTCATATCCATTAGCTATAAGTGTAGCTAACATTTCAGCTTCATCAATTGGTTCATTACCTTCTCCTAAAGAACATTCTCCTGTTCCTCGTAATTCTGGAAATTCTTCTAATAATTCTGCATGTGCATCTATAGTTTGAATATAATAACATGTATCATCTGCAGATTGCGGTTGTTGCATTGCTCTATCAACTGAAAAGGTAACACTCTCATCCTCTATACTTAGGGTCAGTTTCTTACCGAACACGTCTATCATTGCTTTAGCCGTGTTTAAGAATGGTCTTCCTAATATGAGAGGAACTTGAGAATCTTCTTCCATGTCCAAAACAACAAAATCTACTGGAAATACTAAAGTACCAACTTTTACTAGCATGTTCTCCATTATCCCTCTAGGATATTTTATTGATCTATCGGCTAGTTGTATGCTTATTCTGGTTGGTTTCAATTCTCCAAGGTCTAGTTTAGCGTATAGTGAATACGGCATTAGATTTATACTAGCACCTAAGTTTGCCAATGCTTCTATTGAACTAAGACTACCCAGAAAACATGGAATTGTGAAACTTCCTGGATCAGATAATTTTTCTGGTATCTTATTCAACAGCACTGCTGAACAATTAGCATTCATAGTAACAGGCGAGAGTTCTTCCATTTTCTTTCTATTCGTGATTAGATCTTTCAAGAATTTAGCATATCTTGGCATTCCTGAAATCACATCAATGAAAGGAAGATTTACATTTATCTGTTTAAACATATCCAAGAATTTGGATTGCTCGGCTTCAAGTTTTTCTTTCTTCATTTTACTCGGGTAAGGAAGTGGTGGTTGGTATGGTTTAACATAAGGTTTATCCTTAACTGTGTTATCTTCATTAACCTTTTCAACTACCGGTTCTTTTTCCTTTTCTTTATCAGGTTGTGGTTCTTGTGGAGTAGGAATAGTTTCATCAGAAGTTACAAGTATTTCAGGTGATTTAAGTGTTGTACCACTTCTTGTGGTAATAGCTTTAGCTGTTTCATTCCGGGGGTTAGCGTTTGTATCACTAGGTAGACTTCCCGGTTTTCTTTCACCTATTAACCTTGCTAGGTTACTTACTTCTTGTTCCAGATTTTGAATAGAAGCTTGTTGATTTCTAAATGCTTGAGCATTTTGTTCATTGGTTTGTTTCTGAGATGTGAAAAACTGCGTTTGAGTTTCAACTAGCTTCGTCATCATATCTTCTAAATTCGGCTTTTTATCATCGGTTTGTTGTGGTGGGTTGTTTTGAAAATTCGGTCTTTGCTGATTGTAAGTATTATTGGATACTTGTTGATTGCTAGGACCTTGTTGGTTGTTGTATGGAATATTTCGGTTATAATTCTGGTTTTGATTGTAAATCGGTCTTGGCGGTTGATAATTATTCTGATAATTATTTCCAGGCCTTTGGTTTATGTATGAAATATTCTCTCTTTGTTCCATTGTTAATTCAATACTGAGACAATCTTTTGTCAAATGTGGTCCTCCACACTGCTCACAACTAATTCGTATTGAGTGAATATCCTTAGTCATCTTTTCCATTCGTCTCTCGAAAGCATCTATCTTTGCGGAAATGGAATCTAAGTCATGGCTAGAATCGGCTCTAGCTGCTTTAGATGATCTAATGATATCTTTTTCTTGTAGTGATGTCGCATCCTCGGTAGAATATTTGTACTATTTGACAGGTGTCTAAACCATGTTGCGGACATCCTCTTAACAACTTTTCATATCTTGTCCACGCCTCATATAGAGTTTCATTTGGCTTCTGTGTGAACGTAACAATTTCTGCTTGAAGTCTTACGGCTTTAGATGCAGGAAAGAATTGTTTAAGAAATTTGTCAACTAAAACATCCCATGTATCAATCGCCCCTTCAGGTAACGATTCCAACCAATCTTTGGCTTCTCCCTTTAAAGTCCAGGGAAATAACATGAGATATATCTGTTCATCCTCCACTTCTCGTATTTTAAATAGTGTGCAGATCCTATTAAAGGTACGTAGATGTTCATTTGGATCTTCCTTCGGCGCACCACTAAATTGGCATTGATTAGTCACCATGTGTAGAATTTGTCCTTTGATTTCATAATCTGGCGCATTAATGTCTGGATGAGTAATTGCGTGACCTTGGCCAGTGCGTTTAGCTCTCATTCGGTCTTCCATACTTAAAGGTTCCAGATTCTCCATAATTGAATTTGTTGAATCGGTATCACTAGATGATTATGATTTAATGGTTCGTTCCTCAACAATCTCTGTTTGAATGATTGGTGGTTCCGGAGGAAAGTTTAATGGTTCAGGATCTATGAACCGTTCCTGAATATTCTCTGGATTCTCAATTGTGAGGTCGGGTTCAAAAAATGGATTATCGGAAATTTGAACTGAAGTACTTGGTTGATTGGATGACGATTCTAAAGAAAAATCAACGGCGGTTATATTTGCTAAATGTCTTGATCTAGTTACAGGTGGTGAACGTACAAAAGGTGATGAACGTCTTGCTCGGTGCATTCACTGAATATCCTATTAGTTTTAAAAAGGAAAGAAAAATTATAATAAGTTATCCAATCAATAGACTTTTATGATTTTGCCCACGTTTCGAATAGCCAAAAGATGCAGCAGAGGGGCAGGATTCGTTTGGTCTCAATATAATTGAGGACTGTTTGGCTCCAATAACCCGGTCCACGTACAAATCCAACTATTACTACGAACCAGAAAATTTTGATGTCTATTAATTTAACCACTTAAAATAAATTTTCGTAATTTTAAGAAATTTAGATAAGAAGTAGAAAAAATTCTAAGTCCTAAAAACTAGAATGGCGAGAAATAAGAGAGAAAAAGAGTTCGTCGCAAAAGGTCGAAAAAGAAAAATGGTTGAAAAATAAAAGGTGACGGAAAAATAAAAGAAACTTATAAAAACTTAAAAATACTTTACTAACCTAACCTTATTACTACAACTAACTTAAAATTATAATCGCAAATTGAAATTACTAATTGGAATGACAATTGGTACATAGTAAAAGGTCTAAAATTATTAAAGCTTACAAGGAAAAACTAAATCCCAAATGGAAATAACTTAAAAAGAAACTAAAACTTAAAAAGGCGTCGCAAAATTCTAAAGTACCTAAATCTTAGTCTAAAGAAAAAGCACTTAAGGAATTCTACGGCAAAGCCTAAAAATCTAGGAGTAAAAATAACTATAGCAAAAACTAAGTTTAAAATTAAATATGAGCTAAAAATACAAATATTACGCTACAACGATTAAAAAGGTACAAAATATAAAAATATACAAAAAGTTGTAAAAAGTACAATTTTTATAAAAATATTATTTTTATATTATTTATTTAATAAAACTACTAATTTTACAATTTTAATAAAACTAATTAAACAAAATACATAAATTAAATAAAAAGTAAAAATAAAACTAAAACTAATAATAATAATAATAATAATTAGGTTTAAATATTAATAATAATTAATTAAATCCCGTAATTAATGCAGATTTAGGGTTTCTGTTCGCGTGTCAGAGTAGCTCCGCGAGTCGCGGCAATTAAAGAAGAAAACTCCGCGAGTCGCGGGGTTCAGAAATTCTGTTGACAGCTTTCAATTTTTACGCGTTTTTCTTTATTTTTTTTTTATTTTATGTTTTCTGTTTTTTTAAATAAATAAAAGATGTTTAATAAAATTTATATTATTATAAACTAAAATAAAGATAAAGAAACTTATAAAACTTAAATATTTAACAAAATCTTAAAAATAAATACTTATATTTTTGTTTTTTTTTTCTTTTTATATTTTTAAATAATTAAAACGTATTTTTACAAAAACGAATTTTAATAAAAGTTAACTAAAAATCTTTTTTTTTTTATATTAGCGTTGCGCTTCAGGCTTTTAAGATAGTTCCCCGGCAGCGGCGCCAAAAATACTTGATGTGCAGCGAGGGGTATATAAAATAGTTTATATTTTACTAGGAAAAACTATTAAATACGATACAATTTTACACAAGATATTTATTTATTTATAGAATGGATATACTTAAACCTTGCTACAACACTTATAGGCAGTGTACCTAATCGTACAGTAGTGTAGTTTTTAGTAAGTCCGGTTCGTTCCACAGGGAAATCTTTAAACAAAGCTCAACGCTATATTAGTTTACTTTTATTAAAAATACAAATATATATATAAGTAATATTATTATTATAAAGGGGGGTTTTTACCGTTTAATGACCGGTTTGTCGATTTTAAGACTTTAGTCGCAGTTAAAACCTAATGTAAAATATTAAATAAATAAAAGACTTAATTTAAAGCGTAAAGTAAATAACGATAATAAAATTGCGAATAATAAAAGTGCGATAAAATAAACTTACGATAATTAAAAAGTACGATAATTAAAAGTGCGATTAAATAACAATAAATAAAAGTGCGATAATTAGAAGTGCAATTAAATATAAAATAAAGGAAATTAAATATGAAATAAAAGAATTATGCTTATTTAAACTTCCGTAATCATGATGTTTGACGTGTTGATTTTAGTTTTATGCCCATGGGTTAATTGTCCTTTGTCCTGGATTATTTAATATGTCCGTCTGGTTTTTGTCCATAACAGTCCATCAGTCATAAATATAAAGTGCGAGTGTCCTCATCAAATTATTCTTATACCCGAAGTTAAATATTCCAACTAATTGGGGATTCGAATTGTAACAAGGTTTTAATACTTTGTTTAATGAATACACCAGGTTATCGACTGCGTGTAAACCAAGGTTTTACTACTTTGTTAACAATTACACCAATTACCCTTGAATGTAATTTCACCCCTGTTTTAATTATTCTAGTGGCTATTAATCCATTCCCGTGTCCGGTTAAATGAACGATTATTCGTACATATAAATACCCCGCCCATCGTGTCCGATCGAGTGTATATGGTAATTTATAGGGACGCCCAATTGTAAATCTTTATATTAACATTAACAAACTTTCATTTAGTTAAACAAATATAAAGCCCATTAATAGCCCATAGTCTAATTTCCACAAGTGTCGTTCTTTTGTCCAAACCTCAATTATGGTACAAAGCCCAATTACCCAATTTTAGTAATTAGCCCAACATCATGATTACTTCGTTTTAAATAAGCATAATAATAACTTAGCTACGAGACATTAATGTAAAAAGGTTGAACATAACTTACAATGATTAAAAATAGCGTAGCGTTACACGGACAGAATTTCGACTTACACCCTTACAACATTCGCTAACATACCCTTATTATTAGAATTATAATTAAAATTAAAATTAAAATATAAATTATATATATATATATATCGTATATATTGAGAGATGAGAGAAATAAGATATGAAATTTGATCAGAATTCGGTTTCCTTTATAGCCAGAGTTGAAATTTGGGGCTCCGCGACTCGCGGCAAAAACCCCTTCAAACTCCGTGAGTCGTGGAGATAGAAATTACAGCTCAGTCCTTGGAGTTTTCTCTGCCGACGGTTTTTAATATATATATATAATATATATATAATTAATATAATTAATTATATATTATATTATATTTATATATATAGTTAACTTGTAATTTTTAGTCCGTTGCGTCGAGCGTTAAGAGTTGACTCAGGTCCCGGTTCCGGATTTTCGAACGTCCTTGCGTACAATTTTATATTTTGTACTTTGCGTTTTGAATCTTGTACTCTTGTAATTTCGAGACGTTTCTTATCAATAATTGGAACCTTTTTGATTGTCTTTTGTACTTTTGAGCTTTTTTGGTCGTTTGCGTCTTCAATTCGTCGAATCTGTCTTTTGTCTTCACCTTTTATTATTTAAACGAATATCACTTGTAAATAGAACAATTGCAACTAAAAGCTTGTCTTTCTTGAGGAATAATGCTATGAAATATATGTTCGTTTTTAGCATTATCAATAATTAAGCAAAGAAAAAGATGAAGCTTTTGCATAATTCTTTCGGTTTCAATCATGACAAAACCCCACAGCTGTTCTTTGTCGTTGCTGCTAACAGTTTCTATTTCGGTGTGTTCACATCCCCACAAACCGTCACTCTCTCATATATTTTTTTTATTTGCTGCGTCCCTGTTTACAACATAGAAAAAGTGATTGATTAATTTTAGGAATTCAAATGTGAGTGGAGACGTGGGGTACCAGATGGGGACATATCTTGGATACTAAAACCATCGAGCTATTTGAATCAGTTTTTTTTTATTTAAAAACAAACTTGAATCGGGCTTATAATTTATCCGGGCTATCTTAAAATGGTGTTGTTTTCAAATGATGGGATGAATCCAGGATTGAAGATAAAGATACTGATATAACGTTAATCATAACCGAACCTTTAATTCATCTTGGATCCACAAAACGGGTTTGGATCAGAAAATAATCGGGCCATTTAAATTATCGCTGGGCTTAAAGATTGGGCCGTTATTCTTGGGCTTCACCGTTTTTCTTTTAAAAGTGATAAAAATATGATGAAACTATTACATTGATATTGAGTAGTTAAAAACGCGATTTGAATTAAGTACTCACGAGTGCTTCAGTGGTTTGGGAGGAAGTTGTCTAATTGTGAGGTCCTGGGTTCAAGTCCCATTCGCGACAATATTCTTTTTCGCCTTTGAGGTAGTTATTTACTTAATTATTTATGATTAACATTATCTTATTATCATTATTATTAATATTATTATTATAATTATTTTTATTATCACTAACATTATTATTTACATTTTAATTAAAATTATTACTATCATTATTATTATTTTCATTAACATAATTTTTATACATTATTTTATTTACATTATTTCATTAATATTATCATTAATATTATTATCATTACAGTAATAATATTATTACAAACATAATAACATCATTTACATAAATATTTATATATAACAAATTTTGATTTAACAATATAAGTATATAGATATATATGTATTGATATAACCATATGTATCAATATTATATAATAAATAGACGTAATTATTTGATTACCATTATATGTGTTAATATATATAAATGATATATGTTCGTGAATCCGAGGCCAACCCTACAATAGTTCAATGATGTTGTATGTATTTTTACTACAAAATACATTAGGTGAGTATATAGTCCCTTTTAAACTCTAAATATTTTTGGGCTGAGAATACATGCGCTGTTTTTATAAATGATTTACGTTATGGACACAAGTGATCAAAAATAAAATCTACGTTGAGTTGTACCATGGCATATTTCTTTATACTTGGTAGCTAATATTTACGTGAGGAGCGTAAACGCGAATCCTGTTGATAGATCTATCGGGCCTGACAACCCCAACCGGGCTGAACGACCATGCATTAATTAATTGGTTGCACAGTACTTCGTTTCGTTACTACACTTGGTACGGTGTAGGGTTTATTTAAGAATATGCTGCGATGATATATATATGTTAAGTATGGTTACCAAGTGCTCAACGACTTTTCATACACGAGGAGTGTATTCTTTATAAACATGAAATCTTGTGGTCCATAGTTATAACGCTGCTAGCATCAAACCTATATATCTCACCAACTTTATGTTGACATTTTAAACCATGTTATTCTCAGGTATGAAAGAAACCTTCCGCTGTGCATTTGCTCATGTTAAGGACATTATTTGGAGTCGACCATCGCAATGAGACCAACTGTTGAAGACTTAGTCCGGGCGGATAAGGACCGGTCCTTTCAGTTGGTATCAGAGCTGGTTTAATGCCGTTTATGAGCGGGTTAATCGTAGAGGGGGTTCTCACAGTGTTACCTGTGATGAAGCATTGGCTCTTGCCCCTCGCGGTCCCTATTAGGGTTGGCTGGCTTGGCAGAGATGCGGGCTGTAAAATCAGTGTCTGAGGTACGCTCAGTGGTCACCAGGCGGTTTGCTGGGTATCAGCAGCTGCGGAAGGCACTGGGTGGGACGGGTTGTCCCCAACTGTCTTTTAGTTGGTATCAGAGCGTTGGTCTTAGCGAACCAGGTCTCCCATTAGTGTGTCTAACTGGTAGTTGTTAGGCTACATTAGTGAGTCTGGACTTTGACCGTGTCTGCCTGTCAAAAGTTTTGCTTATCATTTCTAGTCGGAAATCATCTGCTTATCATCCTTAGGAAATTGCCTACCTATCATTCTCAAGTCTAGACACGTCCTACTGCATTTAGTGCATCGATAGTGTATAAACGAAATTCATATCTTAGCGTATCTGATAATTCATATCTTAGCGCATCTGTAGACTTGCTTGTCATATGCCGTAAGATCCTCTGTAGGCTACAAAATCTTTATTATTATAGATATTCTATGAAGTTAGAATATCATTCTATATTCGAAAATCATTTCACGTAAAAGATTCTTCTCAAATTGCCCTCTTGGCGATGAACCTGAAAGCACTTACCGGCAAACCTGTTCAAGAAACCATTTACCCTCTCATTTCCAGAGTATCCAGTCACGATTATATATTATCCTATATTTCGAATCTTACTCAACCGCTCGTCTCAACCGTCAATCATTCCGTAGTACTAGAAGAAGTTAACGAACTACGCGTTCGTGTGACGACTTTGGAGAACATGGTACGAAGGTTGCGAATACCAGCAGCAGCACCAGCAGCATAATCAGTACCACCATTATCGACGTCGACAGTACCCTTATTATCCCTAACCCATAACCGCGCCGTAACTCTCAACATCACAACCTATACCTCGAATATCAACATTTCACGCCTCAATATCACCATCTGTACTTCGAGTATGAACTTCGTTCTACACATCGATCTACATCGATTATATTCGCTTTACGTATCATTCCACCTCATTTTACCTTCGTCCGACATGGCAATTATGTAATCTCTAAAGTTCTAGAGATCATGTAATCAAGTGCTAACAATAAATCAAATGAGTATAAAATCTTATTGACTCATTAAATCCATAATTACATCTGAAGAAAATATATATGCAAGTATATTTTTATAAAGATCGTAATTAAAAATTCTTTCGTACAAACTGTTAATGATGAAAATATTTTAACGGGTGGGTAGTACCCAAGGAATATTTAAAATTCACATTAACAAGTTACACTGTACATTCTTCGAATCTGATTCAACGGTCATTTATTATTCTACTTACAACCACCGATATTCATATCCACTCACCCCGGAATAACCATTTTCATTCAAATTTCATATTCGGATTTTGACCTATCGGAATCCAACAAGTGGCATAAAGAAGAAAACATTGGACGAAATAAAATTTGTTAAAAACAGACGAATTAATTAAATTGAAATATTGTTAGGAATACACGCTAACTGTTCCTAGATAACTGTTCCCGACTAACATTTAATTTATCGCAATTTACATTCTCGCAATTTTAATTTCTGCACTGTACATACTGTCGGGACACATGTACAACAATACGTCGGATTAATTCTGAGACAACACGTTGTATAATGGGTCATGATATATATTTATTTATTTTACGCACTTTAAATAACGGGACACGTATGCAAGGTTTCGACTTATCATATCGACCCATCTATATATATATATTTCGGAACAACCGCAGACACTCTATATGTGAAGGTGGGAGTTGGCTATACAGGGTTGGAGTTGATTCCAAAATATATATATGGTTTGAGTTGTGATCGACACTGAGACCGGTACACGGGTCACGATACGTATTAATTAATTCAAATATTATATATATTTAATTTATATATGAATTTATTAGACTATTGGACAATCGGACTATTGGACTGCTAACTTTGGATAATTAAAATGAATTAAAATGTTGATTATAACATATGAAACTAAAACTAATCTTCAAGTTTGCCACTTGATTTCATCTTAAACCTCATTTGTATCTTGATGATTACAATCTGTGTTCAAACCTATCATGATTCTTGAAAACACCTCGATCGAGAAGTTGAATCAGCTGCACCTCGTCTATGGAAGAAAGATTCATGCATACAGTTATGCACCCGAAAAACCCTCGAAACCAAATTCATAGTTTAACACATACCGTGTTGAATCCTTTGCCATTTATTAGCAAAAACAATCCTACAGTTCCTTTTCAAGAAGCTAATTTTGTCACAGCTCCACTTCGACCTTTCAGTGACACTACTCCTATTATAACCTCGATATTTATACCTTGTCCTTTCGCCGTCGTTACCAGAGAACCTTTTATATTTCACAACATCATCAGCAGTTGTACCAGCAACTCGTTATCTTTCTGGTGAAATCCGCAACCAGTATTTTGAAAATCTCGTAGAAATTCTCCCAGTTATATCGAAAACGTTTATCCCTAAGAATTTCATATTTCGAATGTGAAGTTTCTGAGAAACGCCCTAAACTATGAAGTAGTTCTTGAAATGCTGATGAAGCAGCAAAAACTGTAAATGACTTTAACAATCAAAAGATTGATGATGAAGAATGGTATGGTGGTAAAGCTAAGAAAAGAAAAGGATTGAAACCGAAAGACGGATTGAGCAAAGTATGAAAGAGGCTGTGGATAAATCACAAGGACTGAACCTGCTTTCAAAGAATCCAAACGATTCAGTGCCTGCTAAAATCGTTAGTAATAACCCTATTCCTTATTATAAACCTTCACAGACAAATCTTCCTCGTTATCCATTGATATCATTGTGCCTTTCATTGTAAATATCCCCAATATTTCTGAAGATATATTCACAACTTATCTGAGATCATGAATCCCTCCGTAATATCGGTGTTACAACATAAAAGAAACTGTGTTAGTTTCTAGGTTCTGAAACCTCTAAAGTTAAAATATGAATGTTTTGAAGTAGTGTTGGGAACTGATGCATGAATTAGTATAATATAATGAAACTTGATCAACTTCATTATATTACAGTAAGTCATGTTAAGTTTCTAATGGAATGTGATGATTCACAGTACCGTCATCATGTGCCATGTTACACGGCTCTTACATTCTATCTAATCCCCAAACGTATTAGGAACATATCGTCTTGATAGTTCGATCTTTTCCAGGATATTCTGGTAATTGGACAAATCAAAATCGTGCCATTACCATTTCTTTCTAAGAGCATTAGCTATGTTCATACCTACGAATTTCGGATCATTACTCGCTTGACTTGAGGACGGGAAGAAGAAACGAAGGGACAATGTCCCGAAATAGAAATTGGAGTATAAATCGCAGCAAATAGAAGAAAGTATAAACTGTGGATGACAATGATTATAGAAGACAGAAGTAGGAACACCGAAGTATAAGGGAAGATATCAAACTCAATAACCACTCAGCAATTACAAACTGTGTATATCAATACGTATTGCAACGTAAAGACACGGGAGAATTAGAAACATTATAATTCCAAGAAAATCATAAAAGTGAATAGATTCTTCTGGCGGCAGATGAAAGAGAAGAATGAAAGATATGAAAGTTAGAAGTATAATAAGAATCAGGATTGGATGAAGCATATTAAGGAATAAGTAGAGGAAGAAAGAATAGAAGGTGTGGAGAATAAGGAAACGTAGGAGGTAGATTTATAGTGAAATATCCGACAGAGAAATCAAAACAGATTGCCACATTAAATCAAAGAAGATTCTGATCCCTAAAGAGCCAAATCTTGTTACATAAGATTTTCTTTAAATCCCTTAAATTCTGAAAATCAATCCTAATCACGTCATCGGTTAAAACAATTCCATATTCACTCATTTCATTCTTTTGTGATAGCTTCACTCGTGCGCTTCTCATAATCGAATTGTTTTACCGCTATTACTAAATGGTGATAAAACTCTATTTATCAATTTATATTCGTCATAAAAACATCTTATTTTTAGTCATGACGATCTCGATCAAATTTCGGGGACGAAATTTCTTTAACGGGTGGGTACTGTAACGACCCGGGAATTTCCGACCAAATTTAAACCTTAAGCTTTATATGTTTCCGACACGATAAGCAAAATATGTAATGTTGAGTCTAGAAAATTTAAAATTTATATTTAGGTATTCAATTGACCCTTGACCAGTTCCGACGATTCACGAACAGATAATTGTAAATGAATGTGTGTGTGTGTGTATATATATATATATATATATATATATATATATATATATATATATATATATATATAGTTTAATATAATATATGATTTAATGGTATAAACTAAATTGTGAAATGAGTTATATAAACTATAAACTTATTAAAAATATAATTAGGAATTATTTGTTTAATTTTTAAAACTTCTTATATTTTACTTAGGGAATGTGAGTGAATAATTAATGTCATTTTTTTTAACAGTTAAAGCTCGAATTTTATAACATAATGACTTAAGTAAATAAAGGAGATTAATCTAAAAATTTGGAATTTTTCCTGAGAAATTTTATCCGCCACTTGTTAACAACGGACCACGATATAATAGTCAAGTAGAAATGTCGGCAGTCTAATATGAAAATATCTGTAATAATTTGGAAAATGATAAAGGTCAAACTGTGTAATCAGTTTCATTTCCACTAATCTATGTAATATTTATATATGATATATGACATGTGAATTAACACCACAACCTCTTCTCTTCTACTCTACTTCTTTTCTGCTCTCTATTTCTATTAACCACAAGTCACTTGGTTCACCTTTTATATTTTTCGGTTAATCACCTCCACCAAAAACCACCATTCGCGTTTCATTTTTCTTCCTTCTCTCGACAACCGCTAGCAACCATCATATCCATTATTACCTTGAAGCATTCGACCCATTAACACCCACAATCACATCTTTCTTAAACTATTTTGTTCTAGCCATAAGTCACGAGCCACTTTCACCACACCATGATCACCACCATCGGGTATCACTATATCCATCACCACCTTCATGAAACAACCACCACCGTGAATAATCACCACCTAAACACCTTCCATCAACCACCTTCTACCACCTCTCAAACCCTACGAACCAACTGCAATCACCATCGGTTTCCTCATTAAACCCACTTGATAACCGTTTGTTCCAGCTTCAATGATGAACACCACCACAACCATCTTTAAAACCCACCTAAAACGAGAACTGTGTACATCCATCTTTCTGTTTGTTGTCCGGGAACCACACTTAAAGTGTTATGGTTCTAACATCCAAGGATTCGTGAAATACTGATACAAATCACAGCTCGTAAATTTCCTGTTTTGTTTATACTAAAACAACGATGATAATTAAGCAAAGAAAAAGATGAAGCTTTTGCATAATTCTTTCGGTTTCAATCATGACAAAACCCCACAGCTGTTCTTTGTCATTGCTGCTAACAGTTTCTATTTCGGTGTGTTCACATCCCCACAAACCGTCACTCTCTCATATATTTTTTTTATTTGCTGCGTCCCTGTTTACAACATAGAAAAAGTGATTGATTAATTTTAGGAATTCAAATGTGAGTGGAGACGTGGGGTACCAGATGGGGACATATCTTGGATTCCAAAACCATCGAGCTATTTGAATCAGTTTTTTTTTTATTTAAAAACAAACTTGAATCGGGCTTATAATTTATCCGGGCTATCTTAAAATGGTGTTGTTTTCAAATGATGGGATGAATCCAGGATTGAAGATAAAGATACTGATATAACGTTAATCATAACCGAACCTTTAATTCATCTTGGATCCACAAAACGGGTTTGGATCAGAAAATAATCGGGCCATTTAAATTATCGCTGGGCTTAAAGATTGGGCCGTTATTCTTGGGCTTCACCGTTTTTCTTTTAAAAGTGATAAAAATATGATGAAACTATTACATTGATATTGAGTAGTTAAAAACGCGATTTGAATTAAGTACTCACGAGTGCTTCAGTGGTTTGGGAGGAAGTTGTCTAATTGTGAGGTCCTGGGTTCAAGTCCCATTCGCGACAATATTCTTTTTCGCCTTTGAGGTAGTTATTTACTTAATTATTTATGATTAACATTATCTTATTATCATTATTATTAATATTATTATTATAATTATTTTTATTATCACTAACATTAAAATTTACATTTTAATTAAAATTATTACTATCATTATTATTATTTTCATTAACATAATTTTTATACATTATTTTATTTACATTATTTCATTAATATTATCATTAATATTATTATCATTACAGTAATAATATTATTACAAACATAATAACATCATTTACATAAATATTTATATATAACAAATTTTGATTTAACAATATAAGTATATAGATATATATGTATTGATATAACCATATGTATCAATATTATATAATTAATAGACGTAATTATTTGATTACCATTATATGTGTTAATATATATAAATGATATAGGTTCGTGAATCCGAGGCCAACCCTACAATAGTTCAATGATGTTGTATGTATTTTTACTACAAAATACATTAGGTGAGTATATAGTCCCTTTTAAACTCTAAATATTTTTGGGCTGAGAATACATGCGCTGTTTTTATAAATGATTTACGTTATGGACACAAGTGATCAAAAATAAAATCTACGTTGAGTTGTACCATGGCATATTTCTTTATACTTGGTAGCTAATATTTACGTGAGGAGTGTAAACGCGAATCCTGTTGATAGATCTATCGGGCCTGACAACCCCAACCGGGCTGGACGACCATGCATTAATTAACCGGTTGCACAGTACTTCGTTTCGTTACTACACTTGGTACGGTGTAGGGTTTATTTAAGAATATGCTGCGATGATATATATATGTTAAGTATGGTTACCAAGTGCTCAACGACTTTTCATACACGAGGAGTGTATTCTTTATAAACATGAAATCTTGTGGTCCATAGTTATAACGCTGCTAGCATCAAACCTATATATCTCACCAACTTTATGTTGACATTTTAAACCATGTTATTCTCAGGTATGAAAGAAACCATCCGCTGTGCATTTGCTCATGTTAAGGACATTATTTGGAGTCGACCATCGCAATGGGACCAACTGTTGAAGACTTAGTCCTGGAGGATAAGGACCGGTCCTTTCATAACCTAACACCTATCAATTTGGGAAATTGGATGCAATAGTTGGGATAAACTTTAAGATTAACCTAATACTCATCAAGTTAGGAAGCTTTGATGAAATAGTTGGAACGAACTGACTTCCAAGGATGAAAGCGAAGGATATTTATAGTGAGAAAATTTTTCGTATACCTCGCAAGAATGGCAAGCTAAAATCCATCTGGGTTATTGTTGACCGTTTCACCAAATCAGCTCACTTTCTACCCACAATAGAAACCGATACAATGGACAAACGTGCACAACAATACATAAAGGAAATCTTATCCCATCACTTCAACGATGGCTACCCAAGAAACTTATTTGATACCAATTCTTACGCGACTCTATACCCTCACTTATTCCGAGAGATTCCTTATTCGATGATAACCACGCCATCATCCTTCTTACTTCGATATTAGTCATAACAGTTCGAAATTTTCCAAAAATCAATGGGTGGTTCATTCTCATCCTCATACTCTCCCATTCGTATCTCACTTATAAGCAACAACTTCACACTTAAACATTTTTAGTCAAAGGACTTGTGCCCTACTAATAGTCATCAACCACATTTAAATCCAACAGTTTTCATTACCTTGTAACATTTTGCTCAAATATCACATGAAATTTTCAAAAAAAAAAATAATCTTTTAATCGATCCTCATCAATCATTTTCCAACCTGTAACCACCGAAATATGAAAATTTTGTTTGCCAACATTTTTTTCTTCCACCCACTATTTTACGGAACGATCCTCTCAAAGTTTTATAAAAGTAAATTTATTTTATCTGCCATTCATGCAAATTTTTGAAATCGTATCCGTTATATAAAATAAAGTAAATGATTACTTATTTTTGACAAATACATGTAGAATTTTACTTTCACTCTTACAAATCAAATCTTTTGTTCAAAATATATTTTACTTTGAATGGTACGGGTTGTACATAACCCTAGTTTACTAGAACTTCGTTTCTTTCCATACATTGTCACCTTAAACAATTTCTATAAAACTTTTTCGTTGCTTGCTATATAAAATTCTTCGTTGCTCATTCGTACCCAAGTCATCGTGAAGACCTTACAACCGTCAAAATCGAGAGATTCATGTGTGTATGTGTTGAAGACACTTCTGCCACGTCATTCAGAGCCTTTGGGCATCCACTGACACTTAAACCATTTAAAAATCATTGCGTTACCCCAAGAACCTTATTTGCCACGCCTGTTGGAACAATGCTCTTTCTTACATAACTCTAAGTCCTGACTTATTCCAAGGGATTCTCATTTAGTGGTATTGATACCATCATTATTCCGACTTTAATACTAGTCATAACCTGTTTAGCACTTTGCAAATTCAAGAAGCAATTAACTTCTCATTCTCGTGCTCTATCATTCGTACCTCACTTTTTAGCAACGGCTTCGCACGTAAATATTTTTGGCCCAAAGACTTGTGTTCTGATAATTACCAAAACTACATTTATGTCATTAGTTTTCATTACCTAGTAACCAGTCACCCGATGATTTAAAGCTTTTCCACTCAATTTTTTTTTCCAATTCGTAACCTTTGAAATACGAAAAACTATGTTTATCAACTTTTTTACCCGTTGTTTATTTGTGCGGTCCTCACGAGATTTAAAAACTTTTCTGTCACTTATACGATTTATAAAAACCATACATACATAAATTTATACTTACTTATTTTGATACTAAGTTATATCTTCAAATTATTTAAAAAAAAACCGCTCCTTTACCGAGTTATTCAACTTAAGTCAAATAGTTTTGTGCAAAATGGTACACGTTGTACCTACTTCTAAATTTACTAGGAACTTCGTTCCGTTTACATTGTCACAACAAACGTTTAAAGGTATTGTTTTTCAAAAACTCCCTTAGTTGATTTTATTAAAGGTTTTCATATCAGACTACACCATGTATGGATCACACTTTTTCTCACCCTCCGTTAGAGATGAAACTTACTATTAAGATCTTTGTTAAAAACTCTTGAGCCACTTTGGATGGCAGTTTTATAAAATTTGTTAGAAAATCTTTGCACCCATAAAATGTTCTTTTAAAGCTAGACATAACAAAAACCTGGGCCGATAAATCAGTTTTCTGAGGTACACTCATTGGTCATCCTATTATAGGAAAGGTACTAGTTGGGTTACTGTTATCAATACTTCACGGCAAATCACAACCCCCTCGTAAACATCATCTCTATGAATCAGTATGTTGAGACACAAGAATCATTTTTGGAGATTCTTTTCACTCAAAGTGAACCATTCGTTAGGACCAAGGGTTCACGTATCTTCTCATCCGCACATCCCCTTAAGTACACGGATAAATTCAAAACGAACCACTCGAAGAGTTCACTCTCGTTCAAGACCACACCTTTCGTGCGACTTTCTTTTGGAAATGTAATATAAGATACTTTGAGAACCTATGAATCTTGTTATCCCTTGGGAGGGGACTGCTTAAATCATTTACGACACTGATGTGGATACTCTATATATTCCTTCCTTCATTGGTTGCAACTGTATGTTGCTCTAGTTAATGTTAACCCTACTTCAACATGTAACTGAAAGGATGAAGTTACATTACGGAACTGTATTTTCATTTCATCCAAGGGTAGGTTCACCCGCAGTATGGTAAACTAGGTGATATCCCTCATTGATCGTTCAGACCATTCTAAAGACACTATGAATAATTATGGCTTGCAAGTCCGATTGGACACTTTTAGCTAAAATTTCAATTCACTTATTCAAATGAAACATTCTTAAATATCAGATTCCTTATGCCTATGGTCTCCTTCCAAAATCGAGGGGTTAGTAAAATCCGTGGCTAACACTATCCAGACATCAAATCGCATGGTTGTGATCACCATGTTTTCCATCCTACCTGTCAGCTTTGTGTTACGACATAAGTGCTCGATGTTTTAGATGAGCTTAGAAACATTCATGATGCATTTCACGCATCAGCTTACTGAAGGTGCCTGTAAGGCTAAACACACCATCTTTCCTTTTGTGGATATACATTCAGAGGACATACTCCTATTAATCAAAAACGTAATCAATTTGTTGACCTCTTAAGACAAGAGACTTAATTAATGGCATATACCTATTCTCACTTTCATACACCGAAATACCTTTCGAGGTAAATAACTTACTTCTGAGCCCATGAGCCTCACGGAACTTTGATACGCCCTTCTTATTCGAGTACGGTACGATTGTTTGGTCACTCCTTAAAATTTCGGGACGAAATTTTCTTTAACAGGTGGGTAATGTAACGACCCTGACTTTTCCATCTTTAATTAATAATGGTTATTATTAATACTTGTGATTAAACGAATGTATATTATTACATCTACTTGTTACCGCGATTAACTTTTGAATGCCCGAAACGTCTTTGTGACACACGTACATTAAACGAATAATATTTTCAAGTATTATTTACATTCATGATTGATTTTATCAATCATTTTAATTAACTATGGTTACTAGTTAGTTACTTGGGCTTTTATTGTTAATTACTTGAACTTGGGCCTTTATTAGTGTTAATGGACTTAAGAAGCCCACCCTAATTCTTTAATGGACTTATTAGCCGATTACTTCCATGTAAGTATCATCATTAATGTTTAACTAGTTAGTTTAAGACTTATGGAATCTAGTTACACCATGTCGCCATGAACTAACACCTTGTAACCAACTTTTGAAGGCTTTACATGCTAGTAACTAGTGAGTATTTCTCCTCCCCTTGATTCCTTTCCAAACCAACGACCAAAGTGGCCTTTAGGGGAGTCTTGCTTCATTTTTTTTACTACTTCACTCACTTATACTCTCCCATTTACACACACACACACACTTACATGCAAATTTCTCTCAAGCTTTTCTCTTAAATTCTCTCCTTTCTTGTAAGTAGCATGAACAAATATTTCTCTTCTTTTTCCTTTGTAAAAACCAAATTCTATACACACATCATCATCATTCTATTGCTTGTTGTTACTTGTTCTTTGTTAATGTTACTTACTTGTAGTTGTTATTGTTGTTTACTTATTATTTTCTAAGAAGCAAACTTGTTAGTTTGATTCTTCATCTATCTTATTCTAACAAGAACATACAAGACATAAACTTTCTAGTTTATGATCTCCACTTAATACTTGTTTAAAGAAAGTTCATGTGTTGTAACCCATACTTGAAGTTCATGAAGTAAACTTAAAGTTTACTTTCTAAAGATCAAGACTTAGGCTTGAATCTTTAAAGTATGAACAACCATGACTTATTAACTTGTTTACTTAGTTTATTACTTCATATTATGCACTTTAAATTCATGTTTGTTGGTTAAAATTGGTCAAGTGTTACTAGTTAACTTTGATCTCATTTATCTTGAACAAAAGTTAACTTTACAACTTCAAGAACATAGAAGTATAACTCTTTAGTTATAACTTCACATACTTTTGAAAGATCTAAGTTCTATAGCTTATGGTCTACTTAAATTGTTGTAAACAAAAGCTTGAAAGCTTACATATACTTTACAAGATGATAATCTAAGTTTTGTAACTTTTGGTTTCATTGAAGTAAAGATTCATGTGTTAATACTTAGGATATAACTTAATAACTTTAGATCAAGACTTTTGAGTCTTGGATCTTCAAGATCAAACTAAGAACTATGTTCTACAACTTATGATCTTGATTAGTTAGCTTACTTTCAAGTTTATAGCTCTAAAGTACTTTTATATTTCATCTATGTGTTAAATCTAAGACTTTGATGTAACTTTGGTTCATCAAAACACTTGCAACACTTAAATAAGTTGTGCTACTTGTCTTAGACTTACACTTGGGATATGATGGTCAAACCTTGGTGAAAATGATGCAAACACATCAACGAGTTGTACACTTGAAGCTATATGCATCAAGAATGAGAACCGTGATAAGCATCGAACGCCAAGAACCACCGGAACCTACTGACCCTACTGTTTTTCTGTTTCTGGGTCTGATCAGTACGACCTGGGCTACTGAAAGTTTGATATTCAGTTAGCTCTGTTCGAGTAGATAATTTTTCGTTTAAGACTCATCTTCATCCGAGTTACGGTTTAGGATTTATGGCGCTCCGATCGTCATTATGTCCTTTTAACGTTGTGCTGAAAATTCTGACCTACTCGCACTTCGACCGTCGCCACGGTCAAACTAAGACGAGTTTGCTTCTGGAAATTTTACCACAACTAAAGGACTCATATAAGGATCCATGTCCACTGGTCTCACCTCTGTTTGGTTTGTGTAGAGGCCGTGGTGACTGACCGAAGTCAGCCTTCGTTTTAAACTCTTTACTTGAACAAAACTTACTTTAACCCTTTCGTTTGATGATGATTGATGATGACCTTTAAGACCTATTTTACATACTTTTAGACCTATTGGGACGATTTACTGACTTAGTACTATTTGACTTAGGTTGAGGACTTTCGAACTGATTACTTGCACACTTTCCCGACTCTACATTACCACTACTTATCTTTGTGAGTTATAGCATTCCCTTTTTACTTTAACTTATTTTGGGAACTGAGAATACATGCGGATTTTATGTTTTACATACTAGGCACGAGTACTTAAACTTTATATATGTGTGGGTTATACAACGGCATAAATATTCCCTTTAGCTCGGTAACGTTTAATCATTGGTTTTCGAACCGGTGAACGCGAATCTTAGATATGGATCCATAGGGTTTGACATCCCCACTCGGGCTAGTCGCGCTAGCAGTCAACGAGTGTTTAATACTTCGTAAACATATGCACTTGCCAAGTGTACATTCAGGGGGTGATATATTATTAAACGTTAAGTTAGTTACCGAGTGCCCACGGTTGAGCATATACTTAAACATACTGATTTGGATTACTGTTTTGAAACGCTCTTTGTAGCACTGAAATCTCGTGGCCTACCTTACATTACTGTTATACTTAAACTATAGCTCACCAACCTTTGTGTTGACGTTTTTAAGCATGTATTTCTCAGGTGCTTGAGGTTGCTAGCTTCCGCTGTTGTACTAGTCTTGCTGTAGACACCCGCTGCTCTAGAGTTGTCACCGCATGAACTACGTTATCTTGCATTCAAACTTTAGTACTTTGAAACTATGACTTCTAACGACCATTGTGGTCACATACACTTATTATTTGCTTCTACTTAGTGAAGCATACTTTTGGGTTGTAAAACATTTGACGTTAGTTATGACGTCACCTTTATTTATGAATGCAAACTCTTTTTGAAATCGCATATAGTACTTAACCTTGTAATGATCCTGTTGTTGATGGTCCGTACATGATGATTTAGTACGGGGCATCACATATACCACCATTATTGGTGTTCAATTATTTTAAAGAAAATCATGTCACCCGTAACGATTCAACCTATGACCTCTCCCTATTCCATGACACAAAGTAAATGGGGGAACCGTTGGGTTAAGCCAGCAAGGTACTTCAATTGTGATTATAATTTTATTTTATCTATTCAATTAAAATATTTTTAAACCATATAAATTTATAAACTTGATGAACATTTAATTAACTTCAGTCATATTGGAAAATGAAATCACTTGAAAGAGTTACTCTGAAGTAAATAATCCATAATAATAATTTAGTACAAAATTATTCCGTACATTATATTATTCCCTTTTATATCAAATCTTGGTCTAGTAAAAAGTTATTTTATTTGTAATATTAGAATAAGTTTACGAAAGAAATTCAATCTTCTTTAAAAATTAAAAATGTCATTAGAAACGTGTTGTCATCAACTCATTATTTAAGTTATATTTACTTGTAGTATATCAACTTGAAATTATTACACTTTATTTAACGTGAGAGATTGAGTGATCAATTCCAGACTCTTTATATAGATATAGATTGTTTCTAAAAATTAAATTGATTTTTCTATCATTCACCTTAAGGACTATCTTTAAAGATTTCAAACATGAATTGAGAATACGGTCGACACTTAGCCTACTGAATATAACATATTTATACATGACTTAACTGCTTAAGAATAACCCTAAAACTAACAATAGAACAATCCGAATTAGATTGAGTCATCACTTGATCTTCTTACATTGGTTAACAAGATAGTCAGAACCGGCCCTGATATCCACCTAATTTTATCTTTTTCAATTGTAAACTGAATCTTTTAGTTAAACAAAATCAGCTTAAGTAACCAACATTAATCGCCATCTCACTCTTACTTGAAGACTGAAAACAAAATGCCAATTAGGTAACAAGACATGACATACTTGGCGTTTTACATAATTACGGTTGATGCCAGTGTGAGGAACAAGATGAGACAAAGGGGTTGTTGCCTCAAACATCCGAATTGTTAGTGTAGTACTGTATAAGTGTATCATCTATTTTTATATTTTTATAATATTGTAAGGTAAAAGTTTGATACTTCAATGGCCTGCCTAAATAAACATATTTATACTTAATATTATCTATTTCGTCCAATAAAACTTTAAAAAGGGTTACTTTGGTGAAACGAAATCCAGCTTTAAGAACAAAAAATGATCATTATCATCAGCATCACATACCAATTGCCTCAGACATATTTTTTCCAAGCTAATTCGCAACTACCAACAATAACCAAAGTTTATATTAACAATAGTTTCAGCATGTTATCACAACAAATACATTCCAAAAGGAATATATATACAACATCAAGAAATTCATTAAAAACCAACTATAAACATAATACTCCCTCCATCCCACCACAATTATATATAAACATAATTTTTTTTTTTTTTTTGACCAGCAAAAATATAAATGTAAAATAAACATAATTCAAATGTCCACTTTTTTATTTTAACTAATCAGAAAAAGTTATTCTGAAGAAAGATGTCTTGTGATTGGTAAAAATGAAATTAGTAAGACTTTTTAAAATTGTGTAAAAAAAATAAGTGGACACTTGTAATAAAACAGACAGTAGTAATTTAAATACCTTGAATTCAGCACAAACTAGGATTCCATGACAACGATTTACATGGTCACGAGTGCGTTTTTTGCTATTAAATAACACATTGCCCGTGTTTAAGTTGTTCCGGTAGAGATAGCAAATTGGATGTGCACGTTGGATATATGACAACATTGATATGATGTTGTTAGGAGATGTATTTACAATGGACATTGGTTCAGATATTGAATAAACTTGATTCAACAAACTTCTATACATTGTCATGTTGTGTGTGTGAATAAGATTGATTTTTTTATAACTATATTCCTTCAATAAATACACCAATAGTTATAGTTACACTTAATAACATTCCGTGTTACAAATGATAAGCATTGCGTAAAATTTAATTATTGACTATCAAATTATATGCGACGACTTAATTGTGTTTTATAATTTCTAAAATAAAAAAACTTACACGTGCGCGATGAACCCATATAGATATTTATTTTATATGAGTTTATGAGTTGGTTTATGTGAGTTTAACAATATTCATAGTTTGTATTTCAGCACTTAGTGATCTTGACACTTGCATGTGAGTGTAGGTGGTAATTGGATAAATATTGTGATAACACAGTTGTGTAGATTGTTTTGAGTGATCTTAAGGGCGCTCACATCGGTCATATCTTGACCTCTGCCCATAGATGCATCCAACTGAACCTTGATGGCAGCAATTCGCCCACAGCTCTGCCCACAGATCCGCCCACACTTCAGCCCTCCATTTCATGTTTATGTGAAATATTTCAGGACGGGATGAAAGCAAGTTTTGTGGTACTTTTTGCTAGTGGTCTTGTACAATTGATTAATTAGTGGGTGAGGAAGGAGTGTCATGGTTGGGAGTATTTAGTCCTGAGAAGGAAGTGCTGATGTGGCGCTGATGTGGCACCCATGACTAAGCATGGAGAATTTCCTCCATTGGGAGCACTCTAATAATGTAAGTTTTACGTGCGTTTAACTAAAAGATAGTCTCGTTAATTAAACAGTGTGAAATTAGAACTTCTGAAAGATGTTAATGTGAGTTAACTAATTTCATTATGCCTTTAGCTTATCGATTTCGTGAGACTAATATAAACTGTTTACTGTTTATTTTTTTGAACCAACCTTTGTGGTCAAGTGGTTCACGCCTTTGCACTTGTGCATTGAGATGGGGGTGGGGAGGTCTCAAGTTCGAGTCTCTCCCCTTAAAAATATTCTTGTCCCGGGGAAGGTTTTACCGACCCGTATTCAGGACCCAGGACCCAGGTCCGACAGCCTACCCCTCGGGATGGTATAAGGTTCGGATCCCTGTAATACAGTTCGAGTTTTCTGCCCAAAAGTGCGTGCGTGCGTGGCAAATGAGAGTATTCGATGCCAACCACTTGACTTTCAAAAAAAATATAAAATGTTTACCAAGATCTTAGTAACAGGTTTAATAACAAAAGAACAATCCTGAACATTTATTCAGCATTAAACTTGACACTATTTCTCCTTATGTAACGACCCGGAAATTTCCGACCAAATTTAAACTTAATCTTTATATGGTTTCGATACGATAAGCAAAGTATGTAATGTTAAGTTTAGAAAACTTTGGAAACAATGTTCATACATTCATTTAACCTCGACCAGTTCCCGACGATTCATGAACAACTATTTGTAAATAGATTCTTATATATATATTTAAGTGTGTATATATATATGTACATGAATATTAATTGTGAATATCTAATATTAAATATTAACTTTATTTATTTAAAAACATATATTTAATGTATTTATTTATATAATAAAACCAGAATCCATATTTATATATAATGTATATATATATATATATATATATATATATATATATATATATATATATATATATATATATATATATATATATATAAAATATAAAATATGGGATTTTTTTTCCGAAGGCTTTTATTCGCCACTGATTTATCAACGGAGTACGAAATTTAGTCAGTAATAGGTGACGGCTAACTAATTTCACGTTTTAAATCTTAATGTATATTATAATACTGTACGCTTTTGTTATTTTCAGCCTAATTACAGAAAACTTGTAAGGAAATATATATTAAATAATTGATGTCCGTGAATTATGATTGTAATGTGTTTATCTAGTGAATTATATTACTTGCGGGAAATACTGTTCTACCTTTTTATTTTGTCAACTAACTCATATATAATTTAAATATGCAAGTGACCATATATCATGAAATCCACTTGTGCACTTCAATATCCGTAAATTGTGTAGTTTGTTTTATGATTACTATTGTTGATTGAATTACTTTGTTTGTATGTTATGCACATACATTAATCTCCACCAAATCTATCTAATCTATATATACAAATGCATATGAGTTAAACAATCATCTAACACATCTGTTTTCTTTTCTCCTATCTCCTACTTCTTAGACAAACCGTAACCACCCAAACCCACACCAAACTATCATCACTAATCACCACTTATGTTGCAGGTATTTACTTCTGTTTCTGTTTCTAATCATAACAAACCGAACACCTTTGATCACTACAACCCGATGTTGCTTGTACAGACCCAGAAACAAAACCAACCATCCATGTGTGCTGCTAATCTTCGACCCAAAAACCACCATCCAAAACCACTATAACCCGTCACCCTTCTCTTCTCTATTCTCCTTCTTTCCTATTTAATCACCTCCACGAACACCACAAGACCCAAACCTCTATTGTTACTGCGTTTTCTTTTATTCTGTTTTGAACCGAAGACAGCCTGCCAAACCACCAACTGTAACCACCTCAATTGCACCCTTCTCTCTCTACTCTCTCTCTTGTTTTCTATTGCAACCCGACTCATAAATACCACCATCTCTTCATCGAGACCCAACCCCAGAAACTGAATCCCAATTGATGCTTGTTGTGTTTATAACTGCTATTAATCTTTTGTTTCTACTTTTCATTCGAACCAAAAACACACCACGATACTCTCATCAACCCAAAACACCACATGTACAATCACCATCACGGATACCTCTATTATTATGTTTCTTTTTCTGTTCCTTCGACTACAGCTAGCGACGGTTACCATTTTTTTCTGCTTCGATTCCTGTTGTAAACAAAGAAGAAGAAGTAAATACTATTGCATCTGTTTCCTTTGGATTTTGTTGTGACGAGAAAGGCTTGATGAACGAATGATAATGATAGATGTGTCGGTTGCATAAGTGGAAGACAACTTCTATTTTTTTTCCTTCTCTTTCTGTTGATCCAGCCGACAAGAAAAATATATAATCTATCATGGATGCTTTTACGTTTAGTAATAGATTTGGGCTAAGGGAAAACGTATTAGGCTGTGAACTTCGATTGGTCATCGGGCTGTTTATACGTTTTATTTGTTGGGCTGATTATGTTGGGCCTGGTGAGCGGTTTTATTGAGTTGGAGAAGATAAGGGAAACACAAAGAAACACGGGTTAAAATGATTCTTTTGAGTATTGAATCAAAAACGTTGCAGACGGATCCATGGTTGAGGGTGTTGTTGAGTTAGCTGGAGGTTGCGGGTTCGAGTCCTGTCATGTCCAGTTTATTTTTCTTTAACCTATTCTGAGGTAGTTACTTATTATTATTATTTTTGTTATTATTATTATTATAAATTATTTTTATTGTTAATTGTTATTATTATTAATATTAGTAATATATTTATTAGGATAATTAAAAGTAATATTATTATGGTTAGTACTAGTATAACTATTATTATCATTAACATGATTAGGATTATTATTATTATCATTAATGTGAAAATAATAAAATTTATCATTATCTTCTTTAATATTAATATTAGTATCATTTTTATAATCATTAGTATTATTATAATTATTATTACTAACATAAGCATCATTATAAACAATATCATTATTATTATTAGTAATATCATTATTAATAAAGTTATTATTATTATTATTATTATTATTATTATTATTATTATTATTATTATTATTATTAGTAACTCATTGTTATCAAAACTATCATTTTTAACAGATAAATATTTTGTACATAAAATATACTTACTACATATACTATAATTAAAATAATATCTCATATAAATATATATCAAACATATTAAGATTTTTTTTATATAAATACTTACAAACTGTTAATTTTAATTATAATACTAAACATACATACATATATATATATATATATATATATATATATATATATATATATATATATATATATATATATATATATATATATATATATATATATGTATATATATATATATATATATATATATATATATATTAATATAACTAAATGTATAAATATTTATCACCCTAAATATATATACAAAATAAATAGGTATAACATGTAATTAAAGATATAATATCAGTATATGTTTTAAATGGAAATTGGTATAAATTCTATATAACTACAAATATATCAATAATATATATTAATAATTGAAATTATGTGATATCCATTAGATGTGTTAATAGATATACAATTGATATAGGTTCGTGAATCCGAGGCCAACCCTATACTTATTCAATGTCGTTATATGTATTTTTACTACAAAATACAGTATGGTGAGTTTCATATGCTCCCTTTTTACTTACTTTTAAAATATATATTTTTGGGACTGAGAATATATGAAATGCTTTTATAAATGTTTGACGGGATAGACACAAGCAAAACATTCCTCTAATGAATTATTATACAGACAGCAGTTCTGTAGGTTATTATATCGAATATCGCCTCTGATTATTATAGCTTGGTAACCTAAGAATTAGGGAACAGACACCCTAATTGACGCGAATCCTAAAGGTAGATCTATGGGTACTGACCAGCCCCATCCGGGTTACGGATGCTTTAGTACTTCGAGGTTTATATATATACAGACGATGCTTGTATATATTACAGACTGAAAGTTCTGTTTATTTTGGGGATATTCGTGATGCGCTTTATATGTTATAGTCGGTTACTAAGCAAGGTTATATATAGAGAGAATGATTTTTATACACAGGTTATGTGTATGTTATTTTGTACACGAGATATGTGTACGGTTATTAAAAATCGCGAGGCAACCTACGGGGGAGAAAAGGATACGAACCTACTCTGCAAAGCATTTATGAAAAATGGTTTCGTACACGAGATAGGTGTACTGTATTTAAATCTTGTGGTCTATCAAAAGTACTGGATTTTATTGTTAATGATAAACCTATGAACTCACCAACCTTTTGGTTGACACTTTTTAAAACATGTTTATTCTTAGGTATGAAAGAAATCTTCCGCTGTGCATTTGCTCATATTACATGGAGTCATTCATGGCATATTTAGGACAACACCTCGCAATGGGACCAAATATTGATGACTTCGTCCAGGTGGATAAGGACGGGTCTTCACAGACGGTATCAGAGCGGTGGTCTTAGCGAACCAGGTCTTGCATTAGTGTGTGTAACTGATAGTTGTTAGGATGCATTAGTGAGTCTGGACTTCGACCTTAGCTGCATATTATACGTATTGTTTATCATTCCTAGTGGAAAATTACTTGCTTATTATTCCTAAGTTTAGACACGACTTCCTGCACTTATTTGATAGATAGTGTATAGATAAATTCATATCCTAGTGTATCTGTTACTATAGATTTTATCTGACACGTTTCCTTATTTTTTCTTCGTAATCTATGGGATCTTATGTACTTTGTATAGGTATTATATATAATTAGAATATCATCCGATATCCGAAAATCATTTCATATCGAAAAATCCCTTATTCAATCGTACGCAATGCAACTCACCATTAGATCAAGTCCCTCGGATTCCGATATGGAGTCCCACTCCAGCTCTGAAAGCAGCGTCACCAGAATGAATCAATCAATCAGCCATCCCCAATTCATCTGATGGGTTCGTAGTCGACTTAATCAATGGAGACACGAAGAAGGCGATCCTTTTCATTAACCGAATTCACCTCTCGGCGAAGAACCTGAAGCACTTACCGGCGAACCTATCCGAAACACCATTTTTAGCCTCATTTCCAGGGTAGCTCGTCACAATTACATTCTATCTAAAATGCTAAACCTTATTCATCCGCTCGTTCCGACCGACAATCATCCCGGAGTAATAGAAGAAGTCAACGAACTTCGTGCTCGAGTAGTACAGAAAGGGATGAGTACCTCCCGAAGAAGGAAGTTCTTCAGGGATGCCCAAGTACTACTACTGGGAAGACCCTTACCTGTTTAGAATTTGCCCTGATCAGATAATCAGGAGGTGCGTAGATGAGAAACAAGCAGCAGGGATTCTTCACCAATGTCATCATGGACCAACTAGAGGTCATCATGGAGCGAACTTAACAGCAAGAAAAGTCTACGAATCAGGATTCTACTGGCCATCTATATTTCGAGATGCGCAAGAGCTTGTAAAGCGTTGCGACGCATGCCAAAGACAAGGCAATATCTCTATGAAGAACGAGATGCCTAGGACTAATATCCAAGCTTGCGAAATCTTCGACATATGGGGATTAGACTTCATGGGCCCTTTCCCAAAGTCTAACGGGAAAGAATACGTCCTCGTAGCAGTCGATTACGTCTCCAGATGGGTGGAAGCTCAAGCATTTCCGACAAACGATGCCAAAGTCGTCACAAATTTCCTGAAGAGACTATTCTGCAGATTTGGAGCTCCCCGTGCGATCATTAGTGATAGAGGCACACACTTCTGTAACACTCAGTTTATGAAGGTGATGCAGCAATACGGAGTTACCCACAAGATGTCCACTGCCTATCATCCGCAGACCAATGGACAGGCAGAGGTCAGGAACAGAGCACTTAAAAGGATATTAGAACGCACTGTCGGTCATCATGGAAATAAATGGGCCGAGAAGTTAGACGATGCTCTGTGGGCATTCCGGACTGCCTACAAGAATCCTCTAGGAACTACACCCTACAGAATGATCTATGGGAAAGCTTGTCATCTTCCGTTGGAACTCGAATACAAAGCTCTTTGGGCGCTGAAGACCTGCAACCTCGATCCCTCAGTTACCAGTAAACACAGAAAGATGCAGATGAACGAACTCGCCGAATTGAGAGACCAAGCATATGAAACGTCGTATATCTACAAGGAACGAACGAAACTTACACATAATGCCAAATTAATTCCTACAAAGTTCGCCCCTGGAGATAAGGTTCTTCTCTTCAATTCTCGGTTCAAGAAGTTCGCGGGAAAATTTAGATCAAGATGGAGTGGCCCATACAAAGTTGTACACGCTTTTCCACACGGAGCTGTGGAGTTGGAAGGACCTACGAGAAATTTCAAGGTCAATGGCCACCGGTTGAAGGCATATCTAGAAGACCACGAGAAGGAGGAACACCTTTTCTCCTTCGATCCATTTTGAAGACAAGGAAAACTCGAGCTGTAACGACTTGATAAACAAAGCGCTCTTGGGAGGCACCCCTTGCTTATCCTTTTTATTTATTACTTATTTTCTTTCAAATTATTTTCAGTCTTGAGATATTATTTCTGTACTAACCAACTAAGCGCCATACTTGCGCTTAGTGCTCACGGTTTTGTTTAATGTGTTTTAGGCAATATTATGCCAAGTTCAGGAGCATCAGCTAGCTTGCCTGTACGCAGGAGGAGGACTCCTGTAGTATATTCATCAGGGAGTAGTGCCGGCCAGCACAGGCCGTCTACAGGGCAGCTAGGCCCCAGGAGACTGGTACTACAGAGCATCAAGGAAGATATCAGCACAGCGCCGCCATCTCCCCCGGTCAGACGATCCAGACGTCTAGCCAGGAGACCGGCCGAGCATTCACCACTGTCAGATTCATATGAGCCGCCGATATCTATCCACTATGGAGCTACACTGAGCGATCCAGATGTTGCGTGGGCGTTACTTAGGGATCAGCAGAGCCTTTATACGGCTCTGCAAGCATACTTCTGTCGTGAAGAGATGCCTCGTTCTACCCTAGGCCCGTCATCATATAGGCTAGTATCTCGTGCCCAGACGACACGAAGATCTATGCCTGGGCAGTCTACGCCAGCATCGGTTCACTCCGTCGCTATGCCTCCACATGCTTCTCCTACTATGCCACCTGTCCCAGTTGCAGAGCCGACTCCAGCTACAGCATTGCCAGATGGTTGTCATCTAGTGACCATTCCGATTTCAGTGGATCCGCCAACGGCCCAGGTTTTTGAGATCACGGGAACCATACCCGATGAGGATCCTCTCGCAGACCTATCTCACCTGGAGCTACCCTCAGACTTATGTCTAGATTCTTTGTTGGGACCTGAGTTGGATACGGGAGACACGTTTGAACGCTTGCCGAACTTGGACTTGGATGAGGATGATTTCAGATATCTTTTAGAGCCTACACATCAGGATAGTATCCTCTAGACTACCTTTTCTTTATTTTTATGTTTATCTTTCAGTTTTTTTCTTTATCTTTTGAAAAGTATTGTATTGAAAAGTTGTTATATAGTGGAAATGCTGCCTTTCTCTTTTTGTTCTTCATGCAGAATTATTATACAAGAGACTGGTATGTAGGAGATGGACCCTAGGAGACCAGCACTAGGTAAGTAACACGGCCATAGGGAAGTAATCGTTCCTCAACCTATTTCAATTATAACACACTAAAATCTCTAAGTGTGGGGTTACCCCCGCAACCAACTTAGAATTTTAGAAGTCATGTCCTTAATTTATAAAGTATTAATATTCTTCTGAGAGAACATTAGGGACAATGTTCTTCTAAGTGTGGGGTAATGGGTAAGGTTTTTAAAGGTCAAAATTTCAAGTCAAGTAACTGTAAAACGCCAGGTTTTGAAAATTTGAAAAATTCTTACTGTGTTTTTGCCCAAAAGATCTAATAAAATTGCTAGAAATCGGCTTTCGGAACATTTATTAGAACGGAACGATTAAGCTAGAGCTAATGTTTTGTGTCAAAAGATTTCTTTTAAGAAAGTATGTTAAAGGCTACGCATGATCAAGCACGACCCCTACTCTTAAAAAGTGAGGATTTTGGACCCAAAGTATCTGTACGACCCATCAAATCGGAAGTACTTTGTTATTTCAATTGATGAGCGTGCCGGTGTACAGTTCAAGTTAGAACTTGGTTCAGACATACGTTTCAAGGCCAATGGTTAGTGAGCGCCATACGTGGTGCAGGTGCGATACTCCTTCAGAAATCATTCCGAATAGAGAAGACAAAAACCTTCCGTTTCCGTTTCCATTTCCACGTAATTTCAACCAGACCAACTCACAACGCGAGTTGATGAATCAGAAATATTCACCCCAAATTCACTCCCAAATACACCATACACCATACATTCCCCTTTCCATTACACTAAAGATCCAGAGATCAATGAAGAGATAGATCGATCAAATTCGCTTCAAAAGCACTAGTCGAAAGATTCCGAAACCTTAATTGTTTTTGATAGGTCAAAGACCTATTTTCAGTGGAGTATCACTTCCTCTCTGGGCACCAGGAACAAGAAGACAAAAGTTATGAAGAAAGGGTATGCCAAAAAAAAAAAAATAAAAAAAATAAAATGATTGAAAGAGCAAAGTCTCTAATAAGGCAAAAAGAAACCCGAGGAAATGCCCTGAAGAAGAATGACGGAAGAGCAAAAGAAAAATTCTAGACAAAGTCTTAGCGAAATCCACCTCTTCCGAAGAAAAACCCTTTACAGAATTCTCAGCCATTATCTATCCAAAATGGATACTCTGAGGAATCGAAGTCTATCAATTCTCTCAAAAAAATCGAAAGATCTGGATCCCTTTTCACCGAAATTCATAAAATTTCCATCCAAACCCTATAACCCGTCTTCCTCTTGAAAGAATGCCTAGGAAGAAGATCAGTTCCGTCCTCATTTAACCGGTGGAGATATCGATGCTTTACCAAGCCTATGATGCGAACTGTTACACGACTGGCTTCTGAGCGACAATACAAGCAGAATAGGACACCCTAAACACTTGAGTGATATGAGTGATCCGTCTGTGAGAAGCCTGATCATGTATACTCTACATCTGAGAGTTGGAAAGTACGCCTTTTCCACTACGGACGAAACTGAAATCTGAAGACCAAATCATGTAAGTTCGAAACTTTTTCTAATACTTTTGAACGATGAACCGACTTCCGATGAAGGCATAATAAAAAGATCTACGGGTGGGGCATAGAAGAATCCATTAGAAAGATCCCGATATTCCCGCTTATTTGCTTGAGGACAAGCAAAGCTAAGTGTGGGGTATTTGATATCGGGAAAAAGTCACGTTTTTACCCCCTAAATCAAGGCCTAAAACCATAAAGATTAAAACTTTGTCGGCAAAATTATCGTTTTTTCAATTGGTTTTGTAGATTAAGTAATTACAAAGGCGATGCAAAAAGAATCAAGCAAAACGGAGCTAAAACGAAGAATCTAGAGCGAAAACGGTGAAAGTCAAGAAATCAAGTTACGATCCAAGAAACAAGGCTGACCAGGGCACGGATCCGGCTTGCCATCCGGCTTGCCGTATGGATCCGGCCTGCCAAATCCGCCCCACCATTCGACTAGGCAACACGGATCCGGCTTGCCGAATCCGGCTTGCCATACGGCTTGCCGGCCGGATTTGGCTGAAAACTTTGCCTATTTAAAGGAGCTCCCTCCACTCATTTTCAACACACTCAACTTACAACACAATTCATATTTTCAATTTTCTTAGGTAGTTTTTAGTAGTAGTTAGTTAGTTTCTACTTTTCGGAGGATAATCCGAGTCCCTCGGATCCCGGGGCAGATTAAGTCCGGCTTTTCAGGCTTTTATCCGGTACGCCTATCTCTTGTATTAAACATGTATCCTTACTTTTATTGTTTAATAAAGCGTTCTGATATTGCCATGATTGCTTAATTTATCTGTATGTTGCCATGATAGAAGTTTGGGTTAGTGTAATTATGTTAATTTAGTACGGTTATTGTTATACTGCTGAACTAGGAAGTCTGATAGATTTGTATGCTAGCATCTTAAGGATTGACCAACTTAGGTTGTGATCAGGACTTGTCCACCTATATGAAATTAGCTACTTCATAGGATTAAGACCCCTGGTTATACTGTATCTGAAGATTCTATGAACTCGGTATGGCCGGAGTTCCCAAGAGGCATCTAATGCACTTTTAGGACACGGAACCTAGGAATTGAGACATGAATGACCTAGTATATCTATTGACTCATCCGAAGAGACCTCTTAGGAGCTGTTAAGATCTAGTTAGTGCCTTTACTGTATGACCCAAGCCTATTGCATGTTCTTGTCTGATTGTTGCCTTAGGACTTAGTCATATCAACTGTTTAGGTGCTCTTTAGGTTTCTATCTGCTTTACTATCAGCCTGTTAGCTATAATGTTGTATAATGTTTGTTTTTCTATGATCTCACTAGTATGAAGTAACGGTAGTTAGTTATCATCTAAGGTTTTGCCAACTTAAACCAACGGACTCCTTCCGTTTGTGATCAGTGTTCAATCAACACGGCACGCTGTTATTCAGTTATCTAAACTGATAACGTGGGTTAGGATTAGAGCTCAACCCACTAACACACCTAGTACCTTACTTAGGATAACCTCCGAGGTATTGTACGCTTCAGTTATACGACCAAGTGACATACTTCTCACTGCTCAAAGAGAACTCCGAGAGTCAGAGGCAAGTAGGTCTGTGTAATTGGCTCATCCAACCAGATCTACATCAGTCCAAACATAGCCTTAACATAAGCATAATTACCTCAACCTAACCCAATACTGATATCTTGGTCAACATTCCCCTGATCTGCATACTCCGGATATCCTCCCACCTTTTTACTTTTCCGCATTTAGGGCCTTTAGTTAAAACCAACTACTATTTTCTATCCAGGTAATTTAAATAAAAGACAATTATCCACTTGATCTTCAATTCGTTAATCAGCATAAAAAATTCGACACTAGGTTAACTTACACTTCTACACCTTAGAAAGTAAAGTAATTTAGGCCCCGCAAAATATAAATAAACGAAGACACTGTGTGCTACCGAATCGGACACCCTGCGACCTAACGACACCGTAGAAATAAAACCGTCCGTTAGTGGTATATCAGTAGCTCTCTTCTTGGCGCCGCTGCCGGGGAATTGAATATTTTGATCGAGAAAGATTTTAAGCAGACAAAGTATTGTTTGGTGGTGTCTAAGAAAGACAATTATACACGGACGTTGGTTATTGGATTTTCTGAACAGTCTCCAATTATATTGGAACCAAAAGGATCCTGCCTCTCCGTTGTCGGCCTGGCCATCTCTATACGAGTAATCTGTGAGAAGTCCTATCAGTTAAGATATCCGATCTGGTTAGCGACCGAATTTCAAGAATAATTGTTTTTATTAAATTATCGATCCTTTTAGTAAATTAATATTTTCTAAAAGTTACTTTTAAGTCTTTTTCTTTTATAAAATCTAGAAAATCTAAAGAAATGGAACAACAAAACACCCTTGCTTCTATGCATAAATCGTGCTTAGAGGAAAGAGGAGGACCAATCACCTTAGGAACCAAAGGAATTCCTGAAATCAGTTCACACATGATTAAACTAGTCAGTATGATCTGCAAATTTCAAGGATTACCGACTGACGCTCCTAATTTTCATATAAATAAATTTATCAGTCTGGTTGACTCTTTTAAGAAGGACGTAAACGAGAAGAACATTTTAAAACTGCATCTTTTTCAATATTCGCTTTCTAAACACGCTTCAGCATGGTTTGATGCACTTAACCCGAATTCAATCAATACGTGGGAGGATTTGGCCACTAAATTTCTAAACAAATATTATCCACCCTCCCTGCAAACCTGTTTAAGAAATGACATCACTAACTTTTCCCAAAAAGAGAATGAGTCATTGTGTCTAGCATGGAATAGAGTAAAGATGATGCTTAAAAGATGTCCGGATCATTCGTTAAGTCGGGCAGACATAGTCTGTACGCTTTACAATGGTTTGACCAAGGATGATAAGTCTCTCCTAGACATGGCCTCGCAAGGCAATTTCATGTCCCGAACGGCAGATGAAGCATGGGATCTCTTGGACACGATAGCCACACAACAGGAAAGCTGGAACAATGAAGCTGCTGAGAAGAATGACGTCTTCGCGCATACGGTAAAAATGCTGGAAACCAGGTTACAAGATCTCACCCACACTCTTCAAAGTTTACAAATTCCTAATATATCCGATGCTACTAGAACCAATCTAAGGTATCCTTACCCTAGATGGGCACACAAACAGCACAATAGCTCGGATCATAACATAATATTTCCATTGCACAAATCTACTCTCCACTCTAAGGAAATTTTAGCTGAATTTATGAAAAAGCAATATATGATAAACCTTCAAGTCATAGAATGCCAAAACAAGTTTGACACTTTGATAAAGACTTTTGAAGAATTAATCACAAATTTTCAGCTTACGCTTAAAAGTTTAACCACTAAAATTGAATTAGAGTGTAGTGAGTTTGATGCCCTCGTAATCACTCGAGGAGGAAAAGAAACAACTGTTAATGTACCCATACAAGATTTTTCCGATAAGGAACCTGTGCCAATTGACCCAATCGTCAGTCCACCGGAACCTATCTCTCCTAAGGCCCCGGAAACCATTCCGCGCGCCCGCATACCTTTTCCAGGTAGGCTTAGGAAGGAAAAACAAGAGGCACAATTTGCCAAGTATTGGGACATTATCAAGAATTTACATTTGAATGTACGTCTAGTAGATGCTTTAGTAGAAATGCCAAACTGCGCCAAATTTTTCAAAGAACTGCTTTCAAACAAAGAGAGATTAAGAGAGATAGTTAGCTTGCCCTTAAGTGAAGAATGCTCATTAGTGTTACAGCATGGAATTCCCCCTAAGTTAGGAGATACAGGAAGATTTACGGTACCTTGCTACCTGCAAGATGTCCAAATTAGTAATGCGTTAGCAGACTTAGGAGCCAGTGTAAACCTAATGCCCTATTCATTATTCAAAAAGCTAGGATTAAACGATTTAAGACCAACCAGGATGACTATCCAACTCGCTGATAGATCAGTTAAAATTCCTAAGGGAATAGCTGAAGATGTCCTAGTTAGAGTGGATAAGTTTGCATTCCCCGTTGATGATGTCCTAGTTAGAGTGGATAAGTTTGCATTCCCCGTTGATTTCGTCATTATGGATATTGAGGAAGACACGAAGGTCCTACTCATTCTTGGCAGACCGTTTCTAAACACTGCCAAGGCCATAATTGACGTTCACGAGAAATCATTGAAGTTAAGGGTTGGAGAAGAAGAAATCACATTCAACGTTGATCGTCTCATGAACCATCCTAAGGAAGAGGATGTGAATCTCTCTGATTCTTTTCAAGAACTCGTCAACGAATACCTGGAAGAGACTATGGCTATTTGCAGTCAAGATCAAATTTCTAAGGATCTGTTCTTTACACCCCTCAAGGAAATCTTGATGACCATCCCGCCATAGATCTCAGTCGACACACATCTCCTCTCTCTGGAAGCAACCTTATTGGCAATACTATTCAAATAGCACCGCTAGGACAAGGCATTCCTTTACCTCTACTAAGGAGAAGACCGAATGAAGAATCAGATTTCATTCCGGTATTTCAAGAACCCCAGTCAAGGGAAGACTGTGGGGATTTTCCCGAACCTACCTTCGAAACTAAAGAAGAAGTTTCTGAAGAGGAAGCATTGAGAAGGACAATTTCCAGAAATGAGGAACAGATAGCATCAGTGACCGCTACTGAAGAATCAGAATTCCAGGAGAGGTACGACTCGTTAGATCGTAAGGAGATAGCTAGAATGAAGCCGTCTATCGAGGAGCCTCCGGAATTGGAATTGAAGAAGTTACCCGACAATCTGGAGTATGCATTCTTAGAAGGAGAATCGCAAATCCCTGTAATCATATCGAAAGACCTCAACCCGCAAGAGAAGGCTAAATTGATTCAAGTGCTGAAATCACATAAGAAGGCAATTGCTTGGAAGATCTCCGACATCAAAGGGATCAGCCCCAACTATTGCACCCACAAGATCTTCATGGAAGACGATTTCAAGCCATCAGTTCAGAGGCAAAGAAGGGTTAACCCTATGATTCAAGAAGTCGTCAAGAAAGAAGTAATCAAACTTCTGGACGCCGGTCTGATCTATCCGATCTCCGACTCACCATGGGTCAGTCCTGTTCAAGTGGTACCCAAAAAGGGAGGGACGACCGTCATTCAAAACGAGAATAATGAGCTTATTCCAACACGGGAGGTCACCGGTTGGAGGGTTTGCATAGACTATCGTAAACTTAACGATGCAACCCGGAAGGATCATTTTCCGTTACCTTTTATTGATCAGATGTTGGAACGTCTATCAGGAAACGAGTACTACTGTTTCCTAGACGGTTTTTTCGGCTATTTTCAAATTCCCCTCGACCCAAAGGACCAGGAAAAAACAACCTTTACTTGTCCTTATGGAACATTCGCCTATCGTCGTATGCCCTTCGGGCTATGCAATGCACCCGCTACCTTTCAGCGATGCATGGTGGCAATATTCCACGACATGATTGAGCGTTGTATGGAAGTCTTCATGGACGACTTCTCGGTCTTTGGAAGTACCTTTGATTCATGTCTGTCAAACCTTGACAAGATGCTCACCTGGTGTGAAGAGTCGAATCTAGTTCTCAATTGGGAAAAATGTCACTTCATGGTAAAAGAAGGGATAGTTTTAGGACATAAGATCTCCAAAGCAGGGATAGAAGTTGATAAGGCCAAGATTGAGACCATCTCAAAACTTCCAGAACCCACCAAAGTAAGAGCGGTGAGGAGTTTTCTAGGACACGCCGGTTTCTACTGACGCTTCATTAAGGATTTCTCAAAGGTCACCCGACCTCTCACTCATCTTCTAGGGAAGGAAGTCCCGTTTGTGTTTGATGAAGAATGTAGAAAAGCATTCAACTTTCTGAAAGAGCAGCTAACACATGCACCGATCATGATAGCTCCTGACTGGAGTTTACCATTTGAGATCATGTGTGATGCGAGCGATTTCGCAGTTGGATCAGTGCTTGGACAACGGGTAGATAAACACTTTCATCCAATCTATTACGCCAGCAAAACCTTAACCGGAGCTCAAGAGAATTACACTACCACGGAGAAGGAGCTGCTAGCCGTAGTATTCGCCTTCGACAAATTCCGTTCCTATCTTATCTTGTCCAAAACAACGGTCTACACAGATCATTCAGCCCTCAAATATCTTTTCACCAATCACGACGCAAAGCCAAGACTCCTACGATGGATCTTACTCCTTCAAGAATTCGACATCGAGATTAAAGACAAGAAAGGGGCCAAGAACGTCGCAGCAGATCATCTTAGTCGTTTGGAAAATCCGACGATGGAAAAGCTTGCAGAACAAGATATCAGAGATAAATTTCCAGAAGAACAACTTATGAGTTTAGGACAAACTCACATAGGATCACAGTTTACAGATACCCCGTGGTATGCTGACATGGCCAACTATTTAGTTTCCGGAGTAGTACAGAAAGGGATGAGTACCTCCCGAAGAAGGAAGTTCTTCAGGAATGCCAAGTACTACTACTGGGAAGACCCTTACCTGTTTAGAATTTGCCCTGATCAGATAATCAGGAGGTGCGTAGATGAGAAACAAGCAGCAGGGATTCTTCACCAATGTCATCATGGACCAACTGGAGGTCATCATGGAGCGAACTTAACAGCAAGAAAAGTCTACGAATCAGGATTCTACTGGCCATCTATATTTCGAGATGCGCAAGAGCTTGTAAAGCGTTGCGACGCATGCCAAAGACAAGGCAATATCTCTATGAAGAACGAGATGCCTAGGACTAATATCCAAGCTTGCGAAATCTTCGACATATGGGGATTAGACTTCATGGGCCCTTTCCCAAAGTCTAACGGGAAAGAATACGTCCTCGTAGCAGTCGATTACGTCTCCAGATGGGTGGAAGCTCAAGCATTTCTGACAAATGATGCCAAAGTCGTCACAAATTTCCTGAAGAGACTATTCTGCAGATTTGGAGCTCCCCGTGCGATCATTAGTGATAGAGGCACACACTTCTGTAACACTCAGTTTATGAAGGTGATGCAGCAATACGGAGTTACCCACAAGATGTCGACTGCCTATCATCCGCAGACCAATGGACAGGCAGAGGTCACGAACAGAGCACTTAAAAGGATATTAGAACGCACTGTCATCCATCATGGAAATAAATGGGCCGAGAAGTTAGACGATGCTCTGTGGGCATTTCGGACTGCCTACAAGAATCCTCTAGGAACTACACCCTACAGAATGATCTATGGGAAAGCTTGTCATCTTCCGTTGGAACTCGAATACAAAGCTCTCTGGGCGCTGAAGACCTGCAACCTCGATCCCTCAGTTACCAGTAAACACAGAAAGATGCAGATGAACGAACTCGCCGAATTGAGAGACCAAGCATATGAAACATCGTATATCTACAAGGAACGAACGAAACTTACGTATAATGCCAAATTAATTCCTACAAAGTTCGCCCCTGGAGATAAGGTTCTTCTCTTCAATTCTCGGTTCAAGAAGTTCGCGGGAAAATTTAGATCAAGATGGAGTGGCCCATACAAAGTTGTACACGCTTTTCTACATGGAGCTGTGGAGTTGGAAGGACCTACGGGAAATTTCAAGGTCAATGGCCACCGGTTGAAGGCATATCTAGAAGACCACGAGAAGGAGGAACACCTTTTCTCCTTCGATCCATTTTGAAGACAAGGAAAAGTCGAGCTGTAACGACTTGATAAACAAAGCGCTCTTGGGAGGCACCCCTTGCTTATCCTTTTTATTTATTACTTATTTTCTTTCAAATTATTTTCAGTCTTGAGATATTATTTCTGTACTAACCAACTAAGCGCCATACTTGCGCTTAGTGCTCACGGTTTTGTTTAATGTGTTTTAGGCAATATTATGCCAAGTTCAGGAGCATCAGCTAGCTTGCTTGTACGCAGGAGGAGGACTCCTGTAGTATATTCATCAGGGAGTAGTGCCGGCCAGCACAGGCCGTCTACAGGGCAGCTAGGCCCCAGGAGACTGGTACTACAGAGCATCGAGGAAGATATCAGCACAGCGCCGCCATCTCCCCCGATCAGACGATCCAGACGTCTAGCCAGGAGACCGGCCGAGCATTCACCACTGTCAGATTCATATGAGCCGCCGATATCTATCCACTATGGAGCTACACTGAGTGATCCAGATGTTGCGTGGGCGTTACTTAGGGATCAGCAGAGCCTTTATACGGCTCTACGAGCATACTTCCGTCGTGAAGAGATGCCTCGTTCTACCCTAGGCCCGTCATCATATAGGCTAGTATCTCGTGCCCAGACGACACGACGATCTACGCCTGGGCAGTCTACGCCAGAATCGGTTTACTCCGTCGCTATGCCTCCACATGCTTCTCCTACTATGCCACATGTCCCAGTTGCAGAGCCGACTCCAGGTACATCATTGCCAGATGGTTGTCATCTAGTGACCATTCCGATTTCAGTGGAGCCGCCAACGGCCCAGGTTTTTGAGATCACGGGAACCATACCCGATGAGGATCCTCTCGCAGACCTATCTCACCTGGAGCTACCCTCAGACTTATGTCTAGATTCTTTGTTGGGACCTGATTTGGATACGGGAGACACGTTTGAATGCTTGCCGAACTTGGACTTGGATGAGGATGATTTCAGATATCTTTTAGAGCCTACACATCAGGATAGTATCCTCTAGACTACCTTTTCTTTATTTTTATGTTTATGTTTCAGTTTTTTTTCTTTATCTTTTGAAAAGTATTGTATTGAAAAGTTGTTATATAGTGGAAATGCTGCCTTTCTCTTTTTGTTCTTCATGCAGAATTATTATACAAGAGACTGGTATGTAGGAGATGCACCCTAGGAGACCAGCACTAGGAAAGTAACACGACCATAGGGAAGTAATCGTTCCTCAACCTATTTCAATTATAACACACTAAAATCTCTAAGTGTGGGGTTACCCCCGCAACCAACTTAGAATTTTAGAAGTCATGTCCTTAATTTATAAAGTATTAATATTCTTCTGAGAGAACATTAGGGACAATGTTCTTCTAAGTGTGGGGTAATGGGTAAGGTTTGTAAAGGTCAAAATTTCAAGTCAAGTAACCGTAAAACGCCAGGTTTTGAAAATTTGAAAAATTCTTACTGTGTTTTTGCCCACAAGATCTAATAAAATTGCTAGAAATCGGCTTTCGGAACATTTATTAGAACGGAACGATTAAGCTAGAGCTAATGTTTTGTGTCAAAAGATTTCTTTTAAGAAAGTATGTTAAAGGCTACGCATGATCAAGCACGACCCCTACTCTTAAAAAGTGAGGATTTTGGACCCAAAGTATCTGTACGACCCATCAAATCGGCAGTACTTTGTTATTTCAATTGATGAGCGTGCCGGTGTACAGTTCAAGTTAGAACTTGGTTCAGACATACGTTTCAAGGCCAATGGTTAATGAGCGCCATACGTGGTGCAGGTGCGATACTCCTTCCGAAATCATTCCGAATAGAGAAGACAAAAACCTTCCGTTTCCGTTTCCATTTCCACGTATTTTCAACCAGACCAACTCACAACGCGAGTTGATGAATCAGAAATATTCACCCTAAATTCACTCCCAAATACACCATACACCATACATTCTACTTTCCATTACACCAAAGATCCAGAGATCAATGAAGAGATAGATCGATCAAATTCGCTTCAAAAGCACTAGTCGAAAGATTCCGAAACCTTGATTGTTTTTGATAGGTCAAAGACCTATTTTCAGTGGATTATCACTTCCTCTCTGGGCACCAGGAACAAGAAGACAAAAGTTATGAAGAAAGGGTATGCCAAAAAAAAAAAAAAAAAAAAATGATTGAAAGAGCAAAGTCTCTAATAAGGCAAAAAGAAACCCGAGGAAATGCCCTGAAGAAGAATGACGGAAGAGCAAAAGAAAAATTCTAGACAAAGTCTTAGCGAAATCCACCTCTTCCGAAGAAAAACCCTTTACGGAATTCTCAGCCATTATCTATCCAAAATGGATACTCTGAAGAATCGAAGTCTATTAATTCTCTCAAAAAAATCGAAAGATCTGGATCCCTTTTCACCGAAATTCATAAAATTTCCATCCAAACCCTATAACCCGTCTTCCTCTTGAAAGAATGCCTAGGAAGAAGATCAGTGCCGTCCTCATTTAACCGGTGGAGATATCGATGCTTTACCAAGCCTATGATGCGAACTGTTACACGACTGGCTTCTGAGCGACAATACAAGTAGAATAGGATACCCTAAACACTTGAGTGATATGAGTGATCCGTCTGTGAGAAGCCTGATCATGTATACTCTACATCTGAGAGTTGGAAAGTACGCCTTTTCCACTACGGACGAAACTGAAATCTGAAGACCAAATCATCTAAGTTCGAAACTTTTTCTAATACTTTCGAACGATGAACCGACTTCCGATGAAGGCATAATAAAAAGATCTACGGGTGGAGCATAGAAGAATCCATTAGAAAGATCCCGATATTCCCGCTTATTTGCTTGAGAACAAGCAAAGCTAAGTGTGGGGTATTTGATATCGGGCAAAAAGTCACGTTTTTACCCCCTAAATCAAGGCCTAAAACCATAAAGATTAAAACTTTGTCGGCAAAATTATCGTTTTTCGATTGGTTTTGTAGATTAAGTAATTACAAAGGCGATGCAAAAAGAATCAAGCAAAACGGAGCTAAAACGAAGAATCTAGAGCGAAAACGGTGAAAGTCAAGAAATCAAGTTACGATCCAGGAAACAAGGCTGACCAGGGCACGGATCCGGCCTGCCAAATCCGGCCTGCCATCCGACTAGGCAACACGGATCCGGCTTGCCGAATCTGGCTTGCCATACGGCTTGCCGGCCGGATTTGGCTGAAAACTTTGCCTATTTAAAGGAGCTCCCTCCACTCATTTTCAACACACTCAACTTACAACACAATTCATATTTTCAATTTTCTTAGGTAGTTTTTAGTAGTAGTTAGTTAGTTTCTACTTTTCGGAGGATAATCCGAGTCCCTCGGATCCCGGGGCAGATTAAGTCCGGCTTTTCAGGCTTTTATCCGGTACGCCTATCTCTTGTATTAAACATGTATCCTTACTTTTATTGTTTAATAAAGCGTTCTAATTTTGCCATGATTGCTTAATTTATCTGTATGTTGCCATGATAGAAGTTTGGGTTAGTGTAATTATGTTAATTTAGTACGGTTATTGTTATACTGCTGAACTAGGAAGTCTGATAGATTTGTATGCTAGCATCTTAAGGATTGACCAACTTAGGTTGTGATCAGGACTTGTCCACCTATATGAAATTAGCTACTTCATAGGATTAAGACCCCTGGTTATACTGTATCTGAAGATTCTATGAACTCGGTATGGCCTGAGTTCCCGAGAGGCATCTAATGCACTTTTAGGACACGGAACCTAGGAATTGAGACATGAATGACCTAGTATATCTATTGACTGTTCCGAAGAGACCTCTTAGGAGCTGTTAAGATCTAGTTAGTGCCTTTACTATATGACCCAAGCCTATTGCATGTTCTTGTCTGATTGTTGCCTTAGGACTTAGTCATATCAACTGTTTAGGTGCTCTTTAGGTTTCTATCTGCTTTACTATCAGCCTGTTAGCTATAATGCTGTATAATGTTTGTTTTGCTATGATCTCACTAGTATGAAGTAACGGTAGTTAGTTATCATCTAAGGTTTTGCCAACTTAAACCAACGGACTCCTTCCGTTTGTGATCAGTGTTCAATCAACACGGCACGCTGTTATTCAGTTATCTAAACTGATAACGTGGGTTAGGATTAGAGCTCAACCCACTAACACACCTAGTACCTTACTTAGGATAACCTCCGAGGTATTGTACGCTTCAGTTATACGACCAAGTGACATACTTCTCACTGCTCAAAGAGAACTCCGAGAGTCAGAGGCAAGTAGGTCTGTGTAATTGGCTCATCCAACCAGATCTACATCAGTCCAAACATAGCCTTAACATAAGCATAATTACCTTAACCTAACCCAATACTGATATCTTGGTCAACATTCCCCTGATCTGCATACTCCGGATATCCTCCCACCTTTTTACTTTCCGCATTTAGGGCCTTTAGTTAAAACCAACTACTATTTTCTATCCAGGTAATTTAAATAAAAGACAATTATCCACTTGATCTTCCGTTAATCAGCATAAAAAATTCGACACTAGGTTAACTTACACTTCTACACCTTAGAAAGTAAAGTAATTTAGGCCCCGCAAAATATAAATAAATGAAGACACTGTGTGCTACCGAATCGGACACCCTGCGACCTAACGACACCGCAGAAATAAAATCGTCCGTTAGTGGCATATCAGATAGCTTCACTCGTACGCTTCACATGATCGAATCGTTTTATCTATATTACTCAATGATGATAAAACTATTTTTATCAACTCATATTCGTCATGAAAACACTTTTATTGTTAGCCATGACGACCTCACTCAAATTTCGGGGACGAAATTTCTTTAACGGGTGGGTACTGTAACGACCCGGAAATTTTCGACCAAATTTAAACTTAATCTTAATATGGTTTCGATACGATAAGCAAAGTATGTAATGTTAAGTTTAGAAAACTTTGGAAACAATGTTCATACATTCATTTAACCTCGACCAATTCCCGACGATTCACGAACAACTATTTGTAAATAGATTCTTATATATATTTAAGTGTGTATATATATATATATATATATATGTACATGAATATTAATTGTGAATATCTAATATTAAATATTAACTTTATTTATTTAAAAACATATATTTAATGTATTTATTTATATAATAAAACCCGAATCTATATATATATATAATGTATATTAAAAATATATATATATTTAATCTAAAATATGGGATTTTTTTTTCTGAAGACTTTTATTCACCACTGATTTATCAACGGAGTACGAAATTTAGTCAGTAATAGGTGACGGCTAACTAATTGCACGTTTTAAATCTTAATGTATATTATAATACTGTACGCTTTTGTTATTTTCAACCTAATTACAGAAAACTTGTAAGGAAATATATATTAAATAATTGATGTCCGTGAATTATGATTGTAATGTGTTTATCTAGTGAATTATATTACTTGAGGGAAATACGGTTCTACCTTTTTCTTTTGTCAACTAACTCATATATAATTTAAATATGCAAGTGACCATATATCATGAAATCCACTTGTGCACTTCAATATCCGTAAATTGTCTAGTTTTTTTTATGATTACTGTTGTTGATTGAATTACTGTGTTTGTATGTTATGCACATACATTAATCTCCACCAAATCTATCTAATCTATATATACAAATGCATATGAGTTAAACAATCATCTAACACATCTGTTTTCTTTTCTCCTATCTCCTTCTTCTTAGACAAACCGTAACCACCCAAACCCACACCAAACTATCATCACTAATCACCACTTATGCTGTAGGTATTTACTTCTGTTTCTGTTTCTAATCATAACAAACCGAACACCTTTGATCACTACAACCTGTTGTTGCTTGTACAGACCCAGAAACAAAACCAACCATTCATGTGTGCTGCTAATCTTCGACCCAAAAACCACCATCCAAAACCACTATAACACGTCACCCTTCTCTTCTCTCTTCTCCTTCTTTCTGATTTAATCACCTCCACGAACACCACAAGACCCAAACCTCTATTGTTACTGCGTTTTCTTTGATTCTGTTTTGAACCGAAGACAGCCTACAAAACCACCAACTGTAACCACCTCAATTGCACCCTTCTCTCTCTACTCTCTCTCTTATTTTCTATTGCAACCCGACTCATAAATACCACCATCTCTTCATCGAGACCCAACCCCAGAAACTGAATCCCAATTGATGCTTGTTGTGTTTATAACTGCTATTAATCTTTTGTTTCTACTTTTCATTCGAACCAAAAACACACCACGATACTCTCATCAACCCAAAACACCACATGTACAATCACCATCACGGATATCTCTAGTATTATGTATCTTTTTCTGTTCCTTCGACTACAGCTAGCGACGGTTACCATTTTTTTCTGCTTCGATTCCTGTTGTAAACAAAGAAGAAGAAGTAAATACTATTTCATCTGTTTCCTTTGGATTTTATTCTGACGAGAAAGGCTTGATGAACGAATGATAATGATAGATGTGTCAGTTGCATAAGTGGAAGACGGCTTCTATTTTTTTTTCCTTCTCTTTCTATTGATCCAGCCGACAAGAAAAATATATAATCTATCCTGGATGCTTATAGGTTTAGTAATAGATTTGGGCTAAGGGAAAACGTATTAGGCTGTGAACTTCGATTGGTTATCGGGCTGTTTATACGTTTTATTTGTTGGGCTGATTATGTTGGGCCTGGTGAACGGTTTTATTGAGTTGAAGAAGATAAGGGAAACACAAAGAAACACGGGTTAAAATGATTATTTCGAGTATTGAATCAAAAACGTTGCAGACGGATCCATGGTTGAGGGTGTTGTTGAGTTAGCGGGACGTCGGGGGTTCGAGTCCTGTCATGTCCAGTTTATTTTTCTTTAACCTATTCTGAGGTAGTTACTTATTATTATTATTTTTGTTATTATTATTATTATAAATTATTGTTATTGTTAATTGTTATTATTATTAATATTAGTAATATATTTATTAGGATAATTAAAAGTAATATTATTATGGTTAGTACTAGTATAACTATTATTATCATTAACATGATTAGGATTATTATTATTATCATTAATATGAAAATAATAAAATTTATCATTATCTTCTTTAATATTAATATCAGTATCATTTTTATAATCATTAGTATTATTATAATTATTATTACTAACATAAGCATCATTATAAACAATATCATTATTATTATTAGTAATATCATTATTAATAAAGTTATTATTATTATTATTATTATTATTATTATTATTATTATTATTATTATTATTATTATTATTATTATTATTATTATTAGTAACTCATTGTTATCAAAACTATCATTTTTAACAGATAAATATTTTGTACATAAAATATACTTACTACATATACTATAATTAAAATAATATCTCATATAAATATATATCAAACATATTAAGATTTTTTTTATATAAATACTTACAAACTGTTAATTTTAATTATAATACTAAACATATATATATATATATATATATATATATATATATATATATATATATATATATATATATATATATATATATATATGTATGTATATATATATATGTATGTATATATATATATATGTATGTATATATATACATATACATACATACATATATATATACATACATATATATGTATATATACATATATATATGTGTATATATATATATGTATATATATATATATGTATATATATATATATATATGTATGTATGTATATATATATGTATATATATATATATATATATGTACATATATATATATATATACATATATATATATATATATACATATATATATATATATATATATATACATATATATATATACACATATATATATATGTATATATACATATATATGTATATATACATATATATATATATATATATATATATATATATATATACATATATATATACATATATATATTAATATAACTAAATGTATAAATATTTATCACCCTAAATATATATACAAAATAAATAGATATAACATGTAATTAAAGATATAATATCAGTATATGTTTTAAATGGAAATTGGTATAAATTCTATATAACTACAAATATATAAATTCTATATATTAATAATTGAAATTATGTGATATCCATTATATGTGTTAATAGATATACAATTGATATAGGTTCGTGAATCCGAGGCCAACCCTATACTTATTCAATGTCATTATATGTATTTTTACTACAAAATACAGTATGGTGAGTTTCATATGCTCCCTTTTTACTTACTTTTGAAATATATATTTTTGGGACTGAGAATATATGAAATGCTTTTATAAATGTTTGACGGGATAGACACAAGCAAAACATTCCTCAAATGAATTATTATACAGACAGAAGTTCAGTAGGCTATTATATCGAATATCGCCCCTGATTATTATAGCTTGGTAACCTAAGAATTAGGGAACAGACACCCTAATTGACGCGAATCCTAAAGGTAGATCTATGGGTACTGACCAGCCCCATCCGGGTTACGGATGCTTTAGTACTTCGAGGTTTATATATATACAGACGATACTTGTATGTATTACAGACTGAAAGTTCTGTTTATTTTGGGGATATTCATGATGCGCTTTATATGTTAAGGTCGGTTACTAAGCAAGGTTATATATAGAGAGAATGATTTTTATACACAGGTTATGTGTATGTTATTTTGTACACGAGATATGTGTACGGTTATTAAAAATCGCGAGGCAACCTACGGGGGAGAAAAGGATATGAACCTACTCTGCCAAGCATTTATGAAAAATGGTTTCATACACGAGATAGGTGTACTGTATTTAAATCTTGTGGTCTATCAAAAGTACTGGATTTTATTGTTAATGATAAACCTATGAACTCACCAACATTTTGGTTGACACTTTTTAAAACATGTTTATTCTCAGGTATGAAAGAAATCTTCCGCTGTGCATTTGCTCATATTACATGGAGTCATTCATGGCATATTTAGGACAGCACCTCGCAATGGGACCAAATGTTGATGACTTCGTCTAGGTGGATAAGGACGGGTCTTCACACCTTATCTTATCTGATTATTCGTCTATTTACTTTGCTTTTATTATAGTTTAATATTAAAAAAAAAATTCCCCTTTTCAACTTTAGGATAATAATTAGTTTTTAAAATCTTAATTAACTACTCTATGTGGAACGAACTTGTACTTGCTAAATTTTTTACTACATTGATCAGGGTTGCTTGCATTCGTGTGTAAAATTGATTTAATTTATTTTAATAAAAATAGGTGTAGAAAACACACATCAGTATCAGTATCATACTTATGCAGATGCTAGTTACATATTACAATCACAATGTTGTACTTTTGCATTACTTGTATAAATCATATATGTAATAAGCTGAATTAAACATACAACATATATTACTTGTATAAATCATTTATTTGTTCTTTATATAATTCCATTACTTGGTTCCTTCTGATCTTCATGGTTGCTGTCATCAAACCACTCTCAATCTGAAAGGGTGTCATTAACATGATTTTTGAAGAATTAAAGCAATTGGTAAGTCTCACTTATAGATGCAAGTAACTGAGCAATATAAGATGTACCTGTTTTGACTCATATTACATTACATATCGACAAAGGGATTACGTTTTATCTCAAAATAGTGAACTAAGAAGAAAAAAATTGTGCGCACCAATATGCCTAAATAAGAAGAGAAGGTTGGGATTTAGACATTTGAAGAAATTTTGTATGGGATGAAGTTGGTTAACCCAAAACACTTTGTCAAAGATTTACAGATGATCTAACAAATAGTTAGTTGTGTCGAATATGATAAAAAGGTTATACTATTTCAATACACAGTAGTACTAAATGAACTTTTTACTAAGCAAATTTGGGTATTGATATGTACACAACTTATTTTTATATGTACACAGAGTGTTGTATGGTACAGCATTTTAATGCATACTGGTTGTGTACATATAAAAATAAGTTGTGTACATATCATCACCCACTTTAAAATAAAGGGAAAATGTGATTTTAATCAGAAAAAAAAAGAATGGATTACGTACATTACCGTAAATGGCTCTTCAATTACAAGAATAGGTCCGATCTGGAACGAGCATTCACAAGTCCTGTATATAGAGAAATTGAATCTATTATATTTGAAAAATATTATAACAATAACAATTATAATAATAAATAATAATTTTGAGATGAAGTTTGTGTTACCATTTCCGTAGCTCTTTAGATAACAAGCCAGCTATTTTCTCCTTGTTAAGTTCAGCAGCACCAAAAACTGACATAAATTCTTCTTTGTTTGGAACAATGATAGCTCCAAGACGACGTTGATCCTAGTTTTAGATTATAGTATAATGTAAGTATACAAATTAGTATCACCAGATTCATGCAATATCTATAGGCAGACGTGACAAGGTTGATCCATTTGCTAATGAATGTGTCAATTTGGGTAATCAATGAAAAAAGTAGCTAAGAATGAAAGTGGTCAAAACTCAGACAAAATGTAACGTTAAATTTTGAATGTGTACTTCTTAAAACATTTTTTTGGTTATAAAAGCTAAGAAATAAAAGTGTAAGAAATGTGTTAGTGGGTCGAAATCCGACCCGACCTTTTTGGCCCGTCCTCGATTCACCTAATTAATCAATGGTCCCACTTGTATTTAAGATTAATGAAAAAAATCTGATGATGAATTAGGAATTTATGTAACACCTGGCCAATTACAACTATTTGCTGAATTAAACTACTTCTCATGGCAGCTTCTTCTAGTTGTTCTGGTTCAACGTTTTCACCTAGTAAGCATTTAAAAATATTCGATCAATTCATATATTTAATCAAATAGAATATATAATTTCAGAATTTTGATGTTTGTTTGTTAGGGTAATCTTGGATCCAAGACTCCAGCCCGTTTGTGTATTTGACTGGATCATTATGGTAGCCCGGTATTGGCCCAATAAATAATTAAGGAAGTCGGAATGGGGATTATATGGTTGTGCACGTGGAAATTGATTTGGTCACATACTGGATTAAATTTGTTAGCTAAAAGTTAGGAGAAATAATAGTGGACATATAGGAGCAAATGAACGTGGGTTTTAGTCCCTATATTTTAGTAAGTGTAGCTTTTAAGTTTTAGTATTTTTTTTATTTTTTATTTTAACCTGGGTATCCAAACGGTCAACTTGACTAATTCCAGGGCGACTACTCGCTATGCGAGCAGCCCGGAGTCATTGCAGACGAACCTCCGTGGCCATGAGTGAATAACTGTGGGTGTCTGGAATCGAACCCATGACCTCCACTATGGAAGGCAAGGGTCATAACCATTCAACCACCACACTAGAATTTAATCCATCCACACCATTTAATAGGAAGTGACTATTTTACCCACAATTTTAACAACATTTATTTTGATTTAATTTAATCTCTCATCCACAGACCCTTCACCCCACGGAGGGATAATGTTAGACTAAATAGGGGTAAAATAGTCACTTCCTATTTTATGGTGTGGATGGATTGAATTCTGGTGTGGAAGGATCAGTTCCCTTATTATTTAAGAGAAGTTAACAATGTAGTCGTTTGTGTTTTATTATCTCGATATTTAATTTATAACTAAGTATTTGAGTATTAGCATCAGAATGTTCCAACATTGTTTACCTGTTGAAAGGACGATAGTGTCCTTGGCTCGTCCTTCAAGAACAATAACGCCACCAGCATTCCGACTTCGACCTATTGAATATGAAGGCGAAATCCATCCGATATCTCCTGTATATAACCATCCGTCCTTATCTAACGCTTGTTTTGTCGCTATTTGTAACTATTTATAACATACAAACAAATGAATCACCATGAGTATTTTGAACCAAGGTTGCAAAAATCGAAAAAACTGGCCGAGTTCTCGAATTCAATGACAAAGTGAAACCGAACTGAACCGAAAACCGAATTTAGTTTGTTTTTTATAAAAATTGAAAACACAAAAAATCATAATTTAACCAAACAAATCATTATTCGACTTATGATTTTAAAAATCGGGGTTTTGTCCTCATATCTTAATAATTTTACTAAAGAATTACTTGAATTTGGTTTTTCATTCAGTTTTTGGTTAAACCGAATGTGAAAAAGTATGACTCTAAAATCGAATTCAATTTCAGTTTATTTTTTCCGATTTTCATTCAGTTCGGAGTTAATTGATTTAAAATCAAATATTGAACGTTCTAGTTCTTAGTAATGAGTTGTTTATTAAGGTACCTTATAATAACCTTTCATGACCTGTGGGCCCTTGACTTTGACTATTCCCTTTGCACCGGGGGAAGATCTTCACCTGTTTCTTCATTTACAACCTTAATTTCTGTATGCGGAATTGGTCGTCCAACTGAGCCAACAACCTTCAAATGTCACATATATGAACTTGTTATAATGTTTTATCTTACATAAGTAAATGTTAGAGGTGGAAAAATAGTAGGGTTGGAAAACAAGTCAAAATATGTACTTTCTTTTTATCGGGTGGAAACAATTTCATCGTGTACAACTTTTTTGTATTTCTTTATTGATTTGTATAACAGTTAATGTGTTAAATATCATTTCAAAAACTACATTATTAGAATAATAGTCTAATTCCTGTAATAAAATGATTCAACAAGTTTTATGCATTCTAAATATACGGGTAACTTTCGAGCCATTCCACCCAGTGGCGAAACTACTAAGGGAACACCTGACCCAGTGGATTTGTAAATTTTAATGTAAAAAATATGGATTTTTTCATTTTTCCCTCGGTGGATTTTTTTTTTTCAAAAGTTTCCATATTTTGCCTCCAAAGCCTCTATATTTTGTTCAAAAACTCTGTATGTATATATATATATAGTGGTAGGATCAACAGGGAAGTAATCATTCGGGGGGAAGCAAAAACTTTTTTTTTCGTTTTTTTAAAAAACTTTGTTCACGAACATTATATGAGATGAAAATATGAACATTTAGTAGAGACACTTTGTGATAAATGTTTTTATTTTGGCGGGAAAACCCTCGAAGAAGTAATATATAACAATTATCGTATTTTTCGAGCGTATGTTGAGGTTTTAGCTATTGGGGTTTAGATATTAGGGTTTATAGGGTTTAGATATTAGGGTTTAGAAATTTAGGGTTTAGGGTTTAGATTTAGGGTTTAGATTTAGGATTTAGATTGAGTTTTTAACACGAACGGTTTAGAGTTTTAGGGTTTAGGGTTTAGGGTTTGGTGTTTAGGGTTTGGTGTTTTGGGTTTATGGAATAAACCCAAAACACCAAACCCTAAACCCTAAACCCTAAACCCTAAAATTCTAAATCGGGCTAAATTTTACTTCACAAAACATGAAAAAAAACGTTCATATTCTTCACGAACAATATTATCTTGAATGTTATTTTTGTCGATCGTTTTCCCGCCTAAATAATAACATTCATCACGAAGTGTCTCTTCTAAATGTTCATATTTGCTTCCCCCGAATAGTTACTTCCCCATTGATCCTGCCCCTATATACTAATTGCATGATGCACTTATTATTTTTTTTTTATGACATCATTTTTTTAGAACCATCACTAACGTCATCATGATGTCATCGCCATATTTTTTCTTTCCTTTCCTGTCTCTTTTTTCTGGGTTTTTTTTTCCCAACGAACCGAGCCTCCAATTTACTAGTTCAAGCTAACAAGAATTAAATCCGACTAATAAACATTATAAAAAAAAAAAAAAAAAAAAAAAAAAAAAAAAAAAAAAAAAAAAAAACTTACAGAGATCATATGAATCAAGAAAAAACGCACGATGTTCACGACCGATATCCATAATATCCTTGTAACTATAAGCAGAAACTCCCTCCATTATACAACTACTGATGGATGATGTTTCGCCCCATAATAAAATGACAAATCTAATATTCGCCTCAGAATTAAACGCCTCTGCTATCCGGTTATAGAATTCAGGATTGTCTATAACAAGTGCAACACTATTATGAAGAAAAAAAAACGGTTTATTACTTTAAAATAAGGTGAATATATTAATACTAGATTTAAGAACCCGTGCGTTGCACGGGGACTCCTAATCAAACTAATTCGAAACGTAAAATGTTATATCATTTAACGGTATGATAAAGACAGTATCACCAATATTCATGAAATAAAGTAATAAACATAACCTGCTTAATAATTTATGTATAAACACATTCATGTTGTTTAACAAACAAAAATGCAAAATGGGTTAGGTTAATGTAAAACTGTTCGATATTATTTCGATACAAACATCAGTAGATAAAAACATAACCTTAAATTCGGGTGAGGTCGGTCGCGTATCGGTGCGCGCGAAATTTGGTTGCTTCTTCAAGTACTATAGGTCGGAGTATGCGATTAGTGAATAGAAAGATAGCATATGTCTAATAAACCCCATTCATGGCTGCTTTTACTATTGTGATGAAGATGTGCATATTACAAAATGCTAAGTGCAAAAGAATAATACAAAAAGACCACATAAGAAATGAATGAATATTTGAAATACAAATAGTCAAACCTTTATCCTCATATTGAGCTTTCAAAAATGAGTTGGCATTAGTTAAAGTATTCTTCAGTATACAACTACTCCAATTGTAACACTTCGGTAATAAAATGAGGCTACTCCTACCTATATGGGGTTATCAATAAGCTTCTTTTTGACATCATAGAAGCAGTATTCTACTCTTACATACTTGCTCTTGTAAGCTTAAATACAGTAAGAAATAAGGTTATAAGAGCCTGTGCGTCGCACGGAAGCTATATAAAATAGTACTCGAAAACGTTCGTATTGAGATCGATTAAGTGTATGATACAATTAAAATGAATCTAAGATGTCATAAAAGGTTTTAGCTTGTAATATTACACAGTATTGATTATGAAAGTGAATACTTAAAATTTTAGTCTCTTCAAAATACACAAATAAAAGCATGATGTATTTTGTCTTCAATCTCCCACCGGTTAACCCGCCCATATTGCCACCTATAATACAATTAGTATTGATACTGATCAAATGTATAATACAGTTACAATGAAAATAAAAACATTTTATTATTAATCATGAAAGCATTAGTGTTGAAAACATTTGTATCGTAAATGTTAGTATACACAATTACAATGCGCAACAGTTTTGAGTAGTAATTTTGCATAAGTCAAATAATAGTTTTACCACATATGTTATTTAATCTGAATGCAATACGATTGCATCCTATTAGCATATACTTTCACAATGAAAAATATAGTTACTGTCAATACTCGCCGTGTCACTGAAACTGATACCCTGTAATATCGGCATGAAACATTTTTATACATTGTATAAGTCTATAAAGTTTTAATTAATATTGATGAGCAAATAATACACGATCGTGAATTTTTTTATAAGGGAACAAATGCAGATATTCATTTAGCAAATTGAGAAAAGAAATGAGATCAAAATTGGTATAAGTTTAATAATTTTCTATATTACTCATAGTGTAGTGTTGTGCGAACACCAGAAAATTGGTTAAATCGTAAACGCTAACAATCAAATTTTTTAAGTCGTTACCAAGTTTCATTCTCAACTACTGCATTCACCACAAACTATACAACATAATTTTCTTAGTTTTACATATTAAAGCTTGGTGGCGTTTGGCAATGCATATCAGCATATACCACAAAAACTATACAACACAATTAACCTTGACTACCTGATCGCATACAACACAGTTGTTAAAGGCAGACTCTTTTCAAAGCAATTGTGGCTAAGAGGACTTTCTCCTCTCAATGCAAAAGTCCTTTTATCGATCTTGATTATAGTCAGGTCATCGATTCACCACACGGTTGTTAAAGACATACTCTTTACATACTCGATTCACCTTAACCTTCACATATAGACGGAACATCCTACAGCAAATTTCCCATATAAACTAATAAGTTTCTTTAAAGCATGCATAGGACAAAACAATTAAGAAGTTTCAACTTACCTTTACAAACGGGTTGTGCATCGAATATCATATCACTTTACCATCAAAAACAACAATTCCTTAATGTAAGTTTTTTCAAAAAGAATATATAAAATGGAATAAACAAATTCAGAATAAGGGAAAACTATGAATTTGAATTTATCGAGACAAATGGAAGTTATAAGGACCTAATGATATCTGTATAATTAAGCATTACAGCAAATACGCGGTGGACATGTAAAGATAGAACGATTCATGGAACAAAATATAGAGTAGTAAGTAAAACTAATTACCTTCAGAATAGACAAAGAGAACAGAGGCATGGTTATTAGTCAAGCATCTTCTTTCATTTGCAAAATTGCAATAAGTAATGATTCGTTCCAAAAGTCCATTTGCACCAAAAAAAAAAAAAATAATAATAATAATAAATAAAAAAAAGGAAAAAAATAATAATAATAATTTACTCCCTTTGACCAAACCTCATGAAGCTGAAAAATATTAGTATCAACTATTGAAAACCAAAATTATAAACTACAGACCTAGATTTGAATTTATGTCAACTTTGAACCCTGCCAATGTGCCTATACATGTCAACTTTGTACAAGTCTTTAAAAATAGCAAGTTCCCGTAAAGATTAACAATCTGGCATTCCATTGCCATTATTTTATTAGCCCATGTCACCACGTGTGTGATCAATGAAAATGAAGTATTGTCAATTGCGGTACAAATTTAGAAGATTATTGGACCTCTCATCCCATCATTTACTAATCGATCAATGAAAAGACACGATTAAATTACTAACCCCTTATTGAACATGGTGGAGTGGTGGTTTTACTAATCGTAAAACCAATCGATATGCACATAAGCATACCTTCAGAATTTAAAACTCGGTCATCGTTAGATAAAAGGGCTCTGTGAATTCGAGAAGTTCCAACACATGGTTGAACTTAATGACAATCGTCCATCATAGCAATAAACAAACATAATATTTTATATGCAGACATGATTGAAATTCAAAAAACACCATAACAACAACACAATAAAGTAAACATTACATAAAAGTTAGTTTACCATTCTCAACCAAAATGTGTTTAAAGTTTGAAAGCTGTAACTAAAATTTGTTTCATTTGACATACCTGTGTGTGTGTGACAGATAACTGATGAAAGTTGTAAGCATTAATGCACCAAAGCCAGCGTACACAATCGTCACCCCAAGATCAGTCTGTGCAGATACCACACTGTTTAGTCTCATTTGAATATGATTTATGTTAAAAGGCAACCGGGTCAGATGGGTTAATAAAAATATCAGTTAAAGAAAACGGGTCAAATGGGTTGATAAAATATCAGTTAAAAAGGAAACGGGTCAAAAGCAGCCGAAAGTGTATATTTTGATAGGAAATGAGTCAACATATTACCTTCGTATCAAGACCACTGCTGCCAACTGCATCTACTATTTCGACTTTCGTACCATCGATTTCGATTGGATGTTTCGAGTTAGGCCTACGAACCCCAACGTATTTCGCATCTTGATCATATAACACAATCGACTGCAGGTCACGAAGAAGCGGTGACGTGGTTCAAGAAATGAAGAACCAATTCAGTTTATTTTTAAAAAAAAAACAGGAAATGCACAGGTGGCAATATCAGCCCATTTATATAGAATTGGATCTAACGGATGATGTTACATAAAAAATCAGGCGGGTCACTTAAGTGAATGGGTTAAGCTGGCCAAAAGTCGTCTAGTGTGTAAATGCTTACTTAAGTGACTGGTGCATCATTTATTCACGTCCGACATGTAACCCAACCCGCCGAATTTGACACATTTAGTATAAAATATAAGCTTTTACTCATTTGAATAGTATACGTAACTGGTGCATCATGTATTCAAGTCCGACATCTAACCCAACCCGCCCATTTTGACACATTTACCACAACAACAACACAATAAAGTAAACATTACATAAAAGTTAGCTTACCATTTGCAACTGACTAAACAGAAAGCAGTTGACTCACAGAAGTTCCAGAAGAACCATCGACAAAAAAGCTGAACATAAATGGAACTTGCCTTACGATTACGGTATCGAAAAGAATCTCTAACAGCTATTTGTCTTAAATATACAGATGGGACATACACGTTGATGTCGTTATAATTTATATTCTCGGACAAAACATTTTTACTATCAACGGATCTTTTCTAACGTTTTCTAGGTGCCATCATACTACTATAACGTCAAACAATATATCTAACTGTATCTAAGCTAACACAAATAGAGCAACATATAACAACACAAAAAATACAACATATTAAATATCAACGTCATTAAACAATAGCAGATGGCCTCTTAAAAACATCATAATACTAAATAACCAAACTGCAGAAAAGAAACCGCAAAGCATAAAATAGCTAATTAACATTTGCATACCATCGACTAAAAAGCGTGATATATAACAGTAAAGAAAAAAAAGGGTATACGAAAAACATCAAACAAACTTACGACACGACGACGTTAATCGCAAGTAAAGAAGCAATCGACAAAAGCAAAGCTCAACACACCTGAAAATATAAACACAACAACATTTAATATAAAGCTACAACAATCTACAAAGAGCTCTACAAATAACTCAGTTACCGAAACGTTAACATCAATAGCAAACTGTAGAAACGACATACGTAATTGATAAAAAAAAAAAAAAATTACTGGTTTGGTCAAATAACTATATTTTAGGGTTGTTATCTTTTCCAATTTTCAAAAGGTAACTGATTTGTCGTATTATGTAGAGATTTATCTTTTACCCAAATAAACTACTATACAGAGTATTATATTAAAAAACTAACAAGGATTATCTTAAACAATAACTGGAAAATAAATGACTTTATTCATACCTTGATTTTGTGCGATATCTAATCGATTACCATCAAATAAATATACTTTCAATACAAATACTATCAAATGATGTGAACATCAGAAGAACACCAGAAAATTGGTTAAACGGCATACAAAATTGATTATCAAATTGATCGCAAGTATTTTCCTGAATGAAAATATGAGATCGCAATGGATCAAAGAAGATGATGAAATTGAATTTGTTTGGATGGGAGCGTATCGATTGAATGTGTGGGTATGTTTTTTTTGTTGATTGCAAAAACCCTAGAAGAAATTTTTCTCCACGGAAGGATGGAGAAAATTTGTATGGAAATTTTTGGACCTGATGAGAATTATATGTTTAATATTTTAGATTTGAACGACCCCAATCGAAAGTTTTGAATTGGATGTTTAAATTGGATGATAAGTTCGTGAAATATTGAGGAGAATGAAGAATGAAACTGTTAAGTGTTAACCCTAATTACAAATGAGGACACGCGTCAGTTTATTGTAATTAGTGATTTTTTTAATTCAAAATTATGAGAAAAAAAACGGTTTATTACTTTAAAATAAAGTGAATATATTAATATATTAATATTAATATTATATATATATATATTATGTTTAATTCAAACAGCAAAATAAAATCATTCGTACTAAACCTTTCAGAATGTTTATAGATGTGTAAAAGCTCTTCCACAGATTTTTAAATTTTTTTTTTTTTTTGCGAAAAAGGATAATCATATAAATTAAAAGGATTTCATCAAAACGATGAACCTTACCGATTACAAGTACAAAGGTAGTAAAATTGGACAAATTACATTGTGATAAAGCAAGAAAAATTAACAAAGTAGCGCCGGATTATGCTCCCAAACGTACGATTGAAGCCCGTGCACGAGCTTGAAATTAGAAGCCCAAAGGAAAACCTTGAGTTTGATATTCCGAACAATACTTGAACGACACGTGAACTTCCCGTTGAAGATTATGTCAATTCTTGCGATCCAAATGGCCCATACGGAGGCTTGACCAATTAGTTTCCAAAACATCGACGCCTTAATCCCCATGCCATAATACCAATCGTAGGAGAAATCAATGATAGACCCCGGAATGACCCAACGGATGTTCCACCAACGGAATAGATCCGACCAAATACAAGACGACCACCTTTTATTGCGAGCCAATGGAAAATCATGATCTTGGATGGAACTCTATTAGACCACACCACTCTCGTCCACGAAGGAATAGCTAGATTACTAGATTGAACAAGAATTCTAATGGCATCCGCAACCGAGTAAGAATCGCTTGGGCTCGCGATCCAAATAACATTAGCATCAACCAAATCGTTAAGCTTGTAACGGACTAAAAAAGACTGAAGTTCTTGGGCCATAAAAAAGTCATAAATGGACAGTAGGGTGGGTAAATGAAGGTCCCAACCTTCCTGAGGCAAATCGGTAGAAGCAGGGAACCGAAAGTAGTAAACAGAATGAAATTTCAAGGGGCAATTGAAAAACAAAGATGTAAATTCATCCTTTAAAATACACCGCGGGTGTTCAATGAGGTGAGCCTCATGGTTTCGATTCTTTTATTGGAGTGTAGTCATCGGACATGTTTTCCATGAAAACACCAAATTCATACAATTCCTCCTTGTAAGTAACTTTTTTTGAACCAAACAATTGATCACCTTTTGCACTGTCTTTTATCAAAGAAGATTGACCCACTACGTGGTTAATCTCACTAGTGGTATCGAAAATTTCCGAGATATTAGGGACCTCGTCATTCCATAAAGGACGTTTATCTTTGCTACAATTCTTCGAAGCAACTTTAGGTTGAAGAAAAATTTCTTTTTTGCATGAAGAGGAGTTACAACGAGCTTTGATTTCTGCACACGATTCTCGACAAGCATCGCTGATACACTTTGTATCGTTTATCGAATTGGAAACGGGAGTATCATTGAGTTTAGAAGCAAAGGAGACTTCATGGTTGGTAAAAGACGCAAAGGAGCTCTTCCACAGATGACCTACTTCCCCTCACAACATTTATTGCTCCTGTGGCCATAATACCTATAAACAATATTATACAATTATTCTTATTATTATCCAAAATTGGCTACAAAAATAAATAAATAAAAGAGAATGTGGACTATTTAATGGGTGTGTGTGTTTTCTGTTATATAAAACAATAATAATAATAATAATAATAATTAGAACATTTTGTTGTTGTTGGAAACTGTATGGTATTCATGTGACACCATATACAGATGACACACCAACAAAACAACAGTAAAAATCATACAATAACAATCATTTATATTGGATACACACAGTAAAGATGGTCTGAGTTTGATATATATACAATAGATTTTAAACTTAAGTTAAATACGTTTTCAACTTGGTTTAGAACAAATATTCATGCATTGTGTACTACGAATATTAACTACCTTGATCAGCAACGATCCATCGACACGAATTGTCAGCAAAAAGTGCTATCTTTTCACTTGGTTCAAGTCCAATAACTCTTAAACCTTCAGAAAAATCCAAAATGTTCTGTTCCAACTGCAAATTTCAAAACTCAATTGTGCAATTTTCAATTAAATTGTTTTGTAGTTAGAACTTAAAAGGTGAAAAAAAAAAAGTGGAAAATACCTGTTTATAAGTGATTGTTGTAGGCGGCTCATGATGTGGATCCACTAATGCAACCTTATCACCAAACTTTTCGGCTGAGTATCTAAAAATGTCGGGAATTGTTGTTACTTTTGTCGTTGATGCGTTGTTCTGTAATAGTAATGAACTCTCCAGGAGAGGTGCGTACTTTCGAACTTGCCTTTTTCCATTCTGCAATTGAACGGATTGCCTAGAAAGGTCATTAGAGCGCTGGGAGTGGACTCCCGTTCCGGCCCCGTCACCTGCCCCGTCGCCCCACTCCCGGCTCCCGTCGGTTGTGCTCGTCGTACCTCGGTCAGTCGCCACCGCGACGGATTGAACGGTTCTTATTTATTTATTTTATTTTTTATTTTTTTATTGTTCTCCTCACTTTATCTATATATACATCCTCACCAAACCCTTCAAACATATACACACACTACTTCCTCACCAAACTCACCAAACTAAAAAAAAAAAAAATGAATTCTTGCACTATCAAGTTAAATGTTTACCACGGTGGAGAGCTCAACGACGATTGGAAGTCGTATTCCAACTCGCAATTAACTCCGTTCGAGTCCCTCGACGTTAACGGGTGGGACACAGGGCGTTTGTTCAGGTACATACGAGAGCATGTCGACTTCGAGACCTCGGATTTTATGTACATCGTGCCAGAAACTCAAACCTTTGAGTTTCTCACGACTGAAGAAGAATGGGGAGAACTCGTCGAGAAAGCAAAACTCAACGACGAGTCTGTCGACTTGTATTGTATCCACATATGGTCCTGTGAATTCATCCGCCGCCCACGTCCTCACTACCCGCACGACGAGAATGATGAGGGATACAATAGTCCTAAAACCCCGTGAAAGGCTCGATCGGACGGGTTAACTTTTAGGGTTTGTAATGTTTTTATTTTTAATTTTAGGTTCGTACTGTTTTCCTTTTTTTTTAGTAATCGTAATGATTTTTTTTTTTAGAAATCGTGTGTTTTTTTTTTTATTTTTAGGAAATGTAATGTTTTTTTAAATTTTTAATTGAAGTTATTTATGTTTATGTTATTATTCATAATTTTATTTATTTATGTTATATTTATAATCATAAAAATAATAATAATAATAAAAACTGACATGCCTAACTGACATAGGTCACCACTCCCCACTTTTTCTGACTCAGCAAATCAGGCCTGACATGCCAAGTGACCTCAGTCACCACTCCCAGTGCTCTTATCTTCCATTAGTAGAACAAATTGTGATGTAACAAATTATTTACGACTAGTGTTTCTTTCTGAGTTTCCTAAATTCAGATACTCAGTTATAACAGATTACTCATCGTATTGAAAATGATGAGAAATCATTGTTCTCTTTATTTACTTTCATGGTACGTATCGTTTTCACGTGTAACCCAGGTAGTCCCTATCACTCACGGTCATTAAGAAATTTCGTTAACTTTTAGCATGTAACAAGCACGTGAGGGTAAAATGGTCAATTTTCTTCTATGTAATAACCATATTTAGTACATAAGCATACAAACTTCAAACAAAAAACTGAATCTAAGCATCTCAATAATCAAACAGACTGCATACAGAAACCTTTGATGAAATTAGAAAGTTGAATTTTACCCAAATTAATCAAATTTTCACGATTGTGAATTTGTAAATCGATAAATTCTCTACTCATCCACGAATACATTCCTTTCAACATCTCAAACTCGTTTAAATTTGAATTCTCTTCAATCAGTTCATCTAATACGGTAAATGCTTTTCGTAATCGGATGGAATACACACACCGCATCGTAAATTCACTGTATCAAAATCCCGGACGAATTCGAATCTATTTGACTACCATTGAGCTTCATGTTAGGGTTAGAAGAAACAGTTTATGTAATGGATTTACGAAGCGAAAACGATCTTAACCTCGTTTTAAAACGGATCGAGAAATTAGGGTTAGGGTTAAGGTTAAAGTTCTGATGTGAAAATTAAAAATTAGCAGAGAATATCAGAGGGGAATTGTTGAGAGATGGAACGGAAGGGAAGTAACTGGGGTGTGAATGGTAAAAAAATGAAAATTATGAAATGATGACAATTTGCCCTCACATATTTGGGATGCTGTTTGCAATAAAATTTGGTAAAAAAATGTAACCGAACATTAATGACGTAAAGTGTTACTAAGTGAAAATCACAAAAGACATCCAAATAACCAATTGGGGCATGCTTAGCAGAACTCCTACCAAGCTGAAGGTGTCAGGTTCGATCATTATCACCGTAAAATGTCCCCGGCATTCTCTTGAACCTAATTAGGGATCTCTAGTTGAAAGTACTTAGCCTAGCATTAGGGTGACGTCTTGATTCCCGATGTTCGAGATTTACCAGCTATGGGGGAATCATCGTATTCGTTCATAGTAGGTTGCTCGTAAAAAAATCCAAATAAAAAGTACATGAACTATACTAATAATCTTTTACAAACTACATAAACAATTTTCGCATATGTTTATGCCAAACTGAATCTTGCTAGTTAAACAAAATCAGCTCAAAATAGAGTTACTTTGGTGACACGAAATCCAACTATAAGATTGTAAAAGTCGCTAATTGGAGACTAAGCTCGTTAGTCGGGACTTTGTAAGGACTATGCGAAGTTGATTTTTTGACAAGTTTGACGGAATAAATTGGCGAAGTTGAAGACTTGACTTGTCAGGGTGCTAGTCGAACTGCATCAAAATCCTGACATAGGGGCTTAGGCGTACTGCAATAAAAACGACTAATTGGCATAGCAGGGACTAGTAGGCGTATTACTACTAGTGTAACATATATATATATATATATATATATATATATATATATATATATATATATATATATATATATATATATATATATATATATATATATATATACTACATACGCAGTGTCTCGTGTCTTCTAACCTTTACAGTTTACTTTGTGTGAGCTTCTTTTCTAGAAAACTAAAAGACTAGTTTGATGAAATGAAAATCATCAGTTTAGGGAACAAAAGAAAAATCATATTCAACACATCACATACGAATTGCCTCCCACAATATAATATCGGTTAACTAGCTAGTAACAGATATAGATATAGGATTTATTTCGATGGGTGCAAAATGTTAGTAGAGAACAAAAAGATGGGGGCAAAATGTCGAAATTTAACAAAAATATACACTAAACATCGAACTTTAGCATGTAATCGCACAAAAAAATTTGGTCGTCTGGGGTGGCAGACTTCGGTTCAGGGGCAGAGCTTAATGTAACTCAAAGGGGGTATCCGCCCCACCTTGATTTAACGGGGAAAACAATTTTAGAATAAAATTTTTTTTAACTAAAAGATAAGATTTTTATTTGTGTTTACCACCGCTGGAAATGAAAAATTTATTAAATTTTCGAATCCGCCCGATTTGTCTTTGAGTTCAAGTTCCGCCACTGCTTCGATTGCCCCTTAATAGATCCTCCCCTGTACAATTCGGGACTACCACCAATGTTTATTTTAACAATAGTTTCAATTTGTAATTCACTTTATATTTTCAAGTTTTTAGTTAGTTTTTAGTAGTAGTTAGCTTAGCTTTTATTTTCCGGAGGATATTGATGTCGTAGGGGGTGTATACGAAATAGTATTATTTTTGTTACGAAATACTATTAAATATGCTACAATTTTACACAAGTTATTTATTTATTTATCGAGTGGATATACTTAAACCTTGCTACAACACTTATAGGTAGTGTACCTAATCGTATTATAGTATAGTTTTTAGTAAGTCCGGTTCGTTCCACAGGGAGCTCGTGAAGTTTAACACTATATTTTTTTACACACAATATTTGTAAAAATACAAAAATATATATATATACTAGTAGTATTATTATTATAAAAGGGGTGTTTTTTTACTGTTTAATGACCGGTTTGTCGATTTTTAAAACTTAAAACACAGTTAAAACCTAATGCAAAATATTAAAAATAAATAAAACTTAATTTAAAGCGTAAAGTAAATGACGATAATTGAAATGACAGAAATTAAAGTGCGAAAATTAAAAGTGCGAATAAATATGAAATAAAAGGAATTATGCTTATTTAAACTTCCATAATCATGATGTTTGGCGTGTTGATTTTTAGTTTTAGTCCGATGGGTTAATTGTCCTTTGTCCTGGATTATTTAAGATGTCCATACGGTTTTGCCCATAATGGTCCAACGGGCATAATTATAAATGCGAGGTTCTTCGTCAAATAGACCTTATGTCCGAAGTCAAATATTCCAACTAATTGGGGATTTAAACTGTAACAAGGTATTAATTCTTTGTTTAATGAATACACCAGGTTATCGACTGCGTGTATTCCAAGGTTTTATTACTTTGTTAACAATTACACCAATTACCCTTGAATGTAATCCACCCCTGTTTCAACTAATCTAGTGACCAATAATTCACCCCCGTGTCCGGTCAAATGAACAATAATATGTACTTATAAATATCCCGCCCACCGTGTCCGATTAAGCGTATGTGGATATTTATAGATACATAAAAATATAACCTTTATATAAAATTAACGAGGTATCGTTAATTAAACATAAAGCCCATTAAAAGCCCATAGTCTAATTTCCACAAGTGTCGTTCTTTTGTCCAAACCCCAATTATGGTCCAAAGTTCAATTACCCCAATTTTAGTGTTTAGCCTTACATCACGATTACTTCGGTATTAAATAAGCATAATAACGGCTTAGCTACTAGACATTAATGAAAATAATATAGACATAACTTATAGTGATTAATAATAGAGTAATATTACACGGACAGAATTTCGACTTATACACTCAAACGATCTCTATCATAAATCTTATTATTATCATAATTTAAAATTAAAATTAAGATTATTGTTATATCTTATTAAGTTAACATTATGATAGAGATATAGAATATAGATATTGATAATAGATATTGATAATGGATCTTTATATAGATAAAAATAGGATAGAAAAAGGTGTACATCAAATTGATCGACAATCATCGCCTTTTATAGGCAAAATATGAAATTGAATTTTCATTTACGACCCCTGAACTATGCTCAATTAACAACTTTTTATTATTTAATATTATTCTTATTATGAATTATTTAAATATTATATTTTATTCTTGTGCATAGTTGACTCATAATTTTTACACCGTTGCGTCGAGCGTTGAGAGTTGACTCATGTCCCGGTTCCGGATTTTCGAACGTCCTTTCGTACTATTTTATATCGTGTACTTTGTGTTTTGTAACTTGTACTCTTGTCGTTTTTAGACGTTCCTCATCAATAATTTGAACCTTTTTAATTGTATGTTGTACTTTTGAGCTTTTTGGACCTTTGTGTCTTCAATTCGTCGTTTTCGCCTTTTGTCTTCGCACTTATTTAATACAAACGAATATTAATTGAAAATGGAACAATTGCAACTAAAATCTTGTCTTTCTTGGGGGATAATGCTATGAAATATATGTTCCTTTTTAGCCTTATCAATATCCCCACACTTGAGCGTTGCTTGTCCTCAAGCAATATAGTCTTGAAAAACACTTGAATCACTTCTTTATTCTTCACACTTTGTACATCAGTGACTTCAATACGGCGGTATAAACAATGGTAGTAACGATGTGGTTAAAGGTGGGTGTGTCATTCATAGTTGCCTCGGGTTTAGGTCAACGACACTTGCAATCAAATAGCCGATTTACTTTCGGTTTCCAAAGCAAAGTGCACATTTGAAAGGCGGTTTACAGTCCCACATGACTATAAAAATTTAGATCCTTTAATGAAATTGGATCTTTATGAAAACATTTGATCTTTTGAAAATTCAAGCTAGATTTTACCCTAGACAAGTTTTCTGATTTGATCCATCATCGGTGTTGCAAAATATATTTGTGGATCAACATTTTGGCTAAAAACATTTGGGTTCGTGTAATCCACTGCTATCCCGGTATCGAATAGCACACATCCAGTTTACTTGTTCCGTATATTACCTTTCGGTAAACTACCGTCCGGTTGTAAAGGAAAGCGATGAACAAGAAACTGTTAAGGCAATGTCCCGTGACATGCAGATGATTATGGTCTTATTAACGTGTCGGATGCTAGAACTATCCTTGGTAGGAGCGATAGTAAAGATCATCCTATAATTTTTCGGTCTGGCACAAGGTCCTGTCTCCGATCATGCTATGCAACCACCGTTCTTACGGTTGACACCCGATTTGGTTCAGGTGACCTAATGAATTCCAGGTGAATTCCTAGGATTTTACGTTCAATGATAATGAACGCATTGAAAATGGGTTTTCAGAAAACAAATCGGTTTGTATTTTTGATCAAAATATTTTCTCGTTCAAGCTCGAGTTTAGATATCATTGAATTCCATGAGTTTGAATTCTCAATCTTTAAGGTCAATCTCAAGGATTGAGTAATATCAGTCTTAAAAGCTGATTTTTAATCTTTAAGGAGATTATCCTTTCTGGGGATCTGATTCATTAGTCTTATCAAGCTAATTTGCACGGTGCCTCCCCATTGTACGAGATAAATCCTTCTCATGATTAGGATAAATCTGACCACATGGCGACCCTGTTTGATGCTGAGGTCCGTGGATTTCCAGCCGATTTTAGTGATGACTTTTCTAGGTTTTTCGTCAACCTACAGCTGGTCTGGACGACAACTTCATGACCTAAATCAAGAAGCGCGTGTCTTTTTCGGAAGACTTTACTTCCTTCAAATGATGGAATTGATTCATCATGTAGATCCATCTTTCTTTCAATTATATTACAGCAAATCGGGTAAAGCAATTAATTATTGTCCAAAACAAAAGTATTTTCAATTATTTGTACAAAAATATGTGATATATGTTTCGAATAGTTTGGTAAAAATTTCCCACACTTGGCTTTTATTATCCTTTCTTTGCCTTTTTCTCCTCTATTCCATTCTTAAATGAATTCTAACGTTTTGGTTGTTTCTCAATTTATGTCCTTTCCGAGGTAACGATAATTTCGGCTCAATGACCTAGTTTTAATCGTTCATAAATATGTATAAACATGATTTTGAATTCATTTTGTTGAAAATTTTGAAAAATTTACTAGAAGTGGGTAGTCAGTATATAAGACTAGGGTTGTTCCTTGTTATCGGAGAGCACTAAATTCTAATACAACTACTGCGTTACTAGTATTTTTAATGGTAACCAAGTGTTTAAAATAAAAAAATTTTAAAATCCGAAAGAATTTAACCCCTTCCCACACTTAAGATCTTGCAATGCCCTCATTTGCAAGAAATCAGTAACAATTTAAATTATTGAGGGTGATTAGCGTAGAAAAATGATTAAATTTTACCAAAACTTCCAAACATATTGGCGTTTGTTTGTTGAATGATAAATGGTGCACTTCATTTGTTCATTCCGTCTGTTATCACATCACATATGTTTTTCATCTTGTCGTTAAAATTAGTTACTTTTGCTGAACTTAATGCCGGTCTTTGAAAATGCGCTTGTTTTACCCTGTTTATAAGATAAACTACAAACAAATATATACATACTTTTTTATTTATTTATAAAACCTTTAACTTATAAAACAAATATTAATTAATTTTAAAATTTTGTTTCTTTCAAGAATGAGGGCGTTTCGGAACGATGCCCTAGTCCGTCCCTCGACAAAATTTTAAAATTTGTCATTTTTAAGCGATTGTTTTAAAAGCTTAGATTTTTGAATTTTTTAATTTTTTTTGGCATACTTTAAATCAATAAGATTAAAAATAATGATAATAAAAATTCTCGTCCCGCCCTCGGGTAAAGCAATTTCGACTCAACGGTCTAGTCTTCAACTCACGACGAATTTAAAAATCATATTTTTAAATTAAAGAGATAAAGTAAATTTTTGTTTTTAAATTCACACAACTTAAATTTAAAATGCATAAAATTAAAAATTCATATTTTAAAAATTAAAAATGCAATATATCATTGATATTTTTAAACTTATATTAATTTTATAAACTTATATTGAATATTAATTTATAAAATATTTAAAAACTTAAAGATATTTATATAGAAAGATTTATAATATTTATATTTATATTTATATCTTAATTTTAAAACCAAGTGAAAATAAAATTAAAAATCTTTTTGGTCTTTTATCCCACTTTAATCAATCAAATATTATCAAAAATGTACGCCCCTCTTTTTGGGTAAAGTAATTTCAGTTCCCTAACCTAATTTTACTCATGACGAATTTTTGAAATATTTTGGTTTGATTGATTAAAGATTTTTATACCTTATGAATAAACGGTAAGCTTCGCAGTGATGTAACAAATTTTTGTACGATATCAATAATTTCGGCGTATGCCTAATTTTATTAAATACCAATTTAATACTTTATAGCGAACGATTTAGCGTTTAATTTCAAAAGGTTAAAAGAAATAAAAATAAAAATAATAAAAACTGTACATACTTATCTGATAGATGGAATTCTTAGTGACCTGCTTTAGATGTCTCATAGGAGAGTCTTTCGATTTCGTTCTCCATAGCTACATAAGCATATCCACGAGCGTTTAATAACTTATAACCTTTATATAAAATTAACGAGGTATCGTTAATTAAACATAAAGCCCATTAAAAGCCCATAGTCTAATTTCCACAAGTGTCGTTCTTTTGTCCAAACCCCAATTATGGTCCAAAGTTCAATTACCCCAATTTTAGTGTTTAGCCTTACATCACGATTACTTCGGTATTAAATAAGCATAATAACGGCTTAGCTACTAGACATTAATGAATATAATATAGACATAACTTACAGTGATTAATAATAGAGTAATATTACACGGACAGAATTTCGACTTATACACTCAAACGATCTCTATCATAAATCTTATTATTATCATAATTTAAAATTAAAATTAAGATTATTGTTATATCTTATTAAGTTAACATTATGATAGAGATATAGAATATAGATATTGATAATAGATATTGATAATGGATCTTTATATAGATAAAAATAGGATAGAAAAAGGTGTACATCAAATTGATCGACAATCATCGCCTTTTATAGGCAAAATATGAAATTGAATTTTCATTTACGACCCCTGAACTATGCTCAATTAACAACTTTTTATTATTTAATATTATTCTTATTATGAATTATTTAAATATTATATTTTATTCTTGTGCATAGTTGACTCATAATTTTTACACCGTTGCGTCGAGCGTTGAGAGTTGACTCATGTCCCGGTTCCGGATTTTCGAACGTCCTTTCGTACTATATTATATCGTGTACTTTGTGTTTTGTAACTTGTACTCTTGTCGTTTTTAGACGTTCCTCATCAATAATTTGAACCTTTTTAATTGTATGTTGTACTTTTGAGCTTTTTGGACCTTTGTGTCTTCAATTCGTCGTTTTCGCCTTTTGTCTTCGCACTTATTTAATACAAACGAATATTACTTGAAAATGGAACAATTGCAACTAAAATCTTGTCTTTCTTGGGGGATAATGCTATGAAATATATGTTCCTTTTTAGCCTTATCAGATATCCCGATGAGTCCCTGCGATCTTGGGCAGATTTCTTCAGCCTTTTCAGGTTTTTATCCGAAACGCTTGTCTTTTGTATTAAACATGTGTTCTTAACTTTTATGTTTAATAATCTGTTCCGATATTACCATGATAGCTTAATTAATCTGTATGTTTCCATGATAGAAGTTTGGATTAGCATAATTATGTTAATTTAGTACGGTTATTGTCGTAATACTGAACTGGTAAGTCTGACAGATTTGTATGCTAGCATCTTAAGGATTGACCAACCTAGGTTGTGATTAGGACTTGTCCACCTATATGAACATAGCTACTTCATAGGATTAAGACCCCTGGTTATACTGTATCTGAAGATTCTATGAACTCGGTATGGCCGGAGTTCCCGAGAGGCATTTAATGCGCTTTTTGGACACAGAACTTAGGAATTGAGACATGAATGACCTAGTATGTCTATTGACCATTCCAAAGAGACCTCTTAGGAGCTGTTAAGATCTAGTTAGTGCCTTTAATGTGTGACCCAAGTCTATTGCATGTTCTTGTTTGATTGTTGCCCTAGGACTAAGTCATATCGTCTGTTTAGGTATCTATTAGGTTTCTATCTGCTTTACTTTCAGTATATCAACTGTAATGCTGTATAATGTTTGAATTGATATGATCTCATTAGTATGATGAAATGGTTGTTAGTTTTCATTTTAAATTTTGCCAACTTAAACCGACGGACTCCTTCAGTTTGTGATCAGTGTTCAATCAACACGACACGTTGTTATTCTGTTAACTAAACTGATAACGAGGGTTAGGATTAGAGCTCAACTTACTAATAAACCTAGTACTTTACTGAGGATAACCATCTAAGGTATACCTACCTTTCAATTATACAACCAAGTGACATACTTTTCACTACGCAAAGAGAACTCTGAGAGTCTAGAGATAAGTAGGTCTGTGTAATTGGCTCATCCAACCAGATCTACATCATTCCAAACATAGCCTTAACATAAGCATAATTACTTTCCCTAACCGAAAATAATATCTTGGTCAACATTTCCCTGATCTGCATAATCTAGATATCCTTCTACTTTATTTACTTTTCCGTACTTAGGACCATTAGCTTAAACCAACTACTATCCTTAGTCTAGGTAATTTAAATAAAAGACAATTATCCACTTGATCTTCAATTCGTTAATCTATTCAAAAATACAACACTAGGTTAACTTACACCTTCTACACCTTAGAAAGTAAAAGTAAATTTAGGCCCCGCACAATATAAATAAACAAAACCACTGTGTGCTACCTTGATCAGCTGTATCCGACGTCCTGCGGCCTAACGACACCGCACGAATAAAACTGTTCGTTTCGACCGTATCTTTGTAGTCACATCAGAGAGAAGTTTTTCTGGCACTGCTGCCGGGGATCGAATATTTTGATTGAGAAAGATTTTGAAAAGACAAAAGTATTGTTTGGTGGTGTCTAAGAAAGAAAATTATACACGGACTTGGTTGTTGGATTTTCCGAGCAGTCACCAATTATATTGGAACCAAAAGGATCTTGCCTCTCCGTAATCGGCGTGGCCACCCAGATACGAAGTAATCTGTAAGAAGTCCTATCAATTAAGATATCTGATAAGGCTAGCGTTCGAATTTCAAGAATAATTGTTTTTATTAAATTATCGATCCTTTTTGTCAATTAATATTTTCTAAAGCTTACCTTTTTAAGTCTTTTTAAACCGAAAATATAAAAAATGGAACAACAAAACACCCTTGCTTCTATGTATAAGCCATGCTTAGAGGAAAGAGGAGGACCAATCATCTTAGAAACCGAAGGAATTTCTGAAATCAGTTCACACATGATTAAACTAGTCAGTACGATCTATAAATTTCAAGGATTACCGACTGACGATCCAAACTTTCACTTAAACAAATTTATCAGTCTGGTTGACTCTTTTAAGAAGGAAGAAAACGAGAAAAAACATTTTGAAACTTCATCTTTTTCAATATTCTCTGTCTACACACGCTTTAGCATGGTTTGACGAACTTAACCCGAATTCAATACATTCATGGGAGGAACTAGCCACCAAGTTTTTTAAACAAATTTTATCCACCCTCCCTACAAACCTGTTTAAGAAATGACATCACAAACTTTTCTCAAAAAAAGAACGAGTCATTGTGTGTAGCATGGAATAGAGTAAAGGTGATGCTTAAAAGATGTCTGAATCATTCGTTAAGTCAGGCAGACATAATCTGTACGCTTTACAATGGTTTGACCAAGGATGATAAGTCTCTCCTAGACATGGCCTCGCAAGGCAATTTCATGTCACGGACAGCGGACGAAGCATGGAATCTCTTAAGCACGATAGCTGCACAACAGAAAGATTGGAGCAATGAAGCTGCTGAGAAGGATGACGTCTTCGCTCATACGGTAAAAATGTTGGAAACCAGGTTACAAGATCTCACCCTCACTCTTCAAAGTTTACCAATTCCTAAAAACTCCGATGCTACTAGAACCAATCTAAGGTATCCTTACCCTAGATGGGCACACAAACAGCAAAATAGCTCGGACCATAATATAATCTTCCCATTACACAAACCTACTCTCCACTCTAAAGAAATTTTAGTTGAATTTATGAAAAAGCAATACATGATAAACCTTCAAGTCATAGAATGTCAAAATAAGTTTGACACTTTCCTAAAGACTTTTGAAGAATTAATAAACAATTTTCAGCTTACGCTCAAACGTTTAACCGGTAAAATTGATATAGAGTGTAGTGAGTTTGATGCCCTAGTAGTCACTAGAGGTGGGAAGGAAACAACTGTTAATATACACATACAAGATTTTTTCGATAAGGAACCTGTGTCAATTGACCGTGTTGTCAATCCACCGAACCCTATCTCTCCTAAGGCCCCGAAGATTATTCTGTGCGGCTGCATACCTATCTCAGGTAGGCTTAGGAAGGAAAAATAGGAAGCGTAATTTTCTAAGTATTGGGATATTATCAAGAATCTGCATTTGAATGTACGACTAGTAGATGCTTTAGTAGAAATGCCAAACTGCGTTAAATTTTTTAAAGAACTACTTTCAAACAAAGAGAGATTAAGAGAGATAGTCAGCTTTCCCTTAAGTGAAGAATGCTCATTATTGTTACAACATGGTATTCCCCCTAAGTTAGGAGATACAGAAAGATTTACGGTACCTTGCTACCTGTAAGATGTCCAAATTATTAATGCGTTAGTAGACTTAGGAGCCAGTGTAAACCTAATGCCCTATTCATTATTCAAAAAGCTAGGATTGAATGACTTAAGGCATACCAGAATGACTATCCAACTCGCGGACATATCATTTAAGATTCCTCGAGGAATAGATGAAGATGTCCTAGTCAGAGTGGGTAAGTTCGCATTCCCCGTTGATTTCGTCATTATGGATATTGAGGAAGACATGAAGGTCCCACTCATACTTGGCAGACCATTTCTAAATACTGCCAAGGCCGTAATTGATGTACACAAGAAATCATTAAAATTAAGAGTGGGAAGTGAAGAAGTCACATTCAATGTTGACCGTCTCATGAACCATCCTCGCGAAGAAGATCTGAATCTCACAGATTCTTTTCAAGAACTCGTTAACGAATACCTGGAAGAAACCATGGCTATATGTAGTCAAGATCAAATTTCTAAGGATCTGTTCTTTACACCTCCTAAAGAAAATCTCAACATCCATTCAGCCATAAACCTTAGTCAACATAAATCTTCCCTATCTGAAAGTAATTGTCTTGGCAAGACTATCCAAATAGCACCGCTAGGACAAGGCATTCCCCTACCTCTGTTAAGGAGAAGACCGAATGAAGAGATAGATTTCATTCCGGTATTTCAGGAATCCCAGTCAAAAGAGGACTGTGTTGAAATTCCTGAACCAACCTTCGAAACTAAGGAAGACGTTTCTGTAGAAGAAGCATTAAGAAGAAAAATTTCCAAGAACAAAGAAAAGATAGCATCAGTGACCGTTATTGAAGAAGAATCAGAATTCTGGGAGAGATGTGACTCGTTAGACCGAAAGGAAATAGCGAGAATGAAGCCATCCACCGAGGAACCTCCAGAATTGGAATTGAAGAAGTTACCCGACAATATGGAGTATCCATTCTTAGAAGGAGAATCGCAAATCCCCGTAATCATCTCGAAAGACCTCACGCCCCAAGAGAAGGCGAAATTAATTCAGGTTTTGAAATCACATAAGAAGACAATTGCTTGGAAGATCTCCGACATAAAAGGGATCAGCCCCAACTATTGCACCCACAAGATCTTCATGGAAGATTATTTTAAACCATCAGTTCAGAGGCAAAGAAGGGTCAACCCTATGATTCAAGAAGTCGTCAAGAAAGAAGTAATCAAACTTCTGGACGCCGATCTGATCTATCCCATTTCCGATTCACCATGGGTCAGTCCTATTCAAGTGGTACCCAAGAAGGGAGAGACGACCGTAATTCAAAATGAGAATAATGAGCTTATTCCAACACATGAAGACACCGTTTGGAGGGTTTGAATAGATTATCGTAAACTTAATGATGCAACCCGAAAAGATCATTTTCCATTACCTTTTATCGATCAAATGTTGGAACGTCTATCAGGAAATGAGTATTATTGTTTCCTTGACGGTTTTCAGGCTACTTTCAGATTCCCCTCGATCCAAAGGACCAAGAGAAGGCAAACTTCACGTGTCCTATGGAACATTTGCCTATCGACGTATGCCCTTTGGGTTATGCAATGCACCAGCTACATTTCAGCGATGCATGGTAGCAATATTCAATGACATGATTGAACGTTGTATGGAAGTCTCCATGGATGACTTCTTAGTTTTTGGTAGTACCTTTGATTCGTGCCTTTCCAACCTTGACAAGATGCTCACCCTGTGTGAAGATTCGAATTTAGTTCTGATTTGGGAGAAATGTCACTTCATGGTTAAAGAAGGGATAGTTTTAGGACATTCTAAGTCAGGAATAGAAGTTGATAAGGCTAAGATTGAGACCATAACTAAACTTCCAGAACCTACCACAGTAAAATCGGTAAGGAGTTTCCTTGGACACGATGGTTTCTACCGACGTTTCATCAAAGATTTCTCAAAGGTCACACGACCTATCACTCATCTCCTCGGAAAGGAAGTTTTGTTTGTCTTTGATGAAGAATGTATAAAAGCCTTCAACTATCTGAAGGAACAGCTAACACATGCACCCATCATGATAGCTCCTGATTGGAGTTTACCATTCGAGATCATGTATGATGCGAGTGACTTCGCAGTTGGAGCTGTACTCGGACAACGGAAAGATAAGCACTTTCATCCAACCTATTACGCCAGCAATACCTTAACCGGAGATCAAGAGAATTACACCACCATGAAAAAGGAGCTGCTAGCAGTAGTATTCACCTTCGACAAATTCGGTTCCTATCTCATCTTGTCCAAAACTACAGTTTACACAGATCATTCAGCCCTTAAATATCTATTCACTAAGCAAGACGCTAAACCAAGACTCCTACGATGGATCTTACTCCTTCAGGAATTCGATATTGAAATCAAAGATATGAAAGGAGCAGAGAACGTCGTAGCAGACCATCCCAGTCGTCTGGAGAACCCAGCGATGGAACAACTTGCTGAACAAGATATCAGAGACAGATTTTCGGAAGAACAACTTATGAGTTTAGGACAAGCTCACATAGGATCACAATTCACTGATACTCCTTGGTACACTGACATAGCCAACTACCTAGTTGCTGGAGTAGTACAAAAGGGGATGTGCACATCCCGAAGAAGGAAGTTCTTCAGGGATGCCAAGTACTACTAATGGGAAGATCCATACCTGTTTAGAATTTGCCCTGATCAGATAGATAATCAGGAGGTGCGTAGATGAAAAACAAGCGGCAGGGATTCTTCACCAATGTCACCACGGACCAACTGGAGGTCATGATGGAGCAAACTTAACCGCAAGAAAAGTCTATGAATCAGGATTTTATTGGCCGTCTATATTCCGAGATGCGCAAGATCTTGTAAAGCGTTGCGACGCATGCCAAAGGCAAGGTATTTTCTCTATGAATAATGAGATGCCTCAGACTAATATCCAAGCTTGCGAGATCTTTGATATATGGGGATTAGACTTTATGGGGCCATTCCCGAAGTCTAATGGGAAAGAATATGTCCTCGTAGTAGTAGATTATGTCTCCAGATGGGTTGAAGCCCAAGCATTTCCAACCAATGATGCCAAGGTCGTCACCAACTTTCTGAAGAGACTCTTCTGCCGACTTGGAGCTCCCCGTGCTATAATAAGTGATAGAGGCACACACTTCTGCAATACCCATTTTATGAAGGTGATGCAAAAATACGGAGTTACCCACAAAATGTCCACTGCCTATCATCCGCAGACTAACGGACAAGCAGAGGTCACCAACAGAGCACTCAAGAGAATTCTAGAACGCACCGTCGGCCATCATGGAAATATATGGGCCAAGAAACTAGATGATGCTCTGTGGGCATTCCGGTCTGCTTACAAGAATCCTCTAGGAACTACACCCTACCGCATGATCTATGAAAAAGCCTGTCACCTTCCGCTGGAACTAGAGTATAAAGCTCTCCGGGCACTGAAAACCTATAACCTCGATCCCTCAGTAACCGCTAGGCATCAGAAGATGCAGATGAATGGACTCGCTGAATTAAGATACCAAGCGTACGAGACGTCATATATCTACAAGGAACGGACGAAGCTGACACACGATGTAAAACTGATACCTACAAAGTTGGCTCCTGGAGATAAAGTTCTACTCTTTAATTCTCGATTCAAGAAGTTTGCTGGAAAAATTAGATCAAGATGGAGTGGGCCATACGAAGTTATACATGCTTTTCCACACGGAGCTGTGGAACTAGAAGGACCTACTGGCAACTTCAAAGTCAACGGCCACCGGCTAAAAGCTTATCTAGGAGACCATGACAGGGAGGATAACCTCTTCTCCTTTGATCCATTCTGAAGATCTGACAAAGAAAAGTCGAGCTGTAATGACTTGTTAAACAAAGCGCTCTTGGGAGGCACCCCTTGCTTATCCTTTTATTTTCTTTATTTTTTATTTAAATTATTTTCAATTTGTAAAATATTATCTATGTGCACTAACACTAATCGCCATACTTGCGCTTAGTACTTACGAGTTTGTTGAATGTATTCAGGCTGAATGCCAAGTTCAGGAGCTTCAGTTTACATCCTAGTTTGTAGGAGAAGGACACCTAGTGTTTACTTATCGGAAAGCAACGCTTATCAGAACAGACCGTCAACAGGGCAGTTAAGCCGAAGGCAATTGATACTGGAGAGTGTTGAGGAGGACATTAGTATAACATCGCCAGCTCCTCTTGTGCGATGCTCCGGGCGTTTAGCCTTGAGACCTGCTGAGCATGCAGAGCCACTAGAGACACATGAGCTGCAGACTGTTATACATTATGGAGCCACCTTGAATGACTTAGATGTTGCATGGGCATTACTCAGAGACCAGTAGTGGCTTTATCGAGCTCTTAAAGCATACCTTCAGCGCGAAAGGATGCAACATAGTACTCTGGGCCCGTCGTCATTCAGGCTAGCGCGTCGTGTTCAGCCGACACGACAAGCTACCCCCAGGCGTTCCAAACCGGTCTCAGTTCACTCAGTCGCTTCAGCTTCCATCCCAGCACATGTTACTCCTGCTCCCATCACGCCGCCTGTCTTAGCTATTTCACTTGCTCCAGTCACTGAGGCAGTCCCTGTTCCTGAGCTACCTGAAGGTTGTCACCTAGTCACAGTCCCCATATCAGTTGAGCCACCCACGACCCAGGTCTTTGAGATTACCTGTAACATCCCTGATGAGGATCCTTTCCCGAGCCTATCACACCTATAGTTGCCATCAGACCTTTGTCTGGATTCACTGCTAGGCCATGAGTTGGACGTAGGACAGCCGCTTGAGTATTTGCCGAGACTAGAGGATGATGATGATCCCTTCGGATTTAATGGATACTTCGCAGACACCGCTTAGCACATTGGCCAGGATAGTATTCCGTGGACTACTTTACTTTATTTACTTTTAGTTTTATTTTTTTGAAGCATTGTATTAAAAACGTTATATATAGTAGAAATGATGCCTTTCTCTTTTTGTTCTTCATGCAGAAATTTTATCAAAAGAGACTGGTCCATTCCAGCAATTAAGAGACTGACCGTAGGAAGGCCCAACACTAGGAAAGTAACCTGACCATAGGGAAGTAATCCTTCCTCGAACCTATTTCAATTAGTGCGCACTAAAATCTCAAAGTGTGGGGTCACCCCCGCAACCAACTTAGAAATTTTAGAAGACATTGTCCTTAATTTATAAACATATAAAATATTTTTTTCAGAGAACATTAGGGACAATGTTCTTCTAAGTGTGGGGTATTGGGTAAAGGTTTTAAAGGACAAGTAACCGTAAAACGCCAAGTTTTGAAAAATTCTTTTGTCTAAAAAGTAATTAGCAAAGAATACCGGGTAATTTCGAAAAAATTCTTACCTCGTTTTTGCCCAAAGGATTCTATAAAATTGCTAGAAATCAGTTTTCGAAACATTCACTAGAACGGAACGATTAAGCTGAAACTTATGTTTTGTGTCAAAAGATTTCTTTTAAGAAAATATGTAAAAAGGCTACGCATGACCAAGCACGACCCCTACTCCCAAAAAGTGAGGACTCTTGGACCCAAAGTATCTGTACGACCCATCAAATCTACAATACTTTGTCAATTCAATTGATGAGCGTGTCGGTGTACGGTTCAAGTTAGAACTTGGTTTTGACATACGTTTCAAGACCAATGGTTAGTAAGCGCCATACGTGGTGCAAGTGCGATACTCCTTCCAAAATCATTCTAAATAGAGAAAGACAAAAAGCCATTCGTTTCCGTTTCCGTTTTCACTCCACGCAATTTAAACCAACCAACTCACATAAAGAGTTGATGAATCGGAAATATTCACCCCAAATTCACTCCCAAAAATACACTACCCATTCACTTTCGTTCCCCTTTTCACTTATCAAAAGATCCAGAGATTAATGAAGAGATAGATCGATCAAATTCGCTTCAAAAACACTTGTTAAAAGATTCCGAACCCCTGATTGTTTTTGATAGGTCAAAGACCTATTTTTAGTGAATTATCACTTCCTCTTTGGCCACCAGGAACAAAAGACAAAAGTTATGAAGAAAGGGTATGCCAAAAAAATGACTATGAAAGAGCAAAGTCTCTAGAATAAAGGCAAGAAAAACCCGAGTAGTTGCCCCGAAGAAGAATTGCCGGAGGAGCCAAAGAAAAATTCTAGACAAAGTCTTAGCAAAATACGCCTCTTTCGAAGAAACTTTTTACATATTCCAAGCCACTCTCTATCCAAAAATGGATACTTTAAAGAATGAAAATCTATCAATTCTCTCTATAAATCAAAAGATCTGGATACCTTTCACCATTCTATAAATTTCTCAACCAACCCTACAACCCATCTCCCTCTTGAAAGAATTCCAAGGAAGAAGATCAGTGCCATCCTTACTTAACTGGTGGAGATAACAATGCTTTACCAAGCCTATGATGATAACTGTTACACGACTGGCTTCTGAGCGACAATACAATAAGATTAGGACACCCTAAACACTTGAGTGATATGAGTGATCTACTAGTAAGGAGCCTGGTCGTGTATACTCTACATCTGAGAGTTGGAAAGTACGTCTTTTTCACTCTGGACGCGACTGAAATCTAGCGACCAAAATCATCGAAGCTCAAAACTTTTTCTAATACTTTCGAAAGATGTGACGACTTCTGATGAAGGCATAATAAAAGGGTCCACGGGTGGGCAAGGAAGAATCAATTAGAAAGAACCTTATATTCCCGCGTTTTGCTTGAGGACAAGCAAAGCTAAGTGTGGGATATTTGATATCGGCCAAAAAGTCACGTTTTTAGCCCCGATATTAAGCCCTAAAACAATAAAGATTCAAACTTTGTAGGCAAAATTATCATTTTTTCGGTTAATTTTGTAGATTAAGTAATTACGAAGGCGATGCAAAAAGAATCAAGTAAAGCGGAGCTAAAACGAAGATTCTAGAGCGAAAACGGTGAAAGACAAGAAATCAAGTTACGATCCAGTGATTTCAGCTGACCAAGCAAGCCAAACGGCCAGCCAAACGGTCTACCAAACAGCCTGCCAAACGGCCTTCCAAACGGCCTGCCAAATGGCCTGCCAAACGGCTTGCCTGTATGTTAAACGGCCTGCCACACGGCCTGATAAAACGGGCACTGCAAACGGGCAAAGGTGGCAACCGGCCCCTGTAAACGGCTTGCCAAACAGCTTGCCAAACAGCCTGCCAGCCGTTTGCAGGCAAAAATCAAGTCTATTTAAAGGGCTTTCTCCATCCATTTCAACACACACTCAATTTGTAATTCACTTTATATTTTCAAGCTTTTAGTTAGTTTTTGGTAGTAGTTAGCTTAGCTTTTATTTTCCGGAGGATATCCAGGCGAGTCCCTACGATCTCAGGCAGATTTCTTCAGCCTTTTCAGGTTTTTATCCGAAACGCTTGTCTTTTGTATTAAACATGTGTTCTTACCTTTTATGTTTAATAATGCGTTCTGATATTACCATGATAGCTTAATTAATCTGTATATTGCCATGATAGAAGTTTGGGTTAGCATAATTATGTTAATTTAGTACGGTTATTGTCATAATACTGAATTGGTAAGTCTGATAGATTTTTATGCTAGCATCTTAAGGATTGACCAACCTAGGTTGTGATCAAGACTTGTCCACCTATATGAATGATATGGCTCAAACGGACGGTTTTTAATTGCGCGGTGTCGTCAGGCCGCGGCTCGTCAGGATCAGCCACTCGTGGGAGAGGGTACTTGTTTTAAATTTATATTTAGCGGGGCCTAAATCTTACTACTCCTCATAAGTAAGGGAAGTATGACCTAGGGTCGTATTTTTGAGATATCAGTAACATCGAACCTATATTGTAGCCTAAGATAGTTAGGGAGTAGTGAATGTTTATTTTGGTATTTTCTAATTTATAAGACAGATAAAGTAAATTCGATAAAGTTTATAATTCAGATAAGGTTAAAGTAAGTGCATACTATGACTTCATCAGTTATTCTGCCGAGATTATGGAATGCTGGCTCATGAATAGGTAGAGGCTTTGTATTCATTACACTGGTCCTAAATGCCCCTGTCATAAGACATGTCACTAGGTACCACGTTAGGCTTGAAGATTCTGAATAGACAGCAACGTCACTTACCCCCGACGCCCGTGCAGTCTGACTACAGGCATACACGTTCAGACAGCTCATCAAATTGAGCGACTCGGTTGGGTGACGCATTAACATTCCAAAACGGTCTAAACTTTCTTAAGCATAATAGAATACTTGGTTTACCATATCTGAGAGACGTGATGTGTTTCAATGCTTTTGTTAATGATTGGTAAAAGATAGTTAGGCCCTTAAAAAGAGTTCAACCATAAAGAACACCATGGCCAAGTCAAGTCTGACTTCCATGAACACGTTCGGTTATCCTAACGGTCCAATCCTTTATGCGTCTAAACAAACAGTTTCTTAATTAACTAAGAATCCCTCAAGCGGGGTGCAATGCTTGAGACCGCATTATGGTGCAGTGTACTGGTCAACACTAACCGTGTTCCATGGCCTTACTTACCAGAGGTACAGCTTACAATAACCGCTGTGCTTTAGCGTGCACGTACGAAGTTTATATGCTTGGTGACTACACTAGCATGGTCTGGGACCGACAATATACTAGGGGCTAGTCAGATGTTTCACTACGAAAGAGTCCTCAGTCAGAATCCAAAGCTTGATAGACTTACTACAACCGGTGTGCCTCAGTCGATCTTACGTTGTATCCGAGAGACTTCTCTTACCAAGGGGTGACACAGATAGTGTACTCTGAATCAGGGTTCGTGACTTCCCAATAACAGAGCCTATAACTACGTTCTATTAGTTGGAAAAGCGATTGAGTTTAAAGCATAATCGGAAAGCATTTCAACAACATACACAAGCCATAATATTATTTCGGCATTATAACTGCTTATGTCATAGCATACACTAAAGATAACTACTCGCTAATCATGGCAACAATATCATAAAACATTATATAAGATAAAGGATAGAAGTACCAGTAGATTAAACGAGTTCTAAATACAAAAGTGACAACTTCAAGACTCCAGACCGCTCCTAATACAATCTTCAGCGTTCTTATCCGGGTACTAGGTTTCCCGCACGGAGTCGAAGGCCTTGAGAGTATGACTAATATTGTAAAAGAGAGAGAAAGAAGTGAATGGAAGTGTGTGTTGGAATGAATGACAAAGACCCATTAAATAGGCTTGAAATTTGCCAGCATACGCCTGACAGGGCGTATGGCAGGGTGTATGGCAGGCCGTTTTTGGCAGGCCGTATGCAAGGCAGGCCGTTTGGTGGGCCATGTGGTGGCACGTATTTGGCAGGCCGTTTCCATACTGGTAGGCCGTATGGCAGGCTGTATGGCTTGCTGGTCAGCCTGGATTCCCTGGATCGTAACTTGATTTCTTGTCTTTCACCGTTTTCGCTCTAGAATCTTCATTTTAGCTCCGATTCTCTTGATTCTTTTTGCACCATCTTCGTAATAACTTGTTCTTCAATTCTAACCAACGAAGTGGGTATTTTGCCAACAAAGTTTGAATCTTTCTTGTTTTTGGGCCTTAATACCGGGGTGAAAACGTGACTTTTTAGCCGATATCAAATATCCCACACTTAGACTTTGCTTGTCCTCAAGCAAACTCTCAATTTAAAGAATCTTTTCGGCATTTCTTTTCTAATATCCTAAGCGGTTTGCTTTTATAAGAGCAAAAAGATAAGGTGAGTTATCTATGTTAGGACTGAAATTATCTTTGTAAGCATGCGAGGAGGTTACATGACATAGGCTAGCTTTCACGGGTCACTCAAATCACTCAAGTGTTTAGGGTTCCCTATAGATCTAAGAAATGAATACACTCATAGCCAGTCATGTTGCATCCATTGTTATAGGCTTGATAAAGACTCAAATCCTTGCTGCTAATGCGAGAACGGTAGTAATCTCAACTTTACGGGTTATTTGTCAATGATGGAGAAGGAATTTTGGAGTGGTAGTGAAGTTGTTTTTGAGGGGTGAGATAAAAGGTAGTGTAGTCTTTATACAGACTTTTATCCGGATAGATAGGAGTGCTGAAGCACTTCCGAACTTTTCTTCATTTGATAATCATTTTCGGTCGAGTTCTTCTTCGGCATTTCTCTTATTTAGTTCTGCTCCTTTTCTCAGAACTTTGTAACAATTTTTTTTTTGGAGACTTCATCTCGAGAAACTTTTTGCCGGTAAACTTTTTCAAGACCTTTTGCCATGATACTTGAGAGGTTTATAACATCGGGTTTTCGGAAAGAATCTCGTTTTCTGGATTTTTCGAATAAGTAATAAAGGTGATGTGGATGTGGTGGTGGAGTAGAAGTAGTGGATGTGCGGAAGGTTTATGTTTGACAAATGGGTAGCTATTTTGATTACAACCGAATCACGCTCTGCTGCTTGGAGATGTAGATCTAAAGCAAGTTCTGATTCTGAGCACAGACATCGGCACTCTCAACGGAAAATAGTGAAGCATTAAAGATGAATGCTGGTCTTATTTGGGGTGCCTCACCATAATCAATTTAGGTCGATAATGCCTTAGTCATGCAATGCTCTATTAGAGATTTCAATCTAACATGAATTTCACCTTACTTAAGCCTTATTTTTATTGACAAATGTTTTAGGTTTTCAAAAATACTTTTTCGAAAAGGGTTTCTTTTGCAAAAATTTTGAAATTTGGCTTAATGTAACATCCTCAGAACGGGCCTAGACGTAAGATGACCTTTTTGCCCTTAGCATAATTGTGTGGTTAATTATGCTTTTACTTTAATTAAATGTTTAATATTATTTTATTACTTGGTTAAGACCAGTTTGTGACAAGGGTCACATAACAGGTTCGTTTATTTAATTTGGACTCCGTTAGGGCAGTCAAATTAAGTACGAAAGATATTAGATAACTGGTAAATACCCGTGTGTGATGGGGTATTATTTTAACCCACATATAAAAGCCTTGACCAACTTATTTTTTGATGTTTCCAGATATTTCTTCATCTCTCCCGTACCTAACTCTCACCTCCTCAAAAACCCTAATCTCTTAGATCTCGATTTTGTGTTTAAATTGTGTTTTGTAATCAATTGCTACTGATTTCGTGGTCATAACAAGGTAAGAATCATTCATTTTCATGTTGTAATCTGAGTTTAAATGGGTTTTCAAGTTAGGTTTGGTCAAAGTTGGTTTTGGTGCTAAATTGGTTGATTTTGATGTTGTTTGAGCTTAAAAGTTGTGGGTTTATGTTTCTAAAGGTTTAGTGTAAAAGATGTAACCAGTTTTGAGGTCAAAAACGTGTCCAAAGTCGAGATTTGGTGATTTTGGGTTGAAACCCGTCACTTTGCTGCTGCTGCAGCTGATGAACTACCCTCGGCCGATGGTCGTTGACCATCGACCGATGGTGAGGGACGATCGGCCGGTGGACAAGACCATCGACCGATGGTGTATGACTTCTGACCAACTGATGTAATTCTGACGATCGACCGATGGTATGTGGACAATCGGCCGATGGATGGGACAATCGACTGATGGTCTTAGGCAGTGAAAATTTTACCAAGTGTTGAATTCTAGCCGTTATGCTGTCCGTTTGTATTTTGATGATTTTGATGTAAATTTCAAAAGTGCATAAGTGTTAAACAGAAAATTTTTAGCGGACAGTTTTTCTGACAAAAATTTATATTTTGTGTTATTTGGTGTTAATGGACGATAACTAACTTGGTGTGCCTTATGTTCAGGTGATAAGGAAAAGGAAGCCGCTCAGTGATAGATTATCTGAGCTATTTGCTGGTATTCGGTGAGTGGGTCTATCTTCGGATAGAGTATTAAGTAGCTGACACGCTACTTGCTCAGACTCTCTATACTTATGTTTATGCCTTGTATGAATACCATGTGTAGTTAGATATTGTCATGCTAGTTAGGACGATTGCATGACTTATTATCTGTGATCTTATGTGCGCACTGTTAGTTGGACACCAACCGAGGCGGCAAGGTTGGGAACCCATCGAGGCGGCAAGGTTGGGTTGATGTGAGGTCGACTGTGGTAGCCTGGTCGGGTCATGAGTTACTGATTGTTCAGTATAGCATAGAAGGACGCATGTGTTGCGTCTGGACGGTTATGCAGTGAAATCAGTAAAGCGGACTATCGGTAGACTGTAGCTTGATCAACTACGTCGTGTGCTCGTACAAGCCGCCGATCCTCATATTGTCAGTTGTTGTATGCTAGTTCAGGACGTTAGCATAGTTGTGACCCTTGCATGTTCAGATACTTATGCTTGGTCTGTTAGATAGTATCCATTCACTTAGCTGTGTGCTAACTCACCCACATTTCCACCCATTGCAGGTTTAGGTACTCCAGTTTAGGACGGGTGTTGCGGTCGGGCTGAAGACATGTTTGACTACACGTTAACTCTGATGTTGTCTGATTTTGAAATGTTTTATGTAACACTGATGTTTTTGAATATTGTAACAACGTTAACTAAGATGATTTAATAACTAGGTCTGTAAATGTTATCTAAGGGTTTTTATGTAAATTCAGACTTTCGCTGTGATATAAAAAAAAATCAGGGTGTTACACTTAAGGACTTGGAATCTTCGTAATGGTTTATTATGATATAGCATAAAAAGGTACCAACATCCCACACTTAGACGAACATTGTCCTCAATGTTCCTAGTGTATCCCACACTTGGGAGTTTTAGTTGAAGATTTGGGAGTATTTGTCTAGTGTTTCTATTGGGTGTTATCCCACACTTAGTGATAAGATAGGATGTGGTATAGTTTGAATCTTGAGCTAGTAGCGAAAGAAAGAAATACCCCTAGCAGAGATGCGGCTGGTTTCCTTGCTTCTTTATCGGCTCACTTGTCATCCCTTATTCTTCTATTCTACTTTATTGCACGGGTTGCCTCCTGAGAAGCGCTTTTGTTTAAGGTCGTTGGCTCGACCGTAGTGATGCTTCAGAAAGCAAACATTCCTCGCTGATGGTAGTGATCTTGGTCTTCTCGGTGGAATGTGAGTCTTGGTGGATAAATCCCGAGAAAGTGTCGGACCAACAGTGGTAACAGATCCGGTACTTCTCTTGAAGATCTTCTGAAAGATAAGTAGTGCGCAGTTTCTGCTCTTGATAAGTTTTGAAGTCCGATGAGAATATGATCCACAGCTCTGCTGGTTGACCCATAAATGTCAATCATGGTAGCAGTGCTGGTGTTGATGATTTCTCTGACGGGATGCTCATTTTTGAGGTCTTCAAACAATGTAAGAAACTGTATCTTTAGAATTTCGAAGTCTTCGAAACGGTGATCTCCACAGTAGGAGTCTGTAGCTTTGCACAGATTAGTTAAGAGACGAAGCTGGAAAGAAGTGAACAGCAATCCTGATCCGAGTATCAATTTCACCGTCTTTGAGTATATCTCCCGACATCCAGCTTTAAATGTGAAACTAGGATCTGTGGATTCGTGGAAGATACGTGATAGCTGCTTCATAACATAGGTGGCAATGTTGACTCGATGTGGTTCAAGATGAGAGAACGGATTGTTTCGTCTTGATTCCTCCATAACAGCGTCTTGTAACTCTTTGATAATCAGATCAGCGTGGTGATCAATTGTTACGTAAATCACTAGTCTGTCTGGTGTGCTTTCGAAGTTATCTCTATCCAAGAGAGTGAAAAAGCTGTGAATATCCTCGATCATCTGCAAATCAGAGTGATAAGTCGGGCGTCCGGTGGAAAGATCCATATGCTTCCGGATTAGAGTCAGTAGTGCTCATTCGTTTCGTGAGAACGGAAGTGCTGGTCTGGCTCTGGCGTTATAAACCTTAGAGTAAATGATCTTCTGATCTCGATGATATGGTCGAAACGGACGGTTTTATTTTCGCGGTGTCGTTAGGCCACAGCACATCAGAGTCAGCTACCACGAGGGTGAGTAGTGGTTGTTTTTTTATTTATATTTAGCTGGGGTTCCAAGCTATAGCTCACCTACTTATCTTCCTTTTAAACGAGTAAGTGGTAAATATAACTCAGGTACGTATTTTTGTATGTTTGTTCAGTAACGTGGGACAAAAGTGCCTATATAGTTAACCCTAGTGACAAGAGGTGATAGATTAAGATTAACTAGATAAAATAGTAATTAGACAATAAAAGTAAAGATAGGTATGAAGAATAGAATTCTGAAGGGGAATTATCGCAAGAGTTCAACTTCCTAGGATAAACACTAAACCTCAATCAACTGGGCTATGAACCTAACTGATTTGTCACTAAGAGTTTAGGCTTTGAAGATTCTGGCTAAGACAGGTAATCCCTACTCCCAACGCTAACCAAAAAGGTTTAAACGACCTTATGGATAGAATCCTAGGTACATGAACAAAGTGGTTTACCCAATAAAGGAACGTCTCAGCTTTTCTTAATCCTAGTTGGTCTAACTAAAGCAATATCCTACCACTAAATCACTATGCTATGCCTTAACATTAACAGATGTGCAATCTTAGATATCCTAAGGTACTGCTAATTGGGATAGAAGTCTCTCCTTTGCGATCAATTATTCAACCCCGGATCATCTTACAACATCTCAAGAACATTGCTTCTGACGCAAATCATGCTTCTGAGTAAGCTAGTGTTCACTGAACTCTCTATTGCTAACTCTAATCACAATCTAAATGGGCAGCTCTTCTATGACGAACAAATACTTATTCGTACGTAGGTACTATATCCCTATTGTGACGTTAAGCACACATAACTACTTACCTTGTATCCTAGGGTTGATCAGGTCCTAATACTAGGTTATAGCCACGTGAATAAGCGGAAAGGGTTATCCGTAAATTAAACCTCTAAACCGTCAAGGTTTCAGCATAACAATATGACAAGTTTCAGATAAAATATTCAACACATGATAAACAATTGTAACAGATAGATAATCATGCAAGATGAAAGCAACTCAAGATAATAGCTTTGTTAAATTAAGGAAAGCGTTCACCGTTTACAGACGAGATCTGAATCATTACAAGTGCTGACAACCTCTAGCCCGCTCCTATTACAATCTTCGGCGTTCGCCTCCGGGTACTTAATTTCCCGCTCGGAGGTGAGAAGGCCTTGAAAGATCTAGTGGGAGAAAGTGTATCGTAGTGAGAGAGTGAAGAGAGGTGTGCGTTGGAATGAATGACAAAGACCCTTTAAATAGACTTGGAAAATTGCCAAATACGGCTGACAGGCCGTTTGGCAGGCCGTATTTGGCAGGCCGTTTTTAAGGCAAGCCATTTGGAAGGCCGTGTGGTGGCACGTATATGGCAGGCCATTTCCATACTGGCAAGCCATTTGGCAAGCCGTATGGCAGGCCGTTTTTGGCAGCTGGTCAGCCTGAATTCCCTGGATCGTAACTTGATTTCTTGTTTTTCACCGTTTTCGCTCTAGAATCTTCGTTTTAGCTCCGTTTCTCTTGATTCTTTTTGCATCGTCTTCGTAATTACTTTTCCTACAAGTTTAACCGAAAAAGAGATTATTTTTCCGACAAAACGTTGAACTTTATGCATTTGGGACTCAATATCGGGGGTAAAAACGTGACTTTTTAGCCGATATCAAATATCCCACACTTAGACTTTGCTTGTCCTCAAGCAAACTTCTGAACTTAAAACAGTGAGGACTTTAATTCGTAGAGATCAAGCTGTTTTGTTCCGCAAGACGGAAGAGTGGAAACTTTGTTTTATTCTTTTTGCTTATTCTCGAATCTTTTCCCGCAAGCATGAGAGGATGTTACATAACTGAGGCTATCTCACTCGGGTCACTCATTTCACTCAAGTGTTTAGGGTATCCTAAGGTTCTAAGAAATGAAGTCACTCTTAGCCAGTCATGCTTACATTCTTCGTCATAGACTTGATCGAGACTCAAATCTCCATCACTTATTTGTGAGAATTTTCGGTTATTGACTCAGCTTGAATTATGAAGAGATGGGGATTTTTTGAATTTTTCTAGAGTACAAAGGGTTTTGATAGATAGGAGTTTTCTTTTTGAAAGACTGATTTCATCGATCCTTTCAGCTTTTTGTCAGGAATTTTTTTGGTGAGCATCCATCCTTTTTGACTGCCAGGAGTTCTTTTCTCGAATCTTTGCTGGTTCTGCTCCCTTTCTCAGAGCCTTTATTTATAGAGACTTTGCTCTAGTTTTTTTTTTTTTTTTTTTGAAAGCATCTTTGGCTTTTCTCTTCGAGGTCTCCTTTTTGGGCGATCTTCTTTGATACTTGACTTGGATGCTCACATTTTTTTTCTATTGCGATTTTGGAGGTTTTCGCGAAAAAGAATGATTTAGTCGGGATTTATTTATTCACGAAGCGGATAGAGTAAATAAGAAAAGGTGGAATGGGTTTTGTGGAGCGAAAATGGAAACGAAAGTGTGTGGTGGAGTTGTTTTAGTCTTCACAGATAGCTGAGGTTTTAACTTAGTCATTCTTGTCAAAATGTGTGATTCCGAAATGTAGATCAAGAGCAAGTTCCGATTCCGAGATGTTTAACATCGGCGCGCTCAACGAAGATATAGTGAAGCACTAAAAATGAGTGCTTATAAAGCCTTATTTGGGGGTGCCTCACAACAATTATAGCAGGTCGAATTGCGCCTTTTGTTATGCAATGCTCTATTGGGAAAATTGATTTTGATTTTTCGCAAAAAGTTTTCAACCTTGTTTTACCCTTTGTGTCTATTTTGCAGTAATAACTTTTTGATCTTTTATAGAACTTTATCATCCTTAGCGTTTTATAATTCGAAAAGTTTTAAATTTTGTGAAAAACTTGAGGATTTTACAAAAATTGTGATGTGCAACATTTGCTATCCCACACTTTAAAATAACATTGTCCTCAATGTTAAAGATACGGAGTATCCCACACCTTAGTTTTAAAAGAGGCGTTTGCGTTATTAAAAGTTTATGTTGTTGGGGTTGCCAATCCCACACTTAGTTTTTAGAGTGGTATTGTAATGACCCGGATTTTTCCGATCGTTTTATACTTATGAGATTAATATTTACATAAATTAAACCTTACCAACATGATAAGCAATCCAAATTGTTGAGACTTGTGATTTTGAAAAGAGTTTTACACAACATTGACCGTCCAAATTGACCGAGGATATCACGAACTATATAACATACGATAATTATACGATGATGTACATATACATATTTATACATATTTAACATTATCTAAGGATGTTTTAACATCTCATTGTGTACTAATAACAATGAGTTATAAGTATATTTTGAAACTACTAACTTAAGTTTTCAAAACGATAACTATACGTAACGTTCTTCGACATAAATACTTAAAACATATAATGCTTATACATGTATCGTATAGATATGTATCTAATCACTTTTAAAGGACTTTTATACATAAAACAATATAAGTATATTTACAAAAGATAGTTATATTTGAATTCTCGTTCCGTTTCCTTAATATTTCTACACGTATATTTAGGGTATATGTACCCCTATGTGATGACCCGGAAATTTCTGACCAAATTTAAACTTAATCTTTGTATGATTAACATTTCCGACACGATAAGCAAAGTCTGTAAAACTGAATTTCAAAATTTTTGAACTACTTTTATATATTTAAATACCCTTCGGTTGTTTTCGACGATTCGCGAACAATTATATGTAAATAGATACATATATACTATAACTTGAAAAGGTAACAATGTATTAATTATTTGATACCGTACATTAAACTTATTGGTTTAAATATCTATTTGAATATATATGATAAGTTGAAATATTTATTATTAAAATTTATTTATAAATAACTTCCAATGTGTATTTAAAAACTGATTTATGTATATTAAAAAGATATATACATATATATAATTTCAAGTTATTTAGTAAACGATAGTAACATTTTCAAATTGCTACAGTACCCAAAATGCTACAGTGTTTTTGAAAATCACTATTTGCTACAGTGAAATTGACTTGCTACAGTAACTTTGCTACAGTGGTATATTTTATGGATGATTTAAGACTATATTTTGACAAAGGTACGATTCACGAAACGTAAAGTACAAGTTTTCTCAGCGTACGAAAGGGCGTTCGAAAAACCGGAACCGGGACATAAGTCGAGTGACAACGTACGACTTATCGGAACAAAAATTACAAGTCAACTATGCACGTGAATTTAATATAATATATAATTAATTAATTTAAATTATATATATTATATTTATATTTATTTTATATTATGTCGACAAGCTAGGAGCCAAAACAATGTGAGCTGTCCCTGGTCCTCATGCGAGTCGCATGGCCAGAAGGCCATTTCCATGCGAGTCGCATGACTCCAGATTTCAGGCCACATCTATAAATTTCAGTGTTTTCGCTCGATTTAAATCACACACATACACAAATATATATATACTCCGTAATATTATTTATTATTTATTATTATTATTATTATTATTATTATTATTATTAATAAGATTATTATTAATCTTATTATTTTTTTTTTATTATTATTAGTGTTATTATTTTTGCGATACAAAAATAATAATGTACAAAAAAAAATATTACGACGGAGTGATGTCCAAGTAATTTTCAAAACGAGTTTCCGAGCGAGCTAGAGCTAAGGAAAATATGGGTTATTGCCAAGGAAATTATGGGTAATGTTCGGGGGTATTTTTGTGAATCAAACCTCGTGTTTATTATCTCCGATGCGTCTACGTGCTTTCCTGCAATATTGTATATCAATATTAAACTGTGAGTTTCATAAGATCCCTTTTACCCTTTACATTTTTGGGCTGAGAATACATGCAAATACTTTATTAACCGATATACAATATTTATATGCGTGAGTTTCATATGATCCCTTTTACTCAATATATTTTTGGGCTGAGAATACATGCGACTGTTTATAAATACTGAAAATACTAGATTTATATGCGTGAGTTTCATTTGCTCCCTTTTTAATTGCTTTTGCAATATATATTTTTGGGCTGAGAATACATGCACTTTATTTTAAACGCAATGGATACAAGTACATACTAAATTCTACACTGAGTTTGAACCGAAAATCCCTTAGCTTTGGTAACTAGTAACTGCTGGTTATAAGAACTGGTGGGCGCGAGTAGTTATATATGGATCCATAGGGCTTGACATCCCCGTCCGAGCTAGAGCGCTAGCCTTTTAACGGACGTATGCTCTTTGAGAAGCGTACACGTTGGTTTGCGTGTATTATTAAGATGATTATACAAAGGGTACAAATTATATATACGTTAAAGTTTAGTTACCAGGGTGCTCAATTTCGTAGAATATTTTGATAAACGTTTCTGGATGAAACAAATGAAATCTTGTGATCCACTTTTATATAATCTTTTGATAAACGTTTCTGGATGAAACAACTGAAATCTTGTGATCCACTTTTATATAATCTATTGATAAACATTTCTGGATGAAACAACTAAAATCTTGTGATCCACTTTTATATACAGATTATACGAAACACTAAAACTATGAACTCACCAACCTTTGTGTTGACACTTGTTAGCATGTTTATTCTCAGGTTTCCTAGAAGTCTTCCGCTGTTTGCTTAGATGTTAGACAAGCTATGTACATGGAGTCTTGCATGACATATTTTTCAAGGAAACGTTGCATTCACCAAATCATCACCATGTATCTTATTTTGACTGCATGGTCAATGGAAGTACTGTTGTAAACTATTATTTATGGTGATTGTCTATATGTAGAAATCATTAGATGTCGAAAACCTTTGATTTAAATATTCATTTATGGTGTGCCTTTTCAAAAGAATGCAATGTTTACAAAACGTATCATAGAGGTCAAATACCTCGCAATGAAATCAATGAATGACGTGTTCGTCCATATGGATTTGGACCGATCGTCACACCCTACTATACACAGCTTCTAGAAGTATTTACTATTGGTATATACCAATAGAAATCTTCAATTATTTGTGTAATATGTCATTCATGACATAATATATTTTAACCTATCTTAGATATTTTCACTAAAAACCAAATTTTCAAGCCTATAAATAACCACCATTTCTAACTCATTTTTACACATTCATTTTCCAAATTTTACTTCCAATTTTCACACACACTTGCAAGAACTCTTTCAAGTTTTATTCTACTACCTCTTTCCAACAACTTTACATTTTAAACTTGAGGTAAAAACTCTACTTCAACTCTTGTTCAATTCATATCTTTATAGCTATCTATATAAGAGTTTATAAACTAGGACATAGTTTAGTTGATTCTAAACTTGTTTGAAAAACTAATCTAATCCTTCTAACTTAACTCTTATGACACTTATTATGATGTTATATTAAGTTAATATGATATTTTATAATTTTACATATTTTAGGACCACCCGTAAACAACACGAGAAGATTAATCATAAGACCTCATGTACGTACGCAATACGTCATTTGACAACACGGTACTTTATGTACGCAATACGTCATTTGACAACACTGTACCGTGGGTCAAGATTAATTCCGATCAATACGAATATGATGGGGTCTTTATTTATTTATTAAGCAATTAATTGTGAACTACTAACGTTGGGCTGCTAACTTGAAAACTTAAATAATCACATGTGATTGAAAATATAAACTTAAAACAATCACATGTGATTAAAAATACAAATTTAAACAATCACACGTGATTGAAAATATAAACTTAAAACAATCACATGTGATTAAAAATACAAATTTAAACAATCACATGTGATTGAAAAATATGAACTTGCTATATTAAATTTGTTCACATGTATTATTATCTGAATCGTTATTATTATTGGTTCGTGAATCCAAGGACGACGACCATATTTTTAATAAGTTGAAAACTTATTATTAATATACTTTTACTACCGTGAGTATATAGTCCCACTTTTAAACTCTAAATATTTTGGGATGAGAATACATGCATTTTATGTTTTACGTTATGGACACAAGTGATTAAAAATATATTCTACGTTGAGTTGTACCACTAGCATATTTCCCTGTAGCTTGGTAACTACTATTTACATGGGTATTGTAAACGCGAATCCTGTTGATAGATCTATCGGGTTTGACCACCCCAACCGGACTGGACGACCAGTATTCAACGGTTGTTCAGTACTTCGTTTCGGTGACTACACTTGGTACGGTGTAGTGAGATTTCATAATAAAGGGAACATGTAACGTTGATTAATAGTTAAGTATGGTTACCAAGTGCTCAACCACTTAGAATATTTTTATTAAAATGTTTATGAATATGAAATCTTGTGGTCTATATTTATATTGCTGCCGGCATTAAACCTATATCTCACCAACTTTATGTTGACGTTTTAAGCATGTCCATTCTCAGGTGATAAGTAGAAGCTTCCGCTGCCTTATGCTGAACTTAAGCAAGATTTGGAGTATGCATACTTGTGTCAAAAATAAAACTGCATATCGGAAGATTTTTAATGTAAAATATGTTGGGAATCGTATTGTTGTTATCACATGTAAAATTTGTAAGTCTAAGATTATCCCTAGACGGTAATCATTACTATGTCGTTTAAACCTTGGTTTTTAATAAAAGTTATGGTTTGTATTGTAAAAACGAATGCAGTTTTTTTTTAAAATGTCGCATATAGAGGTCAATACCTCGCGATGAAATCATATGTTATTGTATTCGTCCTTATGGTTAAGGTCAGGTAGTTACATGTGGTATCAGAGCGGTGGTCTTAGCGAACCAGGCCTGCATTAGTGTGTCTAACTGATAGTCGTTAGGATGCATTAGTAAGTCTGGACTTTGACCGTGTTTTTGAAAACTATTGCTTATCATTGTTGGTTAAAAATTGATATGTAAATATTATGAGGTACTAACGTGTTAGTTGTTGTGTGATAGATGTCTGGCTCAGAACTTATTATCATATTCAGCGACTCCAAACCAGAATCCCCAGATAGTGTTCCAGTCATTAACCTATCCGATGACGAAAATGACACCTTTGGGGAAGACTCATAATTCCCGGATGAACCAATTATAGAGGACCCGGAAAGTGATCTTGAGCAAGAAGAAATACGGGAAATTACAAAAGCCAAGTTCGAACGAGGAAAGAAACGAAAGGCTAATGAATTGGAAAATTCAAATCCCGAGTTTAGTGAGGATGTTGTGGCACCAACTCCACTAGACACTACCACCCCTATTCCCGCTATTTCTATAAGATCTATCCCGGCATCCGGTTCTTCGGCCCCTTAGCCAAAACGTAGGGAGACAGCTAGGATTAGTGTTGGGGGATTCCCTAAACACAGACGTTTTGGGATATAGGCGAAGTGATGCGCTGTTATTTTAAATCATGGGATTAAATAATGTCTTGTATAATATTACTAGTGTGGTTTGCTTAATGTTTGATGTAAGATAAACATATGTAAGATAGTGAAGTGTGAAATACAATAATTTTCCATGGTTGAGAATTATTTGGATGGTAGTAATCGATTTTCGTACTAAGCTATTAAGTATGAACTTTAACGGGTAGGTACTACCCTAGATATAATTATAAAACGCTAATAAGAAGAAAAGGCTTTTATAATGATAACTGGTTCATATTATTAATAAGCTACGATGTACTGTAAATGCACACTACATCTATAATATTCCATGTGAATAATTATTTTCTTTTCATTTTTATAGAAAAAAATGGCGCGATTGAACCGAATGACGGAACAAGAAGTCGAGGAACTCATAAATCAGCGAGTGAACGACAGAATGTTATGGGTCGAGGCTGCAAGAGCTGCTGCAGTTAACCCAAATCCTCATGTGGGATGCACCTACAAAACTTTTCAAGGTTGCAAGCCTTCATCATTTAGTGGAACAGAAGGACCGATCGGGTTAACCCGATGGATCGAAAAGATGGAGTCTGTGTTTAAAATTAGTGGTTGTATTGAAAAGGACATGACCAAGTACGCATCATGCACCCTACAAGATAGTGCACTTACATGGTGGAAAAACTATGTGAAGGCCGTAGGAGGAGATGTAGCTTATGACACTCCATGGGAAGAATTCAAAACAATGCTAATCAACGAGTATTGTCCAAGGAATGAGGTTAGGAAGATGGAAGATGAGTTACGAAACCTGAAAGTGGTTGGTACGGAACTCACCAACTACAATCAGCGATTCATGGAATTAGCTTTGCTATGTCCCGAATTGGTACCAACCGAAGAACGGAAGATTGAATTGTACAAAGGAGGTTTGCCCAAAAAGGTCAAGGCAAATGTTACAGCATCAAAACCTAAGACTATCCATGAAGCCATCACCATGGCAAATGAACTGATGGACCAGATTATTCTGGATAAAAACACCGATGTTAAGACATCGGAAAACAAAAGAAAGTGGAAAGGTAATCGTGATCGAGATTACCATCAACAATTCAACAAGAAATAAGAAATCATACAAGGTGCGGGTAGCGGGACCGACGCAAGATACATGGGACGACAACCTTATTGTAATAGGTGTCATAAACATCACTCAGGCTATTGCAATATTGTGTGTGACAATTGCCACTGAAGGGGTCATCACACTAATGATTGTAGGAATCCTGTCACAAGAAATACCAAAACTCCTGCCACCAACGCAAATGGAACTGCGTTAGCCACCGTTATTTGTTTTGGGTGTGGAAAACCAGGACATATTAAGACTTATTGCCCGAATGCAGAAAAGAAGAATGAACCGGCTCGAGGAAGGGTGTTTAATATCAATACTAGAGAGGCACGAGAAGACCCGAAGTTGGTTACGGGTACGTTTTCTGTTAATAATTTATCAGCATCTATTATATTCGATACAGGTGCCGATAAAAGTTACATAAATAAAGACTTTTACACTAGGTTAAATTGCTTATCATTACCTTTAGATGCTATGTATCTAATTGAATTAGCTAATGGTAAGTTGTTAAGAGCCGATAAAATCTGTGGTGATTGTAAAATAGAGATAGCCGAAGAAACATTTAAGATCGATTTGATACCTGTTGAATTAGGAAGTTTTGATATAATTATTGGCATGGACTGGATGTCTAAAGTAGGAGTCGAAGTGGTGTGTTCCGAAAAGGCAATTCGTATTCCCCGAAAAGATAAATCAATGATGATGATTTACGGAGATAAAGGTAGCTCAAACCTAAATCTCATTAGCTGTTTGAAAGCTCGGAAGTGCTTAGAAAAGGGATGTTATGCCATCCTAGCACATGTAAAGAAAGTTGAAGAAAAAGAGAAGAATATTAACGATGTAAATGTAGTAAGAGACTTTCCCGATGTATTTCCGGAAGAATTACCGGGACTACCTCCTTTTAGGTCTGTAGAATTTCAAATAGATCTTGTACCAGGTGCTGCACTGGTTGCCCGTGCTCCATATAGACTTGCACCGTCTGAGTTAAAAGAACTTCAGAGTCAGTTAAAAGAATTACTGGACCGTGGATTCATACGACCAAGTACTTCACCATGGGGAGCCCCAATTTTATTTGTTAAAAAGAAAGATGGATCTTTTAGGATGTGTATAGATTATCGTGAATTAAATAAGTTAACTATCAAGAATCAGTATCCATTACCGAGAATTGACGACTTATTTGATCAACTGCAAGGATCATGTGTTTACTCGAAAATAGACCTAAGATCGGGCTATCATCAACTACGTGTCAAAGAAGAAGACATTCCGAAAACTGCTTTTCGGACACGTTATGGTCATTACGAATTTTTGGTCATGCCGTTTGGGTTGACGAATGCGCCAGCTGTATTCATGGACCTCATGAATCGAGTTTGTAGTCCGTATTTAGATAAGTTTGTCATTGTTTTCATTGACGATATTCTTATCTATTCCAAGAGTGAGCAAGAGCATGAGCAGCATTTAAGGTTGATATTAGAGTTGCTAAGAAAAGAACAGCTATACGCCAAATTTTCTAAGTGTGCTTTTTGGTTGAAAGAAGTGCAATTTCTTGGCCACGTTGTTAGTAGCAAAGGAATTCAGGTTGATCCAGCAAAAATCGAAGCCATTGAAAAATGGGAGACTCCTAAGACACCAACACAGATACGTCAATTTTTGGGTTTAGCCGGTTATTATAGAAGGTTTATTCAAGATTTTTCCCGAATAGCTAAGCCATTGACAGCTTTAACGCAAAAAGGGAAGAAGTATGAATGGACCTCTGAGTAGGAGAGTGCATTTCAATTACTGAAGAAAAAGTTGAATACAGCGCCTATTTTATCGTTACCTGAAGGGAACGATGATTTTGAGATATATTGTGACGCTTCGCGACAAGGTTTTGGTTGCGTCCTTATGCAACGGAAGAAAGTTATAGCATACGCATCCCGACAATTGAAGATTCATGAACAGAATTATACGACGCATGATCTAGAATTGGGAGCAGTAGTGTTTGCATTGAAGATATGGAGACACTACTTATATGGGGTTAAATGCACTGTGTTTACTGACCACAAAAGTCTTCAACATATTTTTGATCAGAAACAGCTTAACATGAGGCAACGTAGGTGGGTCGAGTTGATAAATGATTATGATTGTGAGATTCGCTATCATCCCGGGAAAGCGAATGTAGTGGCCGACGCTTTAAGCAGAAAGGAACGGGAACCAATTCGAGTACGAGCAATGAATATTAAAATTCGCATGAATCTCAAATCACAAATCAAAGAGGCTCAACGAGAAGCTCTTACTAAATAAAACATAGGAAATGAAATAATGAAGAAGTATGAGAAGCAACTTGTTATACGGGAAGACGGAATTCGATATTTCACAAACCGTATTTGGGTACCAAAGTTGGGTGGATTAAGGAAGTTGATATTGAACGAGGCACATAAGACAAGATACTCGATACATCCTGGAGTTGGAAAGATGTATCAAGATCTTAAGACACATTATTGGTGGCCTAATTTAAAGACAGACGTTGCAACATATGTTGGGGAATGTTTAACTTGTTCTAAAGTCAAGGCAGAACACCAGAAGCCGTCAGGGTTACTTCAACAATCAGAAATCCCAGAATGGAAATGGGATGGTATTAAAATGGATTTCATCACGAAGTTACCCAAGACTACCTGGGGTTATGACACCATTTGGGTAATAGTTGATCGCCTCACCAAATCTGCACATTTCTTACCTATAAAGGAAACAGATAGAATGGAGAAACTATTACGATTATACATAAAGGAAATTGTTTCAAGGCATGGAATACCTATTTCCATTATATCCGATCGTGATAGTAGATTTACATCAAAGTTTTGGCAATCACTACAGGAGGCCCTGGGAACTCGGTTGGATATGAGCACCGCATATCACCCGCAAACTGACGGGCAAAGTGAAAGAACAATTCAGACTCTTGAAGACATGCTCAGGGCATGTGTGATCGATTTTGGAAACGGATGGGATAAATATCTACCATTAGCAGAATTCTCGTATAATAATAGTTATCATGCGAGCATTAAAGCTGCACCATTCGAAGCACTGTATGGAAGGAAGTGTAGATCCCCTATCTGTTGGAATGAAGTAGGAGATCGAGAATTAAATGGTCCCGAGATCATACATGAAACTACTGAGACGATAGTACAAATCAAGGAGAGATTGAAAACGGCCCGTAGTCGCCAAAAGAGCTACGCCGATGTCCGAAGGAAACCATTAGAGTTTCAAATTGGAGACATGGTTATGCTAAAGGTGTCACCTTGGAAAGGTGTAATACGTTTTGGAAAAAGGGGTAAACTGAACCCAAGGTATGTAGGTCCGTTTAAGATCATCGAACGTATTGGGCCGGTAGCTTATCGACTCGAGTTACCACAACAACTCGCCGGAGTACATAATACGTTCCATGTCTCAAACCTTAAGAAGTGTCTTGCAAAGGAAGATCTCACCATTTCTCTAGAAGAAATTCAAGTCAACGAGAAACTACAATTCATTGAAGAACCAGTCGAAATCATGGACCGTGAAGTTAAACGGCTCAAGCAGAGCAACATACTAATCGTTAAGGTTCGTTGGAATGCTCGAAGGGGTCCCGAGTTTACTTGGGAATGGGAGGATCAGATGAAACAAAAGTACCCACATTCGTTTCCCGATGACACAAAATAGGTAAAATTTTAAAATTTCGGGACGAAATTTATTTAACGGGTAGGTACTGTAATGACCCGGATTTTTCCGATCGTTTTATACTTATGAGATTAATATTTACATAAATTAAACCTTACCAACATGATAAGCAATCCAAATTGTTGAGACTTGTGGTTTTGAAAAGAGTTTTACACAACATTGACCGTCCAAATTGACCGAGGATATCACGAACCATATAACATATGATAATTATACGATGATGTACATATACATATTTATACATATTTAACATGATCTAAGGATGTTTTAACATCTCATTGTGTACTAATAACAATGAGTTATAAGTATATTTTGAAACTACTAACTTAAGTTTTCAAAACGATAACTATACGTAACGTTCTTCGACATAAATACTTAAAACATATAATGCTTATACATGTACCATATAGATATGTATTTAATCACTTTTAAAGGACTTTTATACATAAAACAATATAAGTATATTTACAAAAGATAGTTATATTTGAATTCTCGTTCCGTTTCCTTAATATTTCTACACGTATATTTAGGGTATATGTACCCCTACTATACACAGCTTCTAGAAGTATTTACTATTGGTATATACCAATAGAAATCTTCAATTATTTGTGTAATATGTCATTCATGACATAATATATTTTAACCTATCTTAGATATTTTCACTAAAAACCAAATTTTCAAGCCTATAAATAAGCACCATTTCTAACTCATTTTTACACATTCATTTTCCAAATTTTACTTCCAATTTTCACACACACTTGCAAGAACTCTCTCAAGTTTTATTCTACTACCTCTTTCCAACAACTTTACATTTTAAACTTGAGGTAAAAACTCTACTTCAACTCTTGTTCAATTCATATGTTTATAGCTATCTATATAAGAGTTTATAAACTAGGACATAGTTTAGTTGATTCTAAACTTGTTTGAAAAACTAATCTAATCCTTCTAACTTAACTCTTGTGACACTTATTATGATGTTATATTAAGTTAATATGATATTTTATAATTTTACATATTTCAGGACCACCCGTAAACAACACGAGAAGATTAATCATAAGACCTCATGTACGTACGCAATACGTCATTTGACAACACGGTACTTTATGTAAGCAATACGTCATTTGACAACACGGTACCGTGGGTCAAGATTAATTCCGATAAATACGAATACGATGGGGTCTTTGTTTATTTATTAAGCAATTAATTGTGAACTACTAACGTTGGGCTGCTAACTTGAAAACTTAAATAATCACATGTGATTGAAAATATAAACTTAAAACAATCACATGTGATTAAAAATACAAATTTAAACAATCACACGTGATTGAAAATATAAACTTAAAACAATCACATGTGATTAAAAATACAAATTTAAACAATCACATGTGATTGAAAAATATGAACTTGCTATATTAAATTTGTTCACATGTATTATTATCTGAATCTTTATTATTATTATAGGTTCGTGAATCCAAGGACGACGACCATATTTTTAATAAGTTGAAAAATTATTATTAATATACTTTTACTACCGTGAGTATATAGTCCCACTTTTAAACTCTAAATATTTTGGGATGAGAATACATGCATTTTATGTTTTACGTTATGGACACAAGTGATTAAAAATATATTCTACGTTGAGTTATACCACTAGCATATTTCCCTGTAGCTTGGTAACTACTATTTACATGGGTATTGTAAACGCGAATCCTGTTGATAGATCTATCGGGTTTGACCACCCCAACCGGACTGGACGACCAGTATTCAACGGTTGTTTAGTACTTCTTTTCGGTGACTACACTTGGTACGGTGTAGTGAGATTTCATAATAAAGGGAATATGTAACGTTGATTAATAGTTAAGTATGGTTACCAAGTGCTCAACCACTTAGAATATTTTTATTAAAATGTTTATGAATATGAAATCTTGTGGTCTATATTTATATTGCTGCCGGCATTAAACCTATATCTCACCAACTTTATGTTGACGTTTTAAGCATGTCCATTCTTAGGTGATAAGTAGAAGCTTCCGCTGCCTTATGCTGAACTTAAGCAAGATTTGGAGTATGCATACTTGTGTCAAAAATAAAACTGCATATCGGAAGATTTTTAATGTAAAATATGTTGGGAATCGTATTGTTGTTATCACATGTAAAATTTGTAAGTCTAAGATTATCGCTAGACGGTAATCATTACTATGTTGTTTAAACCTTGGTTTTTAATAAAAGTTATGGTTTGTATTGTAAAAACGAATGCAGTTTTTTTAAAATGTCGCATATAGAGGTCAATACCTCGCGATGAAATCATATGTTATTGTATTCGTCCTTATGGTTAAGGTCGGGTCGTTACATGTGGTATCAGAGTGGTGGTCTTAGCGAACCAGGCCTGCATTAGTGTGTCTAACTGATAGTCGTTAGGATGCATTAGTAAGTCTGGACTTTGACCGTGTTTTTGAAAACTATTGCTCATCATTGTTGGTTAAAAATTGATATGTAAATATTATGAGGTACTAACGTGTTAGTTGTTGTGTGATAGATGTCTGGCTCAGAACTTATTATCATATTCAGCGACTCCGAACCGGAATCCCCAGATAGTGTTCCAGTCATTAACCTATCCGATGACGAAAATGACACCTTTGGGGAAGACTCACAATTCCCGGATGAACCAATTATAGAGGACCCGGAAAGTGATCTTGAGGAGGAAGAAATACGGGAAATTACGAAAGCTAAGTTCGAACGAGGAAAGAAACGAAAGGCTAATGAATTGGAAAATTCAAATCCCGAGTTTAGTGAGGATGTTGTGGCACCAACTCCACTAGACACTACCACCCCTATTCCCGCTATTTCTATAAGATCTATCCCGGCATCCGGTTCTTCGGCCCCTTAGCCAAAAGGTAGGTAGACAGCTAGGATTAGCGTTGAGGGATTCCCTAAACACAGACGTTTTGGGATATAGGCGAAGTGATGCGCTGTTATTTTAAATCATGGGATTAAATAATGTCTTGTATAATATTACTAGTGTGGTTTGCTTAATGTTTGATGTAAGATAAACATATGTAAGATAGTGAAGTGTGAAATACAATAATTTTCCATGGTTGAGAATTATTTGGATGGTAGTAATCGATTTCCGTACTAAGCTATTAAGTATGAACTTTAACGGGTAGGTACTACCCTAGATATAATTATAAAACGCTAATAAGAAGAAAAGGCTTTTATAATGATAACTGGTTCATATTATTAATAAGCTATGATGTACTATAAATGCACACTACATCTATAATATTCCATGTGAATAATTATTTTCTTTTCATTTTTATAGAAGAAAATGGCGCGATTGAACCGCATGACGGAACAAGAAGTCGAGGAACTCATAAATCAGTGAGTGTACGACAGAATGTTATGGGTCGAGGCTGCAAGAACTGCTGCAGTTAACCCAAATCCTCATGTGGGATGCACCTACAAAACTTTTCAAGGTTGCAAGCCTTCATCATTTAGTGGAACAGAAGGACCGATCGGGTTAACCCGATGGATCGAAAAGATGGAGTCTGTGTTTAAAATTAGTGGTTGTATTGAAAAGGACATGACCAAGTACGCATCATGCACCCTACAAGATAGTGAACTTACATGGTGGAAAAACTATGTGAAGGCCGTAGGAGGAGATGTAGCTTATGACACTCCATGGGAAGAATTCAAAACAATGCTAATCAACGAGTATTGTCCAAGGAATGAGGTTAGGAAGATGGAAGATGAGTTACGAAACCTGAAAGTGGTTGGTACGGAACTCACCAACTACAATCAGCGATTCATGGAATTAGCTTTGCTATGTCCCGAATTGGTACCAACCGAAGAACGGAAGATTGAATTGTACAAAGGAGGTTTGCCCAAAAAGGTCAAGGCAAATGTTACAGCATCGAAACCTAAGACTATCCATGAAGCCATCACCATGGCAAACGAACTGATGGACCAGATTATTCTGGATAAAAACACCGACGTTAAGACATCAGAAAACAAAAGAAAGTGGAAAGGTAATCGTGATCGAGATTACCATCAACAATTCAACAAGAAATAAGAAATCATACAAGGTGCGGGTAGCGGGACCGACGCAAGATACATGGGACGACAACCTTATTGTAATAGGTGTCATAAACATCACTCAGGCTATTGCAATATTGTGTGTGACAATTGCCACCGAAGGGGTCATCACACTAATGATTGTAGGAATCCTGTCACAAGAAATACCAAAACTCCTGCCACCAACACAAATGGAACTGCGTTAGCCACCGTTATTTGTTTTGGGTGTGGAAAACCAGGACATATTAAGACTTATTGCCCGAATGCAGAAAAGAAGAATGAACCGGCTCGAGGAAGGGTATTTAATATCAATACTAGAGAGGCACGAGAAGACCCGAAGTTGGTTACGGGTACGTTTTCTGTTAATAATTTATCAGCATCTATTATATTCGATACAGGTGCCGATAAAAGTTACATAAATAAAGACTTTTACACTAGGTTAAATTGCTTATCATTACCTTTAGATGCTATGTATCTAATTGAATTAGCTAATGGTAAGTTGTTAAGAGCCGATAAAATCTGTGGTGATTGTAAAATAGAGATAGCCGAAGAAACATTTAAGATCGATTTGATACCTGTTGAATTAGGAAGTTTTGATATAATTATTGGCATGGACTGGATGTCTAAAGTAGGAGTCGAAGTGGTGTGTTCCGAAAAGGCAATTCGTATTCCCCGAAAAGATAAATCAAGATGATGATTTACGGAGATAAAGGTAGCTCAAACCTAAATCTCATTAGCTGTTTGAAAGCTCGGAAGTGCTTAGAAAAGGGATGTTATGCCATCCTAGCACATGTAAAGAAAGTTGAAGAAAAAGAGAAGAATATTAACGATGTAAATGTAGTAAGAGACTTTTCCGATGTATTTCCGGAAGAATTACCGGGACTACCTCCTTTTAGGTCTGTAGAATTTCAAATAGATCTTGTACCAGGTGCTGCACCGGTTGCCCGTGCTCCATATAGACTTGCACCGTCTGAGTTAAAAGAACTTCAGAGTCAGTTAAAAGAATTACTGGACCGTGGATTCATACGACCAAGTACTTCACCATGGGGAGCCCCAATTTTATTTGTTAAAAAGAAAGATGGATCTTTTAGGATGTGTATAGATTATCGTGAATTAAATAAGTTAACTATCAAGAATCGGTATCCATTACCGAGAATTGATGACTTATTTGATCAACTGCAAGGATCATGTGTTTACTCGAAAATAGACCTAAGATCGGGCTATCATCAACTACGTGTCAAAGAAGAAGACATTCCGAAAACTGCTTTTCGGACACGTTATGGTCATTACGAATTTTTGGTCATGCCGTTTGGGTTGACGAATGCGCCAGCTGTATTCATGGACCTCATGAATCGAGTTTGTAGTCCGTATTTAGATAAGTTTGTCATTGTTTTTATTGACGATATTCTTATCTATTCCAAGAGTGAGCAAGAGCATGAGCAGCATTTAAGGTTGATATTAGAGTTGCTAAGAAAAGAACAGCTATACGCCAAATTTTCTAAGTGTGCTTTTTGGTTGAAAGAAGTGCAATTTCTTGGCCACGTTGTTAGTAGCAAAGGAATTCAGGTTGATCCAGCAAAAATCGAACCATTGAAAAATGGGAGACTCCTAAGACACCAACGCAGATACGTCAATTTTTGGGTTTAGCCGGTTATTATAGAAGGTTTATTCAAGATTTTTCCCGAATAGCTAAGCCATTGACAGCTTTAACGCAAAAAGGGAAGAAGTATGAATGGACCTCTGAGCAGGAGAGTGCATTTCAATTACTGAAGAAAAAGTTGACTACAGCGCCTATTTTATCGTTACCTGAAGGGAACGATGATTTTGAGATATATTGTGACGCTTCGCGACAAGGTTTTGGTTGCGTCCTTATGCAACGGAAGAAAGTTATAGCATACGCATCCCGACAATTGAAGATTCACGAACGGAATTATACGACGCATGATCTAGAATTGGGAGCATTAGTGTTTGCATTGAAGATATGGAGACACTACTTATATGGGTTAAATGCACTGTGTTTACTGACCACAAAAGTCTTCAACATATTTTTGATCAGAAACAGCTTAACATGAGGCAACGTAGGTGGGTCGAGTTGATAAATGATTATGATTGTGAGATTCGCTATCATCCCGGGAAAGCGAATGTAGTGGCCGACGCTTTAAGCAGAAAGGAACGGAAACCAATTCGAGTACGAGCAATGAATATAAAAATTCGCATGAATCTCAAATCACAAATCAAAGAGGCTCAACGAGAAGCTCTTACTAAAGAAAACATAGGAAATGAAATAATGAAGAAGTATGAGAAGCAACTTGTTATACGGGAAGACGGAATTCGATATTTCACAAACTGTATTTGGGTACCAAAGTTGGGTGGATTAAGGAAGTTGATATTGAACGAGGCACATAAGACAAGATACTCGATACATCCTGGAGTTGGAAAGATGTATCAAGATCTTAAGACACATTATTGGTGGCCTAATTTAAAGACAGACGTTGCAACATATGTTGGGGAATGTTTAACTTGTTCTAAAGTCAAGGCAGAACACCAGAAGCCGTCAGGGTTACTTCAACAACCAGAAATCCCAGAATGGAAATGGGATGGTATTACCATGGATTTGATCACGAAGTTACCCAAGACTGCCTGGGGTTATGACACCATTTGGGTAATAGTTGATCGGCTCACCAAATCTGCACATTTCTTACCTATAAAGGAAACAGATAGAATGGAGAAACTATTACAATTATACATAAAGGAAATTGTTTCAAGGCATGGAATACCTATTTCCATTATATCCGATCGTGATAGTAGATTTACATCAAAGTTTTGGCAATCACTACAGGAGGCCCTGGGAACTCGGTTGGATATGAGCACCGCATATCACCCGCAAACTGACGGGTAAAGTGAAAGAACAATTCAGACTCTTGAAGACATGCTCAGGGCATGTGTGATCGATTTTGGAAACGGATGGGATAAATATCTACCATTAGCAGAATTCTCGTATAATAATAGTTATCATGCGAGCATTAAAGCTGCACCATTCGAAGCACTGTATGGAAGGAAGTGTAGATCCCCTATCTGTTGGAATGAAGTAGGAGATCGACAATTAACTGGTCCCGAGATCATACATGAAACTACTGAGAAGATAGTACAAATCAAGGAGAGATTGAAAACAGCCCGTAGTCGCCAAAAGAGCTACGCCGATGTCCGAAGGAAACCATTAGAGTTTCAAATTGGAGACATGGTTATGCTAAAGGTGTCACCTTGGAAAGGTGTAATACGTTTTGGAAAAAGGGGTAAACTGAACCCAAGGTATGTAGGTCCGTTTAAGATCATCGAACGTATTGGGCCGGTAGCTTATCGACTTGAGTTACCACAACAACTCGCCGGAGTACATAATACGTTCCATGTCTCAAACCTTAAGAAGTGTCTTGCAAAGGAAGATCTCACCATTTCTCTAGAAGAAATTCAAGTCAACGAGAAACTACAATTCATTAAAGAACCAGTCGAAATCATGGACCGTGAAGTTAAACGGCTCAAGCAGAGCAACATACCAATCGTTAAGGTTCGTTGGAATGCTCGAAGGGGTCCCGAGTTTACTTGGGAACGGGAGGATCAGATGAAACAAAAGTACCCACATTCGTTTCCCGATGACACAAAATAGGTAAAATTTTAAAATTTCGGGACGAAATTTATTTAACGGGTAGGTACTGTAATGACCCGGATTTTTCCGATCGTTTTATACTTATGAGATTAATATTTACATAAATTAAACCTTACCAACATGATAAGCAATCCAAATTGTTGAGACTTGTGGTTTTGAAAAGAGTTTTACACAACATTGACCGTCCAAATTGACCGAGGATATCACGAACCATATAACATACGATAATTATACGATGATGTACATATACATATTTATACATATTTAACATGATCTAAGGATGTTTTAACATCTCATTGTGTACTAATAACAATGAGTTATAAGTATATTTTGAAACTACTAACTTAAGTTTTCAAAACGATAACTATACGTAACGTTCTTCGACATAAATACTTAAAACATATAATGCTTATACATGTACCATATAGATATGTATTTAATCACTTTTAAAGGACTTTTATACATAAAACAATATAAGTATATTTACAAAAGATAGTTATATTTGAATTCTCGTTCCGTTTCCTTAATATTTCTACACGTATATTTAGGGTATATGTACCCCTACTATACACAGCTTCTAGAAGTATTTACTATTGGTATATACCAATAGAAATCTTCAATTATTTGTGTAATATGTCATTCATGACATAATATATTTTAACCTATCTTAGATATTTTCACTAAAAACCAAATTTTCAAGCCTATAAATAAGCACCATTTCTAACTCATTTTTACACATTCATTTTCCAAATTTTACTTCCAATTTTCACACACACTTGCAAGAACTCTCTCAAGTTTTATTCTACTACCTCTTTCCAACAACTTTACATTTTAAACTTGAGGTAAAAACTCTACTTCAACTCTTGTTCAATTCATATGTTTATAGCTATCTATATAAGAGTTTATAAACTAGGACATAGTTTAGTTGATTCTAAACTTGTTTGAAAAACTAATCTAATCCTTCTAACTTAACTCTTATGACACTTATTATGATGTTATATTAAGTTAATATGATATTTTATAATTTTACATATTTCAGGACCACCTGTAAACAACACGAGAAGATTAATCATAAGACCTCATGTACCTACGCAATACGTCATTTGACAACACGGTACTTTATGTACACAATACGTCATTTGACAATACAGTACCGTGGGTCAAGATTAATTCCGATTAATACGAATACGATGGGGTCTTTATTTATTTATTAAGCAATTAATTGTGAACTACTAACGTTGGGTTACTAACTTGAAAACTTAAATAATCACATGTGATTGAAAATATAAACTTAAAACAATCACATGTGATTAAAAATACAAATTTAAACAATCACACGTGATTGAAAATATAAACTTAAAACAATCACATGTGATTAAAAATACAAATTTAAACAATCACATGTGATTGAAAAATATGAACTTGCTATATTAAATTTGTTCACATGTATTATTATCTGAATCGTTATTATTATTATTATAGGTTCGTGAATCCAAGGACGACGACCATATTTTTAATAAGTTGAAAACTTATTATTAATATACTTTTACTACCGTGAGTATACAGTCCCACTTTTAAACTCTAAATATTTTGGGATGAGAATACATGCATTTTATGTTTTACGTTATGGACACAAGTGATTAAAAATATATTCTACGTTGAGTTGTACCACTAGCATATTTCCCTGTAGCTTGGTAACTACTATTTACATGGGTATTGTAAACGCGAATCCTGTTGATAGATCTATCGGGTTTGACCACCCCAACCGGACTGGACGACCAGTATTCAACGGTTGTTCAGTACTTCGTTTCGGTGACTACACTTGGTACGGTGTAGTGAGATTTCATAATAAAGGGAATATGTAACGTTGATTAATAGTTAAGTATGGTTACCAAGTGCTCAACCACTTAGAATATTTTTATTAAAATGTTTATGAATATGAAATCTTGTGGTCTATATTTATATTGCTGCCGGCATTAAACCTATATCTCACCAACTTTATGTTGACGTTTTAAGCATGTCCATTCTCAGGTGATAAGTAGAAGCTTCCGCTGCCTTATGCTGAACTTAAGCAAGATTTGGAGTATGCATACTTGTGTCAAAAATAAAACTGCATATCGGAAGATTTTTAATGTAAAATATGTTGGGAATCGTATTGTTGTTATCACATGTAAAATTTGTAAGTCTAAGATTATCGCTAGACGGTAATCATTACTATGTCGTTTAAACCTTGGTTTTTAATAAAAGTTATGGTTTGTATTGTAAAAACGAATGCAGTTTTTTTAAAATGTCGCATATAGAGGTCAATACCTCGCGATGAAATCATATGTTATTGTATTCGTCCTTATGGTTAAGGTCGGGTCGTTACGGGTATAGTAATTTGCGTGTATTCTAATTGAAAAGGTGTTGAAGACGTAGTACTCCCCTAGGGTTTCAAGTCGTGCATTTGGATGACGCGCTGGTTATGGTTTCTTCAATTCTTGTGCCGACGTCATCCTCGTTCAAGTTGTCTTCACTCCAACATCCTCCTCATATGGTCTCGATCGTCGTTTGCTTTGTGACGTTTATTCATGCAACATTTATTCTAAAGATAACCATACATGCTAAAAATAAAAGTAATTATGCCCAAAACCGGGCGTACAGAAACATAATGTAATGTAATAAAATGTAATGTAGCAATAGTGAAAGTAGAATTTTCCAAAAGATACTCAGGATCACGGCTGAGGTACTGAATATGGGGGAGAGTAGATAACGCCGGTACGGGCTCTGGTCGGGTTCCTCAGTCTAGATTGACCCTCGCTGGTCAGCTCCTCATCTGTGGCAAACTGATCTGCCAACTCTACTGTGTTAACCCCCGAGGATATCCTAAACTCAATCTCATCCGATCTAGCGATTAACCCAATCAACGAGGACGTGCTTGTAAATACCATCAGCCCTAAGTTCCAACTCATACTATCCCGCGAACCTCTATTTTGTCCCCACTGTTGGTTCACATCCATACTATCTATACCCTGTGCAACCCCTGCAGTCGTACGCTGCTCCAATGCCTAGTCCCACACCGGGTCCTGACCAACAGTAGACGTGATAATGGGGTCGGTGCTGAATATCTGATTAATGAAGTTCTCGGCCCCTGTAGTCTCTGGAGGTGGTGGAGGAGGTGTAGTGGGATCACTGTACGCTGCGAGTAATGATGAGTAGGTGGCTCTGGAGGTCCTGAAAACCGATGGCTCGGCCCAGCTCCTCTAGGATCACGGTAGGCTTGCACTACCGGATACTCATGTGAAAATGGTGGGATGTCGAACTGTCTCCCTGCATAATGCGCAAAATGATCCAAATTTTCAAGGATCGCGTGATGGGAAAACCAACTCTCCTGTCCCGGTACATCCCCCATGTGGTACTGATAGCCGTATGGCGGATATCGTGATCGTGGACGATCACCCTCTCTGACTGATGAGTGTCGGCGGGTGTCTGTGGGCTGCCCATGGGCCGTCGGGTCATCCTCATCCATAGGTTCCTGGGAACCTCGCCTCCTACTGCCATCCCGTGTCCGAGTGTCATGTCTAAACCCCTGAACTCTCACCCCTGACACCGTTCGTTCCTCGGAATTGGGTATATCTGGGTTCGCTTGGATAATCAACTGCTCACCCTCCACGCGAATATACTTCCAATAACTCAACAACTTATACCTAATCTCCTTAGATACGGCCCCAATCGTATAATTAAGCCGTGCAACATCCCCCAAAACACCCATTCTTCTGAGCAACTTCATCACAAATCCTCCTAAAATTGGAACCACCGTGCTTGCCGAACTCTTCTCGCTGGTGAGGGCCTGAGCTAGGAGATGCGCTACCTGTATATTCTGGTTGTTCATGATGGCGTGCATTAGGCGCATGTCTCTGATTGTAACGGTACCACCAAATCTGGCTTTCGGATGTAGGGTTCTGGTGATTAGGTGGTGGAGTATTCAGAGTTCGGGGTTGGTGAACTTTGATGCCTTTTTACTTGAATGCCATTGCTCGTGATCTGTGGTGTGCTGTTGCCAAAAGGTCTGATGATCCATGTGATTCGGGGTGGTCAAACCATCCCTGAATATTCGCCGGTTGAGTTGTGTCGTTTTGTACAACTCAAGGTGTCTCGCAAACTGTGCGAGAGTCAGGTGATACATTTGGTTTCGATGCTGAAAGTGGATACATTCCTAATTATTGTAATCAGCTGAATCAACCGTTGAATCAAAACTCCATGTAGCCATAAACTCCGCATATGGCTCATTATACATTGTTTCGTTTAATTCGAACAACACTTTCCAGGCCCTGTGCGTTCTTCCTTTGGCTTGGAAAGTAAACATCCTTTTAAGATCTTCATCCTAACCACATTGTTCAAGTATCGTCCAGTTTATGTACTTATTACCCGATTTCTCTCGGTTAACTCAAACTCGCATGAAAGGCTCGTGTTCCTCCGGGTTTTCCTGCCCACGAAGACAATGGGGTAACTCGACATGATTTCGACGATTTGCCATCTGCAAAAATCAAGTAAAATAGGTTATGCTCCAAAAATTAAGATTTAGATTCCAAAAATGCCTATATTTTTCGAAAAAAATTCGAAATGAGGGCTTTAAAAATGGAGTTTTCCAAAATCCTGTTATAGTCAAATATAGCCAAAATTACCACAAACAACATTCAGATGAACTATAATCTTACTTTTGAGCAAAATTCAAAGTGTACCCGTGATTACGATAAATAATGCAATAAATAATAATTATAGTCATTTAGTCGTAATAAGCAATTTTCAACCAAATATGATGATTTTTAAGCACATAATGATCTCAAAGATCATTCTTAATTACCTTAAATATTTTTAAACATCAAACTTGAGCTATAACATGTTAAAGTCAAAGATTAGAGCCGTTTGACCGAAAAATATTCATTTTGTTCAAAACGTACAAAATAAGGAAAATCAAGGATTAAGCTACATTTTCACGAGCAAATCAATGATTCCATCATTTGAACTAGTTCTAAGACAATCCTAAGTTTTAAAAACGTTTTAACTATAGGAAAAACTGAAGTCCTAATTACGTGTAGTTTGACCAAAATAACAAATTCAAGCAAACAAGCCTACTTTGTTCCAAATTCAGTTTCTAAGCATTCATAATGAATCACTAAGCCTAACAAAGCTAGCAAAACATCAAATTTCCAAGAATTTCACCAAATTTCACCCTAAAACCTCAAGTAACTAGTCTAGAGCCAAAAGCTATCCAAATTGCCTCAATCAAGCCTAAAAACTAACACAAAGCAATCACATTATCTATCTAAGCATAAAGGAATCCAAAATTGAGTCAAAAATCAAGTTTTTCTAAAAAGTCAAAAATTTAACTCCTAGAGAAAATTCGAATTTTCATCAAGAAAGAGTACCTTTTGTTCGAAATTGAGAGTAGAATCGTGTTTAGGAGGCTCGAGAGAATAGGTTTAAAGTTTTGATTCGTAGGATTTGGTTGAAAATTGAGGGTTTGGGAGGTTGGTGGTGTGCGACGGGTTCGATGGCAGTAGAGGGAGAAGAAAACACAAAAAGAAAAGAGAAAAGAAAGAGGAAAGGAGAAGGAAAAGAGAAAGAAAAAGGCCCGTGTGGCTCGCGGGCTTATTTCCCCGACCCGACTTGCACAATTTTTAAATTTTTATCATTTTAAAATTTAAAGGGTTTTAAGAAAAGATAAATGAAATAAAACCTCGGATTTTAATCCGGTTATTTTTATATTATCTTTTTGTATTTTTATATTTTCTAAGACAAGTTACTAATAAAAATAAAAGAAGACAACTAAAAATTAAAATATTTTATTTCCATTAAAGATACAAATTACACAGGTTCTACCACTAAATTCCAGAAATGACGCGGAAAGAAAGAAAAGTTTAAAGCTTCTTTGACCATCCAGAGCAGATCCGCGGAGTGTATTGAAAATATTTCGAAATCACTTAACATCTTAAGCTCGCGTTTCTCTAAATCTCCGATATTGTCCATAAGTTTAACCAAAGCCCTTTTAACTTTCTTAGTGTTTGAAATTCTGTCCCTTGGCCCAGTATCTCTATAATTTAGTTCAAAAAGAAGTTTTGCCACTGTGTCTTGAAATAAAAGATCTTCCGCGCAGTCAGGATCACCGATAGTAAATTTAAAGTTTGAAGATATTTCTCGAATGATCTTCCTTTGCGGGTTTCTAAATGGAAATTTTGACATAGGTAGGATTTGCATGAGTTCCGAATATACTTCCTTTCTTTTTGCGAAGAAATTCTGATGTATTCTTTCCTCGGTAGAATCCGGAAAAGCTTCAATTAATCTTTTGATAAGAAATGAGGCTGGATCGAAGTAAAAGAAATCTCGGTTTTCGTAGGTTGAAATAGGGTTAGGTGTCTTACTTTCAATCCAGAATTCTAATTCAGAGATCATTGCCGAGACATAGCGGTTTATATGAATTGGAGAGAATTCCTTATTAGTGAAATGAGGGAGAAAAGCGACGAATGACTCTAAATCGAATTTGAAATTAATTTTTGCATCCCGATACTTGACGAAAAGGTCATCCCCACATTCTTTTAACAGTTTGTGAAGAGAACGAGTCTGAGAACGCAGCTATTTTAACAGATTGAGTTAAAATGTTGAAAATGGGAAGTCTGAATAATAGAGGTGCCTAACGAATTCTCTATAGACGTCTAACCTTCTACTAGGATTTAACAGATTTCCAATAAACGGAGCTTTTGTTTTATCAGGGTTTCGTATCTCTTTAGGATTAAATTCGAACAAGTCTGGATAGTTGAAAATAGTTGGATATTCTTCCCTTATTTCATCTTCCATTATCAGGAATTCGTTAAGACTGAGCCTCCCTTTTGGAACGTGAAGAGGATCGAATCCTGGTGAATTTGAGTAAAACTTATCCAAAAGCAATGAAATCTCCAAGTCAGATGAAATTATCTGGCTTCTTGGACTACAAGAATCAAGAACTAAGTCCTGATGAGACTCATCAGGGTTTAGATTTGTTTTAGGTTTAAAAATAAAAACTTCGCCGGTTTCTGAAGTCGTGGGAGAGCAACTGCCATTCGCACTTTCTTCGTAGTCGGTTAAGTTTGAACTGGAAACTACAGAAATAAAAACCATAATTAATATTTTTGTTTTTATAATTGAAAAGGGTTTACTATAATGGTGGCTTTAAGTCCTATACCGACAAACTCTCTGCTTGTTAAGCATGTGTGATTCTTGTCAATCTATCTTTGAAACAAGTGGCCAGGCAGACAACCGGAGAGGCAGGGTCCTTTTGGTTCCAATGCAATTGGAGACTGTTCGGAAAATCCAATAACCAAGTCCATGTATAATTGACTTTCTTAGACACCACCCAAGAATCTCAGATATCTTGATAGAATCAACGATTACCTTAACAGACAGAAAATAAGTCCCCGGCAGTGGCGCCAAAAACTTACTACCCCCGTGATATGGCCGAAACGGACGGTTTTATTTTCGCGGTGTCGTTAGGCCGCGGCACGTCAGAGTCAGCTACCACGAGGGTGAGTAGTGGTTGTTTTTTATTTATATTTAGCTGGGGTTCCAAGCTATAGCTCACCTACTTGTCTTCCTTTTAAACGAGTAAGTGGTAAATATAACTCAGGTACGTATTTTTGTATGTTTGTTCAGTAACGTGGGACAAAAGTGCCTATATAGTTAACCCTAATGACAAGAGGTGATAGATTAAGATTAACTAGATAAAATAGTAATTAGACAATAAAAGTAAAGATAGGTATGAAGAATAGAATTCTGAAGGGGAATTATTGCAAGAGTTCAACTTCCTAGGATAAACACTAAACCTCAATCAACTGGGCTATGAACCTAACCGATTTGTCACTAAGAGTTTAGGCTTTGAAGATTTTGCTAAGACAGGTAATCCCTACTCCCAACGCTAACCTAAAAGGTTTAAACGACCTTATGGATAGAATCCTAGGTACATGAACAAAGTGGTTTACCCAATAAAGGAACGTCTCAGCTTTTCTTAATCCTAGTTGGTCTAACTAAAGCAATATCCTACCTCTAAATTACTATGCTATGCCTTAACATTAACAAATGTGCAATCTTAGGTATCCTAAGGTACTGCTAATTGGGATAGAAGTCTCTCCTTTGCGATCACTTATTCAACCCGGGATCATCTTACAACATCTCAATAACATTGCTTCTGACGCGAATCATGCTTCTGAGTAAGCTAGTGTTCACTGAACTCTCTATTGCTAACTCTAATCATAACCTAAATGGGCAGCTCTTCTATGATGAATAAATACTTATTCGTATGTAGGTACTATATCCCTATTGTGACGTTAAGCACACATAACTACTTAAATTGTATCCTAGGGTTGATCAAGTCCTAATACTAGGTTATAGCCACGTGAATAAGCGGAAAGGGTGATCCGTAAATTAAACCTCTAAACCGTCAAGATTTTAGCATAACAATATGACAAGTTTCAGATAAAATATTCAACACATGATAAACAACTGTAACAGATAGATAATCATGCAAGATGAAAGCAACTTAAGATAATAGCTTTATTAAATTAAGGAAAGTGTTCACCGTTTACAGACGAGATCTGAACCATTACAAGTGCTGACAACCTCTAGCCCGCTAATATTACAATCTTCGGCGTTCGCCTCCGGGTACTTAATTTCCTGCTCGGAGGTGAGAAGGCCTTGAAAGCTCTAGTGGGAGAAAGTGTATTGTATTGAGAGAGTGAAGAGAGGTGTGTGTTGGAATGAATGACAAAGACCCTTTAAATAGACTTTGAAAATTGCCAAATACGGCTGGCAGGCCGTATTTGGCAGGCCGTTTTTAAGGCAAGCCGTTTGGCAGGCCGTGTGGTGGCACGTATATGGCAGGTCATTTCCATACTGGCAGGTCGTTTGGCAGGCCGTATGGCAGGCCGTTTTTGGCAGCTGTTCAGCCTGAATTCCCTGGATCGTAACTTGATTTCTTGTCTTTCACCGTTTTCGCTCTAGAATCTTCGTTTTAGCTCAGTTTCTCTTGATTCTTTTTGCATCATCTTCGTAATTACTTTGCCTACAAGTTTAACCGAAAAACCAATTATTTTTCCGACAAAGCGTTGAACTTTATGCTTTTGAGACTCAATATCGGGGGTAAAAACGTGACTTTTTAGCCGATATCACTCGACAGAATCTTGTTTCGAGAATAGTGCGAACCACTGAATTATGATCTCATTGCCTTTCTTCGTGATAGATATGATCGTGAAGAGAATTGATAAAGTCTTGAATGCATTCTTCTAGGATTTCAACATCATTATCTTCTCTTCGGAGATAGAGGTGGTGCTCTTCTCTGATAGTCATGATTCGTTCTATTAAGCGTAGCGAAAAATAAATGGTTGACTTTCAGATGGCTTCGAGAATGTCTTCAAAATCATCGGTATCATTGAAGGAGGTGATCATGTCTGCATATGTGGATATAACCGGAATTCGATCTGAAGAAGAGTCCGGCTCCCCTTGATCTGGTTCGGTTGAAGAGTGTGAGTTAGTCGGAAAGTCTTCATGATGCTCTTCCTCGTCATTATTGGTATCTTGCTCCTCTGAGGATGCGTCTGATGAACGGGTTTCTTCAGTATTCCGATTCTCCACTTTGATACTTACAGGATCAATTTCTATAACCTTAACCTCAGCATTGTCTTTCTTCTTCTTGAAACGAATGATTAAACTATGATCTGCCGTCTCAAGCCTCATTATTTCTTCATGACGCTCAGTGCTTGGAACGGGTGCTGTTGCAGTTTCTTTTACGTCTTCCATTTCCTCTTCCTCTTCAGATTCCTCTGCTTCCTCTATTTCTTCGCTGGGATCCTCTTCTTCCATTTCTGGGTCATCTACAGACTTTGATTCGATACCCATCTCGATATCATTGGCTGGTGGTAATGACTCATCATCGGAAGTGATCCGTCTGGTGGAAATAGCAAACATCTCTGCCTGTCCAGAAAGATCGGTTGGTCGGTCAATTTTGAAGGTAACGCTCTCCCCATGTGATCGTAAGATCATGGTTTGATTGTACACATCAATGACAGTCCTAGCCGTATTCATGAAAGGTCTTCCTAACACTACTGGGGTGTGTAGGTCTTCCTTAATAACCATTACTACGAAATCCGTAGGATACAAGAATTTGTCGACTATCACCAAGACATTCTCAACTATGCCCTTAGGATATCGAATTGTATGATCGGCAAGTTGGATTGTCATTTTGGTTGGTGACAAGTCTCCTAACTCTAATCTCTTGTAGAGAGAGTAGGGGATTAGGTTGATACTTGCTCCTAAATCTACTAGCGCATGAATGGTTCCAGATTGGTAGATTGAACACGGGAATACGAATCGACCCGTATCTCCTAGCATAGGTGGTAGAGAGTTTCTGAGTAATGCAGAGCACTCTTCACTCAGTGGAATTTTGTTAGAGTCTGGTATCCTCTCCTTTGTAGAGAGAAGCCTTCGGATGTATCTCTTCTGGTTGGGAACTTTGGACATGGTGTCCAGGAATCTCCCATCAAGTTTGAAAGAATCAAGCTTGGATGGTTCTCCTTGTAGCCTTCCAGAATAAGGTACGCGAACTGGAGTTTCAGGAGTCAGCTTCTAAGTATATGTTGATTTGTTCTTGAGCCTAGCTGAACTTCTCCTTGGTTCTTCCTCTGGGATTACGGAATCCATTTGCTTTGCTTCTTCTATGTGGGGATTTTGGATAGTATTACTTGGCAATCTTCCCTGCGGCCTGGTTTCAAGGCGTTGTGATAACTGTTCGAGCTGCGTTTCTAAACTTTTGAGCAGAGCCAATTGATTTCTCATTAGTATCTCCGTCTGATCTTGTCTGGCTGCAGTTCTCTGATTTAGCTATTGTTGTCCTTGAATGAACTGAGTTAATTGATCATCATTTCTGAGAGTAGGGTTAGCTGCTTTTGTAATCTGGGTGGTAGGGGAATTTTCCTCAACTGGGGGACCAGTGAGTGGAAGTGGTTGATCGTAGGTCAATTGAGATTGTTGGGATGGATAAGGTGGATAGCGATAGCGAAAAAGTTGATTGCTTCGCTGAAATTGATTAACCCTTGGTGGTTGATTGAATCCGGGATTTGGTGGACGAGCTGGGTATTGAACGTAACAGACTGAACCGTCAGGATTCTCATACTCAACTTGATATTCTTCAGTAGGTTGTGGTTTGGTACAATTAACACAATCCTGAGCTTGGTTAACCTGCTGCTGCTGCGTCTTCAAGTCTCCGAGTTGTTTGGCAAGAGATTCCATCTTATCCATCAGGGATTTAATGGCCTCCGTTTGGTTACTCAGTGCGGAGAGCGGGACAGATGATGAAGTTGTTTCACCACTGTTCCAGTCATGATGATGCATCGTCATATTCTCGAGCAATTCCCATGCTTCATCTGCGGTTTGGTTCATTAGATTCCCTTGAGCTGCTGCATCGATCATCGTTCTATGATTTACCGTAAGACCATTGTAGAAGGTACAGATTTGGGCTGACCATTCTAACTGGTGATTAGGGCACTTCTTCAGCAGGGTTTTGAAACGCTCCCATGCGGTGTAAAGAGATTCATCATAACTCTGTTTGAAATTAATGATGTCATTCTTCAGCTTGGTTTGTTTAGAAGGAGGGAAATATTTGGTTAGGTATTTAGTAGCCATCTCCGTCCATGACGTGATGGAATCTTTTTCCAGTCCTTCAAACCAAGTTTGAGCATGATGAGTGAGAGAATAGAGTAACAAGTATAGCCGGACTATATCTTGTCCTATCCCTGGCTGTTTGTAGGAGTTCGAAATAGATATGAATTTATCAAGGTGAGAATTAGGATCGTCATTCGGTAATCCATGAAACTGACAGCTATTTTGAATGAGCTGAATGATGTGATATTTTAACTCGAACGAGTGTCCTTGAATCTCTGGAAATCTGATTGGTCCTCCTCGACCTTCGATCGAGGGTTTGGTATTTTCTGCTAAAGTAACGCTGATGTCGTAGGGGGTGTATACAAAATAGTATTATTTTTAGTGTGAAATACTATTAAATATGCTACAATTTTACACAAGTTATTTATTTATTTATCTAGTGGATATACTTAAACCTTGCTACAACACTATAGGCAGTGTACCTAATCGTATTATAGTATAGTTTTTAGTAAGTCCGGTTCGTTCCACAGGGAAGCTCGAGAGGCTTAACGCACACTATATTAAAAATAAAAAAAATATAAAAATATATATATATATATATATATATATATATATAAAGTAGTAGTATTATTATTATATAAAAGGGGAGTTTTTACCGTTTAATGACCGGTTTGTCGATTTTCAAAACTTAAAACACAGTTAAATCCTAAAACAAAATATTAAAAATAAATTAAACTTAATTTAAAGAGTAAAGTAAATGACAATAATTTAAAGTACGATAATTAAAATGACAGAAAATTAAAGTGCAATAATTAGAAGTGCAATTAAATATGAAATTAAAGGGATTATGCTTATTTAAACTTCCATAATCATGATGTTTGGCGTATTAATTTTAGTTTTAGTCCGATGGGTTAATTGTCCTTTGTCCTGGATTATTCAGGATGTCCATACGGTTTTGTCCATAATGGTCCAACGGGCATAATTATAAATGCGAGGTTCTTCGTCAAATAGTCCTTATGTCCGAAGTCAAATATTCCAACTAATTGGGGATTTAAACTGTAACAAGGCCTTAATTCTTTGTTTAATGAATACACCAGGTTAACAACTGCGTGTATTCCAAGGTTTTAATACTTTGTTAACAATTACACCAATTACCCTTGAATGTAATCCACCCCTGTTTCAACAAGTCTAGTGACCAATAATTCACCCCCCATTTCCTGTCAAATGAACAATAATATGTACTTATAAATATCCCGCCCACCGTATCCGATTAGGCGTATATGAATATTTATAGATACATAAAATTATAACCTTTATATAAAATTAACGAGGTATCGTTAATCAAATATAAAGCCCATTAAAAGCCCATAGTCTAATTTCCACAAGTGTCGTTCTTTTGTCCAAACCCCAATTATGGTCCAAAGCCCAATTACCCCAATTTTAGTATTTAGCCTTACATCACGATTACTTCGGTATTAAATAAGCATAATAATGGCTTAGCTACTAGACATTAATGAAAATAATATAAACATAACTTACAGTGATTAATAATATCGTAGTATTACACGGGCAGAATTCTGACTTATACACTCATAAGATTTAATACCATAATCTTAATATTAAAATTAAAATTAAAATTAAAATTAAAATTATATTTATTTATTTAATACATGAGAGAAACAGAGAGAGATAGATTGATTTTTGATATGGGATGAGGGATGGTGTAAATTCACAGAAACCAGGCGTATTTATAGAGAAATTGTGGGCCAGGGGTGGCGCGACTCGCGCCCCTTTCCTTCTTTAATCACCGCGACTCGCGGCCATAACTGGATCCAGCTGTCTTTTTGTTTTTTTCTTCTGCCGACATAATATAATAATAATTAAATATATAAATAATTTTTAATAATTATTTATATATTATATTATATTTATATGCATAGTTAACTCGTAATTTTTAGTCCGTTGCGTCGTGCGTTTCTTCTTGGCTCAGGTCCCGGTTCCGGATTTTCGGACGTCCTCGCGTACTATTTTATATCGCGTACTTTGCGTCTTGTAACTTATACTCTTGTTATTTTTAGACGCTCCTCATCAATAAATTGAACCTTTTTGATCGAATCTTGTACTTTTTAGCTTTTTGGACCTTTTTGTCTTCAATTCGTCGAATCTGCCTTTTGTCTTCACTTTTTAATATTTAAACGAATATCGCTTGTAAATCGAACAATATCAACTAAAATCTTATCTTTCTTGGGGAATAATGCTATAAAATATGTGTTCATTTTTGGCATTATCAATATTCCCACACTTAAGCGTTGCTTGTCCTCAAGCAATATAGTCTTGAAAAACACTTGAATCACTTCTTTATTCTTCACACTTTGTACATCAGTGACTTCAATACGGCGGTATAAACAATGGTAGTAACGATGTAGGTAAAGGTGGGTGTGTCTTTTATAGTTGCCTCGGGTTTAGGTCAACGACACTGGCAATCAAATAGCCGATTTACTTTCGGTTTCCAAAGCAAAGTGCATATTTGAAAGGCGGTTTATAGTCCTACATGACTATAAAAATTTAGATCCTTTAGGAAATTGGATCTTTATGAAAACATTTGATCTTTTGGAAATTCAAGCTAGATTTTACCCTAGACAAGTTTTCTGATTTGATCCATCATCGGTGTTTGCAAAATATATTTGTGGATCAATATTTTGGCTTAAATCTTTTAGGTTCGTGTAATCCACTGCTATCCCGGTATCGAATAGCACACATCCAGTTTACTTGTTCCGTATATTACCTTTTGGTAAACTACCGTCAGTGTTGTAAAGGAAAGCGATGAACAAGAAACTGTTAAGGCAATGTCCCGTGACATGGAGATGATTATGGTCTTATTAACGTGTCGGATGCTAGAACTATCCTTGGTAGGAGCAATAGTAAAGATCATCCTTTGATTTTTCGGTCTGGCACAAGGTCCTGTCTCCGACCATGCTATGCAACCACCGTTCTTACGGTTGACACCCGATTTGGTTCAGGTGACCTAATGAATTCCCGGTGAATTCTTAGGATTTTACGTTCAATGGTAATGAACGCATTGAAAATGGATTTTCAGAAAACAAATCGGTTTATATTTTGATCAAAATATTTTCTCGTTCAAGCTCGAGTTTAGATATCATTGAATTCCATGAGTTTGAATTCTCAATCTTTAAGGTCAATCTCAAGGATTGAGTAATATCAGTCTTAAAAGCTGATTTTTAATCTTTAAGGAGATTATCCTTTCTGGGGATCTGATTCATTAGTCTTATCCAGCTAATTTGCACGGTGCCCCCCCATTGTACGAGATAAATCCTTCTCATGGTTAGGATAAATCTGACCACTTGGCGACCCTGTTTGATGCTGAGGTCCGTGGATTTCCAGCCGATTTTAGTGATGACTTTTCTAGATTTTTCGTCAACCTACAGCTGGTCTGGACGACAACTTCATGACCTAAATCAAGAAGCGCGTGTCTTTTTCGGAAGACTTTACTTCCTTTTAATGATGGAATTGATTCATCGTGTAGATCCATCTCTTCTTCGATAGTTTCATCGGATAAAACAGTTGATTATCGTTCAAAACAAAAGTATTTTCAAAAATTTGTACAAAAATATGTGATATATGTTTTGAATAGTTTGGTAAACTTTTCCCACACTTGGCTTTTATTATCCTTTCTTTGCCTTTTTCTCCTCTATTCCATTCTTAAATGAATTCTAACATTTTGGGTTATTTCTCAATTTATGTCCTTTCCGAGGTAACGATAATTTCGGCTCAATGACCTAGTTTTCATCGTTCATAAATATGTATAAACATGATTTTGAATCCATTTTGTTGAAAATTTTGAAAAATTTACTAGAAGTGGGTAGTCAGTATATAAGACTAGGGCTGTTCCTTGTTATCGGAGAGCACTAGATTCTAATACAACTACTGCGTTACTAGTATTTTTAATGGTAACCAAGTGTTTAAATAAAAAAAAAATTTCAAAATTCGAAAGAATTTAACCCCTTCCCACACTTAAGATCTTGCAATGCCCTCATTTGCAAGAAATCAGTAACAATTTAAATTATTGAGGGTGATTAGCGTAGAAAAATGATTAAATTTTACCAAAGTTTCAAATATATTGTCGTTTGATTGTTGAATGATAAATGGTGCACGTCATTTGTTCATTCCATTTGTTGTAATGTCACATATATTTTGCATCTTGTCGTCAAAATTACTTGCTTTTGCTGAACTTAATGCCAGTCTTTGAAAACGCGTTGTTTTACCCTGTTGTGTACATAAGATACAAACATACATATACATATTTTTGAAGTTTGGTATATCACCCCACATTCAAAAATTAATAAAACCTAATAATAAAAAGTTAGAAAATTATAAAACTAAAACAATACAAACATAACTGTTAAACGTAGTAAACAATACAGATAATGTAATAAATAAAACAAGATAAACTAAGGAGATTCGGGTAGATTTTCCTGCCAGAAGGGGTCCCAATCAAAACCGTATGTGTCGAAAAATGCTTCTGCGGGGTTGTAACTAGGATATGGTGGTTGCATCTCTATCTACCAGGGAGGGAATATTGGTTTCGGAGTAGGAAAATAGTATATACCTGAAAATTGGCAATAAGCATTGATTTCTTGTTGATGAGCCTGCCAATCTTGATATGCTCGTGTTCTTGCATTTTCATATTGTTGCATAGCCATAAACCTTTGAAATTCTGTCATTTCATTCCCTCCTTCTACATTACCTTGTTGCAGACCTCTTTCTACCTGTGGATGTCTACCAACATAGCGTACTGCGACGTTGTTTTTCCTTATCAAAACCTTAGCACCATGATAGACATTTAAACTAATCGCCCTCTCGCGTTGTTTTGGTTCTGCTACTAATAATCCCCCTCTTCTTATGTCCACATTAAAATATTCAGCAATCAAAGTAACGAATATACCACCTCCTATTATACTACCCGTCCATAAATTCCTAACTATAGCTGAAAGATAGTAACCCACACAATAAGGTATACTTACGGCACTTTGTGGGTCTCGAATACACATTAGGTAAAATAAATCTTGCTCGTTTACTTTTTCCTTGTTCTTACCTCTTTGTGTAAGCGAATTTGCTAGAAATCTATGAATTACTCTTAATTCTGCTCTATCTATATCTGTATAAGAGTAATCTCCTCCGCCAAACCGGTGGTGGCTAGTCATTTGACTCCACACAGTATGCATATCAAAACTTTCATCGACTCTCCTACCATACAAAATCAACCCTTGACAATCAGCCGATGCGAGCTCGCCAGGCGTATATATACGTAATGCCCGAGCCATGTCTAGTAAAGACATGCAACGCATCGAACCTCCTAACAAAAATCTAAGAAAAGACCGATCGGTCAAAGTAGCTACCTCATTATTTATTACTACACTAGATAGTAACTCTTCACACCAAACTTTATAAACAGGCCTATGAATATTGAATAGTGTTACCCAGTCATCAAAGATGGAATTACCATACCTTTGCCTAAGCAATCCTCTAATCGGTTCGGCTAATTCCACTCTCTCTAATGGTTCCCAATCTATCACCCTGGGTACTTCGACAGCCTTTGAATGAAGAATACTTAAGGTGTCCTGGTAATCTGGATAGTTAATCCAATGTCTGTCGATTCTTAAATTTGGGTGCAATCGATCCAAGTGCAGATTTGAAGGTGTCTTTATCGGATGAGGTAATTCTTGTTTGAACAAATTATCAATCTCCTCTTGATTCGCATTCGCGGGAGGAGCAACATGAGCTTGGGATGAAGATTCACCCCTTTCATTCTGTAAAACACATCAAATACAAAAATTGTGCATCCAAATACGCATTAGTGTTAGCAAAATAATATCTTGAAACAATTATAATGACATGTTCAATTCATAACAAACTATATACACATTTTCATAATTATAGCAATTCTACACTTTTACAAATAAATACATACGAAAATGTATATAATGTTTTACAACATTTAACTTCTAAATCATGTCAAAAATAATCATTATAACAATTAAACAATTTCCATAAGGCATTCATATCAAACTCATGCTCATTTTCATATTTTTGTCAAGTCTACATTTTTCCAATAAGTACATAAGAAAATGTTCATCAAATTCATAAGCATTTATCTCAAATATCATGCCAAAATAACCACTACTAGCAATTAAACAAGTTTCAAATGGCCTTTACATCAAATTAATCAAGTTCATGAATTTTTAGACTTAAAAAGTCTACTTTAATTCTCAAAATCATGTTTAGGCTCAAAGTTTGGATCAATTAACTACCTAAACATGTTACACTACTTATTTTAGCAACAATTCATGACAAAAATCGACCATAACCTGTTTATATAGAAAACCCCCAAATTGCTCAAGAACACAAACCCTAGATTTCTAAAAATTTGAAGTTTTTGGCTTCAAATCATGTTAAATAGCTTTAATCTAGGATATACATGCATAATATAACATCAATTTAACATTAATTCCACTAAAAATCAACAAAAATTGAATTATATAAAAACTAGCTCAAGAACATATAATTTCGGATTCAAGGGGTGTTTGGGATATGAATTTACCTGTCTCCTTGAAAAAGCTCTTGTAAAAAGTCCTTTCATTGTGATTTTAGTGAAAAACGGAAGGATTAACGGTTAAAAATTGAGATTTTGGGAGTGTTTTTTCGGAGTTTTTGGGGTTTATTTCGCAGTTTTTTGAGTTGGGGGTGAAGAACTGGACTGCTTCTGCCCGTTTTTATTTTTTCTGTATTTTGATATGGGCGCGAGTCGCGCCACGCGCCTTTGAAAATCAATGCGAGTCGCGCCACTTTTTTTTTTTTTTTATAAAAACCTTTAACATTTTAAAACTTGTAATTAAATAAATTTTAAGAATTTTGTTTCTTTTTAAGATGAGGGCGTTTCGGGACGATGCCCTAGTCCGTCCCTCGACAAAATTTTAAAATTTGTCATTTTCAAGCAATTGTTTTAAAAGCTTAGATTTTTGGATTTTTTAATTTTTTTGGCATACTTTAAATCAATAAGATTAAAAATAATGATAATAAAAATTCTCGTCCCGCCCTTGGGTAAAGCAATTTCGACTCAACGGTCTAGTCTTCAACTCACGACGAATTTTGAAAATCATATTTTTAACTTAAAAAGATAAAGTAAATTTTTGTTTTTAAATTCACACAACTTAATTTAAAGTGCATAAAATTAAAAATGCATTATATCATTAATATTTTTTAAACTTATATTAATTTTATAACTTATATTGAATATTAATTTATAAAATATTTTAAGACTTAAAGATTTTCATATTATAAGATTTATAATATTAATATTTAAATATTAGTTTTAAAGCAAGGTAAAAATAAAATTTAAAAATCTTTTTGGTCTTTTATCCCACTTTAATCAATCAAATATTATCAAAAATATACGCCCCTCTTTTGGGTAAAGTAATTTCAGTTCCCTAACCTAATTTTACTCATGACGAATTTTTGAAATATTTTGGTTTGATTGATTAAAGATATTTATACCTTATGAATAAACGGTAAGTTTCGCAGTGATGTAATAAATTTTTGTACGATATTAATAATTTCGGCTTATGCCTAATTTTATTGAATACCAATTTAAAACTTTATAGCGAACGATTTAGCGTTTAATTTCAAAAGGTTAAAAGCAATAAAAATAAAAATAAAAACTGTACATACTTACCTGATAGATGGAATTCTTAGTGACCTGCTTTAGATGACTCATAGGAGAGTCTTTCGATTTCGTTCTCCATTGCTACATAAGCGTATCCACGAGTGTTTAGTAACTTTTCTTCTGAACAAACGTACGGTCCTTCTCTGCATAGCGTAACGAACTCGGTATTGGAATGTGTCTGATTATTCGAACATTTCCCTTCATGTGACCATTTTCCGCATTTGTAACACTTTTCAAGGTGTCTTGCTCTTCGTTTTGCTGCGGATTTTGATGTTCCTCTACCAAAATGCATCTTATTATGATTGTTCCTTAGTTCTTTTCTTTCTATGTCCATTCTTCCTCTTATTAAGGATACCAGTTCACTCGGGAGTTCATCATTATTACGTTTAGTGATCATAGCATGTAGCAGTAAACCATGGTTCAGATCAAATGAATTCTTCATCTTGAAAAACCTAAAAGAAATAAAAATTCAGAATGGGGGGAGAAGACTAGTTCTTTAGGGTCTGCTAGGGAAAGACCAATCGGGTTCCATTTTCGAAAAGTACACGAAAACAGACAATCTAACTCTAACAGATATTCATATTTTCCTTAAAAAGACTCGATTCTCCCCACACTTAGTTAGCTGTGGTATCGAATTTGTGATTAGCTTCATCTTCAACCTTGACTTTTGTTCTAAGCCAATTTATGACTTCCTCTATAATTAACATTGCTCTTTCTTCAAGTGATGAATTGAATATTAATCGATTACATAACTCAAAGTTCCCCTTATTTTTAGCATCTTGAATCCGTTGATAAAGTTTCTTCGTTGAATTTTTAATAACGGTTTTATCTAATTTCGTATCATCATCGGGGTTCTTTGTTGTCGGTTTCTCAACAGGTGTTTCTTCATCTTCCCCACACTTAGGCATTTCTATTGGTTCAACAGTTTTGGTTGGTGGAGGTCTAAACTTTTTGTTCACAAAGGTGACTGATTCATCTCCATCCCTAAGTGTTATTCTACCGTTTCTTACATCAATAGACGCGTCGGTGGTTGCTAAAAATGGGCGACCTAAAATTAGAGGAATATTGAGGTCTTCCTCCATATTAATAACTATGAAGTTTGCAACAAAGGTCAAACTTCCCACTTTAACAATCAAGTTGTTTGCTATTCCAATCGGGTGTTTAATGGTTTGGTCGAATAATTGAACTTTTAGTTTGGTTGGTTTTAATTTACCTACACCTAATCTTTTGTGTAAGGAAAGCGGCATAACATTTGCACTTGCTCCTAAATCTGCGAGTCCATTATACACAGCACCATCTTTAAGTAAACAAGAAATGATAAATTCACCTGGATCTCCCACCTTGGTAGGAACAATTGGTTTGCTAACCTTATCCTGGTGATCTTTTCTTGGTTCTTCTTCTTCACATTTTTATTTGTTTCTTAGAGTAGGTGGTTTGTATAGAAATTCTTCTTCATCACTCCAATTTGAAGCTTCCTCTTCTTTCAATGTTGGATTCTTATATGTTGTTGATAACATATTTATGTTTTCATTCTGAGAATTTTCTTTGGTAATGAAATTATGACTAATTTCATTGTCTACTTCCATCGGATCATGTAGGTAATGTTTAACTCTGTGACCATTAACCTTAAATTCAACTCCATTTGAATCTATTAACTCTATTTTTCCGTATGGGAAAACTCTTTTGACTGTGAATGGTCCAGACCATCTTGATTTCAATTTTCCAGGAAATAGCTTGAATCGTGAATTGAAAAGAAGAACCCGGTCTCCTTCTCTAAAATCTTTTGAACTTCTGATTCTTTTATCATGCCATCTCTTCGTTCTTTCTTTATAGATTAACGAATTTTCATAAGCTTCATTTCTTAATTCTTCTAATTCGTTAAGTTGACTTAGTCGTAAACGTCCAGCTTCATGTAAATCAAGATTACATGTCTTCAAAGCCCAAAATGCCTTGTGTTCAATTTCTACTGGAAGATGACATGCTTTTCCGTAAACGAGTTTAAAAGGTGTGGTTCCAATTGGAGTTTTGTAGGCTGTTCTAAAAGCCCAGAGTGCATCCTCCAATTTCATGGACCATTCCTTCGGATTTGATCCTACGGTTTTCTCTAGAATTCTCTTTAATGCTCGGTTAGTATTTTCAACTTGTCCACTTGTTTGTGGATGATAAGCGGTTGAGATTTTATGAGTTACTCCATAACGTTTGAGAACTTTCTCAAGTTGATTATTACAGAAATGAGTTCCCCGATCACTTATTAAAGCTTTCGGTGCTCCAAACCTTGCAAAAAGACGTTTTAAGAAGTTGACTACAACTCATGCATCGTTAGTTGGGAGAGCTTGTGCTTCCGCCCATTTAGATACATAATCAATGGCGACGAGAATGTAGCGATTATTATGAGATTTTGGAAATGGACCCATAAAGTCAATACCCCAAATGTCAAATACTTCACATACTTGAATGACATTTTGTGGCATTTCATCACGTTGACTTATTTTTCCGGCCCTTTGACATGCATCACAGGATTTGCAAAGAAGGTGTGCGTCTTTGTAAATTGTAGGCCAATAGAATCCAGCATCGAAGACTTTTCTTGCTGTGAGTTGAGGCCCATAATGCCCTCCTGTTGGTCCTGTGTGACAATGGTTTAAGATTTGATTGGCTTCTTCTCCAAATACGCATCGGCGTATTATTCCATCGGGACATCTTTTGAATAAATGTGGATCTTCCCAGAAATAGTGTTTTATATCACCTAAGAATTTCTTTCGTTTTTGGTACGACAACCCTTTTTCAAGGAATCCACATACTAAGTAGTTTGCAAAGTCAGCAAACCATGGAATTTCACTATAATCTATCTTCAATAGATATTCATCGGGAAAGTTATCTTGAATGGCCGATTCATTTAGAACTTCTAAATCGGGATTTTCAAGACGAGAAAGATCGGCTGCGAGATTTTCTTCTCCCTTTTTATCTCAGATTTCAATATCGAACTCTTGTAAGAGTAAGATCCAACGAATTAATCGTGGTTTGGCATCTTGTTTCGAAAATAGGTATCTAAGAGCAGAATGATCGGTATAGACTATTGTTTTAGATAGAACGAGATATGAACGAAATTTGTCGAAAGCAAAGACAATAGCAAGGAGTTCTTTTTCAGTAGTTGTGTAATTCGTCTGTGCTCCTTGTAACGTCTTACTGGCGTAGTAAATAGGTTGAAATCGTTTCTCAATCCTTTGTCCTAAAACAGCTCCCATTGCAAAATCACTTGCATCGCACATGAGTTCAAATGGTAGGTTCCAATTTGGTGTTATCATGATCGGTGCATTAGTGAGTTTCTCTTTAAGAATATTAAAAGATTTGATGCATTCATCCGAAAAGATGAATGGTGCATCCTTCTCTAGGAGTTTATTCAAAGGAGTGGCAATTTTAGAAAAATCTTTTATGAATCGTCGGTAAAAACCGGCATGCCCTAGAAAACTCCTAACTCCTCTAACATTGGTGGGATGTGGAAGTTTAGCAATTACATCTACTTTAGCTCTATCCACTTCAATTCCTTTCTTTGAAATTTTATGACCAAGAACGATACCTTCTTTAACCATGAAATGGCATTTCTCCCAATTAAGAACTAGATTTGATTGCTCGCATCTAATTAGCATTCGTTCAAGATTAACTAGACATGATTCAAATGTATCACCGAAAACTGAAAAATCATCCATGAAAACTTCCATGCATTCTGCTATCATGTCGTGAAAAATTGCCATCATGCACCTTTGAAAGGTTGCAGGGGCGTTACAAAGTCCAAATGGCATTCGTTTGTAAGCAAGAGTACCATAAGGGCACGTAAACGTGGTTTTCTCTTGATCTTCGGGTGCTATTGGAATTTGAAAGTATCCGGAAAAACCATCTAGAAAACAATAGTAACTGTTTCCGGCTAATCTTTCCAACATTTGATCAATGAAAGGTAAGGGAAAGTGATCTTTTCTTGTGGCGTCATTTAATTTTCTATAATCAATACAAACACGCCATCCTGTTACAGTCCTAGTAGGAATAAGCTCATCTTTTTCATTTGTGACGACAGTCATGCCACCCTTCTTCGGTACGCATTGAACTGGGCTCACCCATGGACTATCGGAAATTGGATAAATTAAACCTGCATCTAGCAGTTTAATAATTTCCTTCTTGACAACATCTTGCATATTAGGATTTAGTCTTCGTTGGCGTTGCACATATGTTTTATGACCTTCTTCCATAAGAATTTTATGAGTGCAATACGAAGGACTTATGCCTTTAATGTCATGAATTTTCCATGCAATAGCTGGTTTATGAGCTTTAAGTACAGAAATGAGTCGAGATTTTTCATCGTTTGTGAGAGAAGACGATATTATTACAGGTAATTCAGATTCACCATGTAAATAAGCGTATTCCAAATGGGTTGGAAGTGGCTTTAACTCTAAAGTTGGTGGTTCTTTTATCGATGATTTGTATCGATATCGGTCTTCCTCTTTTAACATTTGAAGTTCTTCTGTTGTTGGTTCATACCCATTATCTATAAGCGTAGCTAACATTTCAGCTTCATCAATTAGTTCAGTTCCTTCTCCTACAGAACATTCTCCCGTTCCTTGTAATTCTGGAAATTCTTCTAACAATTCTGCATATGGATCTACAGTTTGAATATAATAGCATGTATCATCTGCAGATTGAGGTTGTTGCATGGCTCTATCCACTGAAAAGGTAACACTCTCGTCCTCTATACTTAGGGTCAGTTTCTTATTGAACACGTCTATTATTGCTTTAGCCGTGTTTAAAAATGGTCTTCCTAATATGAGAGGAACTCGAGAATCTTCTTCCATGTCCAGAATAACAAAATCTACTGGAAATACTAAATTACCAACTTTAACTAGCATGTTCTCCATTATCCCTCTAGGATATTTTACTGATCGATCGGCTAGTTGTATGCTTATTCTTGTTGGTTTCAATTCTCCAAGGTCTAGTTTAGCGTATAGTGAATACGGCATTAGATTTATACTAGCACCTAAGTCTGCCAATGCTTCTATTGAACTAAGACTACCCAGAAAACATGGAATTGTGAAACTTCCTGTGGATCAGAGAGTTTTTCGGGTATCTTATTCAACAGCACTGCTGAACAATTTGCATCCATAGTGACAGCCGAGAGTTCTTCCATTTTCTTTCTATTTGTGATTAGATCTTTCAAGAATTTAGCATACCTTGGCATTCCTGAAATCACATCAATGAAAGGAAGATTTACATTTATTTGTATAAACATATCCAAAAATTTGGATTGCTCGGCTTCAAGTCTTTCTTTTCTCATTTTACATGGGTAAGGAAGCGGTGGTTGGTATGGTTTAACATAAGGTTTAGCCTTAACTGTGTTATCTTCATTAACCTTTTCAACTACCGGTTCTTTTTCCTTTTCTTGATCAGATTGTGGTTCTTGTGGAGTAGGATTAGAATCATCTGAAATTATAGGTATTTCAGGTGGTTTAAGTGTCATACCACTTCTTGTGGTAATGGCTTTAGCTGTTTCATTCCGGGGGTTAGCATTTGTATCACTAGGTAAACTTCCCGGTTTTCTTTCACCTATCAACCTTGCTAGGTTGCTCACTTCTTGTTCCAAATTTTGAATCGAAGCTTGTTGATTTCTAAATGCTTGAGTATTTTGTTCATTGGTTTGTTTTTGAGATGTGAAAAACTGAGTTTGAGATTCAACTAGCTTTGACATCATGTCTTCAAAATTTGGCTTTTTCTCATCGGTTTGTGGTGGTTTAATTGGAAAAATAGGTCTTTGCTGATTGTAAGTATTGTTAGATACTTGTTGATTGCTAGGACCTTGTTGGTTGTTGTATGGAACATTTCGGTTATAGTTTTGGTTTTGATTGTAGTTAGGTCTTGGCGGTTGATAATTATTCTGATAATTATTTTCAAGCCTTTGGTTCATGTACGAAACATTCTCTCTTTGTTCCATTGTTTGTTCAATACTAAGACAATCTTTTGTCAAATGTGGTTCTCCACACTGCTCACAACTAATTCGTATAGCATGAATATCTTTAGTCATCTTTTCCATTCGTCTCTCGAAAGCATCTATCTTTGCGGAAATGGAATCTAAGTCATGGCTAGAATCGGCTCTAGCTGCTTTAGATGATCTAACGATATCTTTTTCTTGATGCCACTCATGTGAGTGGGAAGCAGTGTTATCAATGATTTTATTATCTTCAGTTGCTGTTTTCTTCATAATGGAACCACCGGCTGCGATGTCGATGTCTTTCCTTGTAGTGATGTCACAACCTTGGTAAAATATTTGCACTATTTGATAAGTATCTAAACCATGTTGCGGACATCCTCTTAACAACTTTCCAAATCTTGTCCACGCCTCATATAGAGTTTCATTTGGCTTTTGTTTGAACGTAACAATTTCTCCTTGAAGTCTTACGGCTTTGGATGCCGGAAAGAATTGTTTAAGAAATTTTTCAACTAAATCATCCCATGTAGTAATCGCCCCTTCAGGTAACGATTCCAACCAATCTTTGGCTTCTCCCTTTAAAGTCCAGGGAAATAACATGAGATAGATTTGTTCGTCTTCCACTTCTCGGATTTTGAATAGTGTATAGATTCTATTAAACGTACGAAGATGTTCGTTCGGATCTTCATCTGGCTCACCACTGAATTGGCATTGGTTAGTTACCATATGTAGAATTTGTCCTTTGATTTCATAATCTGGCGCATTAACGTTTGGTTGAGTAATTGCATGACCTTGGCCAGTACGTTTAGCTCTCATTCGGTCTTCCATACTTAGAGGTTCTAGATTTTCCATGATTGGAAGTGTTGTATCCGAATCACTAGAGGTTTCCGATTTAATGGTTTCTTCCTCAACAATCTCTGTTTGAATGATTGGAGGTACCGGAGGAATAATTAGTGGATCAGGGTCTCGGAATTGTCCCTGAGTATTCTCCGGATTCTCAATTGTGATATTGGTTTCTAAAACTAGATTTTCGGAAATTTGAGTTAAAGTACTCGGTCGACTTGATGACGAGTCTAAAGAAAAATCAACGGCGGCGATATTTGTTAAACGATGTCTTGATCGAGTTACAGGTGGTGAACGTATGACCGGCGGCGAACGTCTTGCTCGGTGCATTCACAGAATTTCCTATTAGTTATAAAAATAATAAGAAAAACTTATATAAGCTATCCAATTAATAGACTTTTCTGATTTTTGCCCACGTTTCGAATAGCCAAAAGATGCAGCAGAGGGGCAGGATTCGTTTGGTCTCAATATAATTGAGGACTGTTTGGCTCCAACAACCCGTTCCACGTACAAATCCAACTATTACTACGGACCAGAAAAATGTCAACGTCTATTAATTTAACCACTTAGATAATTTTTCTTTCCGTTTAAGAAATTTTAGATAAGAAGTAGATAAAATTCTAAGTCCTATAACTAAAGTGTCGAGAAATAAGGAAGAAATAGATTGCGCGTCGAAAAGTGTCGAAAAATGAAAAAGGCGAAGAGCGGCTTGGAAGTCTTTAAAACACACGACTAATCGATCCTTATTACGACTATTATCTTAAAATTAAAATTGCAAATGGATATCACTAATTGGAATTGTAATTGATACATAAGTAAAAGCGTCGAAAAATAAGAAAATAGCACGAAAAATGGCGTCGCAAAATTCTAAAGCACCTAATACTTAGTCTAAGGAATAAGCACTTAAGGGATTTTACGGCAATCCTAAAAATTCTAGAAATAAAAATAAAACTATGGCAAAAAACTAAACTTAAAACTAAGTACGAACGAAGAAAATACAATAATTACGCTAAAACGATTACAAGGTATAAAATATAAAAGTTATAAAAAGTTAATGAAAAAAATATTAGTTTTTATAAAAATATTATTTTTATATTTTATATAATAAAAGTATTAATTTTATAAATATTTTAAAACTAGATATAACTAATTATACTAATTAATTAAAAACAAAAACTAAATTATATTTAATTTAACCCTAACTAGGGTTTAATAAATAAATAAATAAATAATACCCGTAATTAATGCTGTCGGCTGGTGTCCTGTGGCCTGTCAGGTGGGTGGCCGCGACTCGCGCTTGACCCAGTTCAAACTTGGCGCGACTCGCGCCGGTTCAGAACACAGGAGACAGGTCAGTCGGAGCAGGTTCAATGTATTTAATTTATATATATTATAACTATTTTCTGTTTTACTTTTTTAACTTTTTCTGTTTTAATAATAATATAAAAATATTTATATAAAAATTAAATAAAAACTTATATTTAAATAAAAATATTTAGTAATCTTAAAAATAGATTTATAAATATATATATATATATTTTTTTTTTCGGTTTTTATATATATATTTTTTAATTTTTATATTTTAAATTTTTTAAAACAAAAATATATATATACTAATTAAAACGTACTAAAATTTTTTTAGTGGCTTTTCGCTTCGGCGATCCCCGGCAGTGGCACCAAAAATACTTGATGTCGTAGGGGTGTATACAAAATAGTATTATTTTTAGTGCGAAATACTATTAAATATGCTACAATTTTACACAAGTTATTTATTTATTTATCGAGTGGATATACTTAAACCTTGCTACAACACTATAGGCAGTGTACCTAATCATATTATAGTATAGTTTTTAGTAAGTCCGGTTCGTTCCACAGGGAAGCTCGAGAGGCTTAACGCACACTATATTAAAAATAAAAAAAATATAAAAATATATATATATAAAGTAGTAGTAGTATTATTATATAAAAGGGGGGTTTTTACCGTTTAATGACCGGTTTGTCGATTTTCAAAACTTAAAACACAGTTAAATCCTAAAACAAAATATTAAAAATAAATTAAACTTAATTTAAAGAGTAAAGTAAATGACAATAATTTAAAGTACGATAATTAAAATGACAGAAAATTAAAGTGCAATAATTAGAAGTGCAATTAAATATGAAATTAAAGGGATTATGCTTATTTAAACTTCCATAATCATGATGTTTGGCGTATTAATTTTAGTTTTAGTCCGATGGGTTAATTGTCCTTTGTCCTGGATTATTCAGGATGTCCATACGGTTTTGTCCATAATGGTCCAACGGGCATAATTATAAATGCGAGGTTCTTCGTCAAATAGTCCTTATGTCCGAAGTCAAATATTCCAACTAATTGGGGGTTTAAACTGTAACAAGGCCTTAATTCTTTGTTTAATGAATACACCAGGTTAACGACTGCGTGTATTCCAAGGTTTTAATACTTTGTTAACAATTACACCAATTACCCTTGAATGTAATCCACCCCTGTTTCAACAAGTCTAGTGACCAATAATTCACCCCCCGTTTCCGGTCAAATGAACAATAATATGTACTTATAAATATCCCGCCCACCGTATCCGATTAGGCGTATATGAATATTTATAGATACATAAAATTATAACCTTTATATAAAATTAACGAGGTATCGTTAATCAAATATAAAGCCCATTAAAAGCCCATAGTCTAATTTCCACAAGTGTCGTTCTTTTGTCCAAACCCCAATTATGGTCCAAAGCCCAATTACCCCAATTTTAGTATTTAGCCTTACATCACGATTACTTCGGTATTAAATAAGCATAATAACGGCTTAGCTACTAGACATTAATGAAAATAATATAAACATAACTTACAGTGATTAATAATATCGTAGTATTACACGGGCAGAATTCTGACTTATACACTCATAAGATTTAATACCATAATCTTAATATTAAAATTAAAATTAAAATTATATTTATTTATTTAATACATGAGAGAAACAGAGAGAGATATATTGATTTTTGATATGGGATGAGGGATGGTGTAAATTCGCAGAAACCAGGCGTATTTATAGAGAAATTGTGGGCCAGGGGTGGCGCGACTCGCGCCCCTTTCCTTCTTTAATCACCGCGACTCGCGGCCATAACTGGATCCAGCTGTCTTTTTGTTTTTTTCTTCTGCCGACATAATATAATAATACTTAAATATATAAATAATTTTTAATAATTATTTATATATTATATTATATTTATATGCATAGTTAACTCGTAATTTTTAGTCCGTTGCGTCGTGCGTTTCTTCTTGGCTCAGGTCCCGGTTCCGGATTTTCGGACGTCCTCGCGTACTATTTTATATCGCGTACTTTGCGTCTTGTAACTTGTACTCTTGTTATTTTTAGACGTTCCTCATCAATAAATTGAACCTTTTTGATCGAATCTTGTACTTTTTAGCTTTTTGGACCTTTTTGTCTTCAATTCGTCGAATCTGCCTTTTGTCTTCACTTTTTAATATTTAAACGAATATCGCTTGTAAATCGAACTATATCAACTAAAATCTTATCTTTCTTGGGGAATAATGCTATAAAATATGTGTTCATTTTTGGCATTATCAAATGCGTAACGCCATTTGGTTTCTGATTCGCGATTCCTTGCGTGCTTTAGAGATTATTGCGTCTGGATCAGGTACGAATAACAACGGCCCAGGTCTAGATCGGGTTTGGGTCATACACTGGGTATGCCTTTTTGTTTTTAATTTTCGCAAATTAGCTAAATTATACTAAACTAATTAATTCTAGGATAATTTAATTTGATCTAATTGTAACCTAAGTTAATCTAAGGCAATCTAATCTAAGGTAATCTAAGGTAATCTAAACTAATGAACTAACTATCCTATGGTGGAATATGTTTTTGGTTCTGGCTACTGATTCCCTGGTATTTTGGTAACAAAGCTCCGCATAAACTATTCAACAAACCAAGTGGCCAGGCCGACTACGGAGAGGCAGGATCCTTTTGGTCCCAATATAATTGGCGATTGTTCGAAAAATCCAATAACCAAGTCCGTGTATAATTGTCTTTCTTAGACACCACTAAATGCTTGTGAATAAGTCTGATTGAAAGCAGTATTGCCTGATACCAGTTCCCCGGCAATGGCGCCAAAAACTAGTAGTTCTCCTGATATGGCTGAAACAGACGGTTTTTAATTGCGCGGTATCGTCAGGTCGCGGCTCGCCAGGATTAGCCACTCGTGGGAGAGGGTACTTGTTTTAAATTTATATTTAGCGGGGCCTAAATCTTACTACTCCTCATAAGTAAGGGAAGTATGACCTAGGGTCGTATTTTTGAGATATCAGTAACATCGAACCTATATTGTAGCCTAAGATAGTTAGGGAGTAGTGAATGTTTATTTTGGGATTTTCTAATTTATAAGACAGATAAAGTAAATGCGATAAAATTTGTAATTCAGATAAGGTTAAAGTAAGTGCATAATATGACTTCATCAGTTATTCTGCCGAGATTATGGAATGCTGGCTCATGAATAGGCAGAGGCCTTGTATTCATTACACTGGTCCTAAACGCCCCTATCATAAGACATGTCACTGGGTACTGCGTTAGGCTTGGAGATTCTGAATAGACAGCAACGTCCCTTACCCCTGACGCCCGTGTAGTCTGACTACAGGCATACACGTTCAGATGGCTCATCCAATTGAGCGACTCGGTTGGGTGACGTATTAACATTCCAAAATGGTCTAAACTTTCTTAAGCGTAATAGAATACTTGGTTTACCATATCCGAGAGACGTGATGTATTTCAATGCTTTCGTTAATGATTGGTAAAAGATAGTTAGGCCCTTAAAAAGAGTTCAACCATAAAGAACACCATGGCCAAGTCAAGTCTGACTTCCATGAACACGTTCGGTTATCCTAACGGTCCAATCCTTTATGCGTCTAAAGAAACAGTTCCTTAATTAACTAAGAATCCCTCAAGCGGGGTGCAATGCTTGAGACCGCGTTATGGTGCAGTGTACTGGTCAACACTAACCGTGTTCCATGGCCTTACTTAGCAGAGGTACAGCTTACAACAACCGCTGTGCTTCAGCGTGCACATACGAAGTTTATATGCTTGGTGACTACACTAGAATGGTCTGGGACTAATAATGTACTAGGGGACTAGTCAAATGTTTCACAACGAAAGAGTCCTCAGTCGGAATCCAAAGCTTGATAGACTTACTACAACCGGTGTGCCTCAGTCGATCTTACGTTGTATCCGAGAGACTTCTCTTACCAAGGGGTGACACGGATAGTGTACTCTGAATCGGGGTTCGCGACTTCCCAATAACAGAGCCTATAACTACGTTCTATTAGTTGGAAAAGCGATTGAGTTTAAAGCATAATCGGAAAGCATTTCGACAACATACACAAGCCATAATATTATTTCGGCATTATAACTGCTTATGTCATAGCATACACTAAAGATAACTACTCGCTAATCATGGCAACAATATCATAAAACATTATATAAGATAAAGGATATAAGTACCAGTAGATTAAACGAGTTCTGAATACAAAAGTGACAACTTCAAGACTCCAGACCGCTCCTAATACAATCTTCAGCATTCTTCTCCGGGTACTAGGTTTCCCGCACGGAGTCGAAGGCCTTGAGAGTATGACTAATATTGTACAAGAGAGAGAAAGAAGTAAATTGAAGTGTGTGTTGGAATGAATGACAAAGACCCATTAAATAGGCTTGAAATTTGCCAGCATACGCCTGACAGGGCGTATGGCAGGCCGTTTTGGCATGTCGTATGCAAGGCAGGCCGTTTGGTGGGCCGTGTGGTGGCACGTATCTGGCAGGCCGTTTCCATGCTGGCAGGCCATATGGTAGGCCGTATGGCAGGCCGTATGGCAGGCCGTATGGCAGGCCGTATGGCTTGCTGGTCAGCCTGGATTCCCTGGATCGTAACTTGATTTCTTGTCTTTCACTGTTTTCGCTCTAGAATCTTCATTTTAGCTCCGATTCTCTTGATTCTTTTTGCACCGTCTTCGTAATGACTTTTTCTTCAATTCTAACCGACGAAGTGGGTATTTTGCTGACAAAGTTTGAATCTTTCTTGTTTTTGGGCCTTAATACCGGGGTGAAAATGTGACTTTTTAGCCGATATCAATGAACTTAGCTACTTCATAGAATCAAGACCCCTGGTTATACTGTATCTGAAGATTCTATGAACTCGGTATGATCGGAGTTCCCGAGAGGCATTTAATGCGCTTTTAGGACACGGAACTTAGGAATTGAGACATGAATGACCTAGTATGCCTATTGACCGTTCCAAAGAGACCTCTTAGGAGCTATTAAGATCTAGTTAGTGCCTTTACTGTGTGATCCAAGCCTATTGCATGTTCTTGTTTGATTGTTGCTCTAGGACTAAGTCATATCATCTGTCTAGGTATCTATTAGGTTTTTATCTGCTTTACTTTCAGCATATCAACTATAATGCTGTATAATGTTTGAATTGATATGATCTCATTAGTATGATGAAATAGTTGTTAGTTTTCATTTAAGGTTTTGCCAACTTAAACCGACGGACTTCTTCCGTTTGTGATCAGTGGTCAATCAACACGGAATGTTGTTATTCAGTTAACTAAAATGATAACGAGGGTTAGGATTATAGCTCAACTTACTAATAAATCTAGTACTTTACTGAGGATAACCTCCAAGGTATAGCTACCTTTCAATTATACAACCAAGTGACATACTTTTCACTACTCAAAGAGAACTCTGAGAGTCTAGAGATAAGTAGAACTGTGTAATTGGCTCATCCAATCGGATCTACATCATTCTAAACATAGCCTTAATAGAAGCATAATTACCTTTCCCTAACCCAAACTAATATCTTGGTCAACATTTTCCTGATCTGCATACTCCGGATATCCTTCCACTTTATTTACTTTTCCGTACTTAGGACCATTAGCTTAAACCGACTACTATTCTTTATCTAGGTAATTTAAATAAAAGACAATTATCCACTTGATCTTCAATTCGTTAATCTATTCAAAAATACGACACTAGGTAACTTACACCTTCTACACCATAGAAAGTAAAATTAAATTTATGCCCCGCACAATATAAATAAACAAAACCACTGTGTGCTACCTTGATCAGCTGAATCCAATGTCCTACGACCTAACGACACCGCGCGAATAAAACTGTCTGTTTCGACCGTATCTTTGTAGTCACATCATTCTACAACATGACTCCAATCAATAACGACATTCGAGTGCGTATAAAACAAGACATACACATTAAAACCTCATTTTCCAATCCAACTACAGTTAGATCTACGATTCTAACGATATTTGACTCATCAAAAACAGAGTTACGATTTAAAAGTTACGACCTAAACAAATTTCACAAAATGCCGAAATGTCATTAAGTATGGGCTGACAAGGTTGAGCCCTCAACCGTACGGTTGAGCTGTCAAATGCGTGGGTGCTGAAGAACAGCACCAGTTTGCTAATTTTGGGGTTTTTACACCCAAAACTCGATTTCTGCTTGTTTTAACCACAAAACCACTTAAAAACATCATATAACACATATAGAACATAAATCTAACATATATCAAGCGTCACAAACACATAATCATCAAGATTTAAGCATAAAAATATACCTAAACCCATTTCATCTAAAACCCAATTTGCAACTAAATTAATACATCAATCTAAGTATTACTTACCTTGAAATGATCATAAAATCACCAGGAATCTGAATCAACAACTTGTTTAAATTTATTTTAACAAGATCAAGAGCTAGGGTTTACAAAGTCACAAGGTGTTGGTACGGTTTCTACTTTCTAAATTGGGGAAAAACGCAGGAAACAACTAGAAGCAGCCTTATATATGTGGGTTATCAACCCAAACCCCATATCTCACGGGTATTTAGCTGTAAACTAAAACCTTTCGTACTATGTTAGGCGGCCCTAACGAAGTCTAAATTAAATAAAAAAACTTGTTTTGTGACCCTTGTCACGAACTGGTCTCAACTAAACATTCAAATAACCATAATCACGTAATTAATTAAATCAAATAACACCGTACAAGAGTAATTTGGTCATTTCCACCTAGGCCCGATCTCAGGGTGTTACAAAATGTGGACACACTACCTGCATGTAACCAAGTTTACTGATGTACAAAAAGTGTGCTTGTGCTTAGTTTTCTTTTCAACTTTTAAATTTATATCACCTTTTTAATATTTCACTTTTAACACCCTAACGAGCAACAAACCCGTTCAAGTGTAGTATTTTAGGTTATCGTCCCAAGAGAGCGTAGAAGCGGATAAAAGTTGTTAACTAGTTATCGTTAGTCTAATTCTTAAGAAAGAATTATAAGTGATTAAATAAGTATTTTAATTAAGTAATATAAAGGATAGGAAAGATAAAATACGAATATTAAAAGAGATGGTGGTTACAAGGACTTGGCAACAATTAAGGGAATCAAATATGTAGTTTCATCTTACATTGATAAGTAGCACCTAGCAATCATAGACCAATTACTATTCTTGAGAGGCTAAGCTACCAATCACATAATACATACAAAGTAGGACCTAAAGCATATGTCAACTAGGTGGCTGTTCAAAGTTAACATTTCAATTTATAGCATTTGAATAATCACATAATACATATCACCTTAATCCTATGATGAGGACTAAGTTAACATGTAATTAGGCTGACAAATAGATAAGCTAATAAACTTAATCAGATCATCTCCAGTTACTAGCTTAGAGGAATCTTAATCAAGTTCTCATGCAATCGACAATCAAATGCATATAAAGGAAGGTTCTCTGACTAGGCCTAACAATAACAAGATTACTATGCAAGTGTAATTTATCATCTTTCTCATTCAAGTCTACCAATAATCTTAACTTAAGTTTCATGCAACTCAAATACCTTGTTCAGTGTAATTAACCTAGAAGATTAGATAAATCGAGTAAAAGCTTACTTAGAAGTAATTACCAGTTAATTCTAACTCTTATTACCTAATCATTAAGCATGCAAATATAAATCTTGATCATGGCAGAGGCAAACAGAATGATAACACTCACAAAAACTTTACATAGTCGAGCACGAAGTCGGTGACTTTGCGAGTCCCAGCCGGTGGCTTGGAAGGATCCAGCCAACGGCTTGATTGACTCAGTCGGTGGCTTCATTTTAAATTTCCGATGTTGAAGTTTTCATCCAAGTAACCGCCATGAACTGTTTAGTTCATAATTGACGACGAACAGAAACGATTAATAGTAAATAAAGACATAATCAAAGTAAAACAAGAATTAAAAGGGACAATACCTTGAATAAAGGAAAGAAACTTGAATAATCTTGATTATAAAGAGTATAAATCCTAAAAACTAACCCTACAACCTAAATTATTCGTAACTTCAAAGTAGAGAATGAAAAAGTATATTAAAAACTGAAAAACTCGATCTCTATTTATAATACTCAAAAGCTGGAAACTGAGCCAGCGGCTCAGAATGTCTAGCCGGCTACTAGCCTTGGGTCGGTGACTTTATCTCCAAGTTTAACTTTATCTTCACATCAAATTAACTTTAACCACGTTGCTTAGCCGGCAGCTTGGATACTCCAGCCGGATGCTTATGTGTCTTCCAGATTAAACCAAATATTTTCCATAATTATCTTGAACTTGAGCCTTACGTACAAGTATCCCTAGCCGACGGCTTGGAGGTCCCATCCGGCGGCTCTAATGCATATCCTTGGTCAACAAGTTCTTCGATTTTTTACTTAAATTCTTTAACGCCATAGAATGAATAATTTTTTTTTTTAAAGTTTAAGTCACTGCCCAGACAAAGGCAAATGCCGCGGCGCGGCGCCTTATGTCGCGGCGCGACCCATAACTGAAAACCCGACACTTCTTAACCAAATTTCTGTAACCAAAACATGGCCAATGCCACGGCGCGACGCCTTTTGTCGCGGCGCGACATTGCACGTGTCCTGAACCTGTTCTGCAACATTTTATCAAAGCCATAAGTTTTAACATTTCAACAACCAAAACCCATTGTATCATCAATATACATAACCAGATTTAGTAAACCAGTTTCTAATCATCATTAAACATCACAAAAACCATTTAAACTACGAAGACATGTTTTCACATTCAAATTAATCATTTGGTCTCAAAAGTTAGACAACAACATAAATGACACATACAAAATACTCGGCATTGATAAGTGGTAACCATAGAGCTTGATTTCAAAAGAGACTTGCAATACCACTTACTCTAGTGCCAATGCTCCGCTAACTACTCAAACGGGTTCTTTACCTTCTCGTTGACCCTTAGCTCCTAAAACATAAAACAACACGGGGGTAAGCTTTTACACTTAGTGAGTTATAGGAAAATAATATAACATAAAACATTGGGCATAAAAATCACATTACTTATCCTTCAACCTAACGGTTGCTTGCTTACTTTTGGATCCGATTCTTACTTACCATAGACATGACTTACTAGGCCAACCCTAGTAATCATGCCTAAGCTAACCATAGGCATACTCATATGCCTAAGCTATCATAATCTCATTTCATTACCATATCATACATAGACACTTAAAGTGTCTAAGCTAAATCATACCATAGACAAGATTACTAGCAATGTAATAACCTTGCCTAAGCTACACATCAACCATAGATACAATTATTAGGCGAACCTAATAATTTTATCTAAGCTACTCAACTAGTGCACTTAGTCGTTACTCTCTTGCACGGATGCAATCCGAGAACACTAAGCCACTCTTGACCCGCCCATATTACCCCCTATAAACTCACCTTGATTAGTCGGATTTCCTTGATCGCTTAAGGCTCCTTTTCCTTGATTAGCACCTATACATGATCTAATCTCATTAATAACACAACTCAATCAAAATCACAACTTTCACAAGCTTTCAACACATTCATACACTTACACATTTACTTAACCCCCTAATCACATCAAACACACACATAGCCATTGATCTCATCTTTTCTAATATAACAACATTATCAATCTAACATTATTTCTTTAATCATGTAAATCTCTAGTTCATCTCTTTTAACCATAACATGCAATTTCCTTCAATCTTTCCATTACACATCAAATGTGCATAAATCCATTTCCATTACTAGCAACCCTAAATTATCAATTATTCAAATTCTATGACTTACAACAATAACCATAATTCATACATGAACATTATTCTTCAAAATTACTAGCTAGAACACATAAACTTTTCATTGAGGCATTTCATCAAACATTTAGTGTGCATGACTAGAATTTAAGCTAGAACATCATCAAATTGACCATAATCATTCCATACTTTCATAATGCAAGTTCATACTTGAACTTATTCCCAAAATTACTAACAAATTCGTTTTCAATCATACAAGTGTGCACAATAACAACAAACAACAACCTTTAAGCTTAAAATTCATCACAATCATCCAATAATAGCAACACTTAGACATAGAAACTCATACCTTAACTTTTAGAGTTCAAGAACCCTAATTATGCACAAGAGGATGAAATTGAAGATTCAAGACTTGCTAGAGTGCTTAAGATGTCTTAGATTTCACTAATTCAAGCTTGCATGAACACAATTTCAACAATTGAAGAATCTCTCTTCTTCTCCCTCTAGATGTCGACACACACATATACCAGGAGAACACTCTGCACTATTTTTTTTTATAAAAATAATTTCCAGCACTTTTCTTTTTCTTTTATTAAACAACTTTGCCAATAATGCATTTTCTACCCTCCCTACCAAAACTATAGTGTGGGAGGTCCTTATTTCTAACTTTTCATCCCAAGTCCTTCTAACTTAACTAACAAGCATTAACTTTTATACATTTAAATAAAATAATTCATACCATCCAATTACTTAATAATAAAATTACATAAATAATAACCTTAAATAAATGGGATGTTACAAGTCTCCCCCTCTTGGATTGTTCGCGTCCTCGCGAACCATTCTTGGTGTAACGATGGGTAATACTTCATAAGCCATTCTTCAGGTTCCCATGTACATTCAGAACCTTTTCTAAATTGCCATAACACTTTCAATAACGTTACCGACTTATTACTCAATTGCTTAACCTTTTGATCCAAAATCTTTACGGGTTTTTCCGCATACCTCAACTTATCATCAACTTCAATCTCGTTTAAAGGAACATAAGTTGATTCATCCGCCAAACACTTTCTCAATTGTGACACTTGAAACGTGTCATGTATATTATTCAATTCATCGGGCAAGGCCAAACGATAGGCTACCTTCCCGACTTTCGCCACTATCTCAAATGGTCCCACAAACCTTGGACCCAATTTTCCCCTTTTTCTAAATCGAATAATACCCTTCCATTGGGAAACTTTTAACATTACCTTATCACCCACTTGAAATTCTATCGGCTTTCTCCTTTTATCCACATAGGACTTTTGTCGATCTTGTGCCGCCTTCATTCTTTCACGTATTTGATCGATCATTTCGGTGGTTTGTTGTACTATTTCCGTGCTTCCTAGCTCCCTTTGACCCACTTCACCCCAACATATTGGAGTTCTACACCTCCTCCCGTACAACATTTCATAAGGCGCCATTCCAATCGTAGAATGATAACTATTATTGTACGAAAATTCAACTAATGGTAGATGAGCATCCCAACTACCACCAAAATCGATGACGCACTCTCTTAACATATCCTCAAGAGTTTGCATAGTTCGCTCACTTTGACCATCCATTTGTGGGTGAAACGCGGTACTCACATGTAACTTGGTACCCATCTCCTCATGAAACTTTCTCCAATATCGTGATGTAAATCGGGTGTCTCGGTCCAAAACAATGAAAACCGGCACTCCATGCCTTGCAACAACCTCTTTCATATACAACTTAGACATTGCTTCCGATGATGAAGCTTCTCTTATTGCTAAAAATAATGCACTCTGTAGTGACCCGTCCTAATCCTCCTGGACGAAGTCATCAACATTTGTGTAATGACCCGGAATTTTCCGACCAAATTATACTTATGAGATTAATATTTACATAAATTAAACCATACCAACATGATAAGCAATCCAAATTGTTAAGACTTGTGTTTTTGAAAAGAGTTTTACATAACGTTTGACCGTCCAATATGACCGATGATATCACAAACTATATAACATACGATAATTATACATTTGTGTATATATATGTATTTATATATATTTAACATGATCTAAGGATGGTTTAACATCTCATTGTGTACTAATGACAATGAGTTATAAGTATATTTTGAAACTACTAACTTAAGTTTTCAAAACGATAACTATACGTAACATTCTTTGATATATATACTTATAATCTATAATGCTTATACATGTATCGTATATATAATGTATTTAATGACTTTTTAAGGACTTAAATACATAAAACAATATAAGTATATTCACAAAAGATAGCTATATTTGAATTCTCGTTCCATTTCCTCAAGATTTCTATACGTATATCTAGGGTATATGTACCCGTATCATACCCAGCTTCTATAGGAATTTACTATTGGTATATACACATCAAATCAACATCCTAATCAACATTATTACTGCCCTAGATATGAGGTAACTAGAATTTGTCAAGTAGTATGAATTATTAGTAAGAAAACAAAATTAGGAATCCTTTTCTTTCTTTATAAACTAAAAATGTTTTTATAAATGAACACCATTTCTTCACTCCATTTTCTCATACCTACACCCTCATTTCTCTCTCAAAATACTCCTAACTTCATACTTGATCATCTCCAAGCATTTTCCCCATCATTTAGCTTCAATTACAAGCCTTAAACACCATAATAAAACTCTTTCAAGAACACATCAAAATAACCACCCATTTGAAGAAGTTTACTTCCAACCTTTTGATCTAACTCCACCACTCTTTGATTCTAAGATTATTTCTTATCTTTTACAGTAACTTTGTCCAAGTAACTTGAGGTAGTAACCTTGTTCATAATCTTATTCAATTCATATTCATATAGTTATCTTATTTTGTGGTATAAAATTTTAACAACAAGAACATAGTTTGAATGATTTCAAACTTGTTCGCAAACTAAATAGATCCTTCTAACTTGACTTTTAAAACACTTAAAGACCTGTAATATATCATAATGATATGCTAACCTAACAAGATATAACTTGGTTTTACAAAGAACATCTTAAAAACCGAATCTACGTCGTCGGAGTGCAACCGGGGGGCTGTTTTGGGTTGGATAATTAAAAACCATCTTGAACTTTGAATTGGAAGTTCATGTTCTGGAAAAATGATATTTCTTATGAATATGTTAACACGAAAAAATTTCATGGTTTAACTCAAAGTGTAAGTATTTTTAGAAAAATGATCATTAAATGTTGTTTTTATGATGGAAAATGATCACTTTCATAAGTTTCACCAAAGTTTGACCTATAACCTATGATTTCGAATACAAACTAAGGTATTTTCAGTTCATATTCTTAAAATTTGACTCGATCCAAGGAAGTGGCAAGTTGAACCAACAAAAACGGAGTTGTAATGAAGAAACTATGACTAAAACAAGATTGGGTATCCGAAGCTAGTTTAGCTACGAAAATATTTGGAGAAAAAGTAAATTAATCATATCTTTTCCAATTAATATGATATTTTATATATAATTACTTATGATTTGATTTTATATATTTCAGGACCACCCGTAAACAACACGAGAAGATTAATCATAAGACCTCATGATTGTACGCAACACGTCATTTGACAACACGGTACTTTATGTACGCAACACGTCATTTGACAACATGGTACCATGGGTCAAGATTAATTCTAATCAATACGAATACGATGGGGTCTTTATTTATTTTATTTAAGCAACTAATTGTGGACCACTAACATCGGACTGCTAACTACGGACTAAGAAAATATTAAAAGTATTAATAGTATATATATATGTAACGATTACTTAAAAAAGAAAATATGTTGATATATTATATATATGGTTAGGTTCGTGATATCTATCGGAGACCAAGTCGAATTAAATACCTTCAAGGCAAAAGTGAGTTTCATTTGCTCCCTTTTATATAAATTTTTGGGACTGAGAATACATGCGCTGTTTTTATAAATGTTTTACGAAATAGGCACAAGTACTAAAACTAATTCTACGTGGGTTTAAACCAGAAATATACCCTTAGCTTGGTAACATTAAACTACTTGTCTATGTACGGTAGGCGCGAATCCTAAAGATAGATCTATTGGGCCTGACAAACCCCATCTTGACTATGGGATGCTTTAGTACTTCGAGGTTATTTTAAACACACCTGATCTGGTGTTCTTCAGAGGGTAAAACATGAACGTTAAGGCTTGTTACCGGGTGCCTACAACTTAAAGAATACTTTTATACACTTGCGAGTGTACATATATTTATAAACGGAAATCTTGTGGTCTATTAATATATTGAAATGATTGTTACGATAAACCTATGAACTCACCAACCTTTTGGTTGACACTTTAAAGCATGTTTATTCTCAGGTATTAAAGAAATCTTCCACTGTGCATTAGCTCATTTTAAGGATATTACTTGGAGTCATTCAGGGCATATTTTGAAAGACGTTGCATTCGAGTCATTGAGTTCATCAAGATTATTATTAAGTCAATTATAGTTGGAGATATTATGAAATGGTGTGCATACCGTCAATTTTCGTTGTAAAGAAAGTTTGTCTTTTAAAAACGAATGCAATGTTTGTAAAATGTATTTTATAGAGGTCAAATACCTCGCGATGTAGTCAACTATTGTGAATCGTTTATAATGTATATGAACGGGTCCTTTCAGTTGGTATCAGAGCGGTGGTCATAGCGAACCAGGTCTTGCATTAGTGTGTCTAACTAGTAGTTGTTAGGATGCATTAATGAGTCTGGACTTCGACCGTGTCTACATGTCAAAAGTTTTGCTTATCATTTCTAGTCGAAAATCATTTGCTTATCATCCTTAGGAAATTACCTGCTTATCATTCATAAGTCTAGACACGTTTTACTACATTTACTGCATTGATAGTGTATAGACGAATTCTTATCTTAGCATATCTGTTATTGCGAACTTTGACTGTTATCTTTTCAAAGATTCTTCATAATTTACGGGATTTTGGTATTATATTTACATATGTAAATTATGTATTGAAGAGTACCAAATCTAACTCCTATAATCTATTCCATACCAAAAATTCATTTTCCCCATTATACAAGATGGATTCCGCATCTAGTTCGAATTCTTCAGATTCCGACAGTTATGCCGATATGGATTTCCATTCGGGCTCCGAAAGCAGCGTCACCGTAATGGATCAACCAATTTCCCATCATCTATTCTGGATGAATTGGGGATGGGTTCGTAATATACTAAATCACTGGAGACAAGAAGAAGGTGATCCATTCCATCCACCAAATTGCCCTCTTGGCGATGAACCTGAAGCACTTACCGGCGAACCTATTCGAAACACCATTTTCTCTCTCATTTCTAGAGTATCTCATCACGATTATATACTATCCCATATTACAAATCTTGTTCATTCACTCGCTCCAACCGCCAATCATCCCGGTGTACTAGCAGAAGTTAACGAACTTCGCGCTCGCGTGACGGCTTTGGAGAACATGGTGCGAAGGTTGCAAACACCAGCAGCAGCACCAGAAGCATAATCAGCACCACCATCAATAACATCAACAATACCATCATCACCACTAACAAACAACATCCGCATCACACGTCTCGACATCATAATCTGTCCCACAAACATCAACATCATACGCACCATAGATACCAAGGAGTACCAACAATAATGAACGATGAAGTATTGATCCATAACTTCATTGATATTCTGCGAAGAATATGTGGTTTCAAAAAGTTTTAGAGATTTCTTATTCTAGCTCAAACCGAAAAGCAAATGAGATTAATATCATATTAACTTATTAAATTCATGATTTCATCTGAAGAAAATATATATGTATATATGTTTTCATAAAGATTGTAATTAAAAGTTCTTTTGTACAAAATATTAATGGTGAAAATTTTTTTTTAACGGGTAGGTAATACCCGAGGAATAATTAGATTTCATCTTAATAAGTTACATTGTACATTCGTCGAAGCTGATTCAACAGTCATTTACTATCCTACTTACAACCACCGATATACGTATCCGTTCACCGCAGAATAACCATTTTCATTCAATTTCATATTTGGATTTTGACTTCCCAGAATCCAACAAGTGGCATATGAAGAAAACATATGACAAAATAAAATCTGTTAGAAACAAACAAATTAACTATGAAAAATTTTGTTAAGAATCCACGCTAACTGTTCCAGCTAACTGTTCCTAGCTAACTGATTACATTTTATTTATCGCAATTTATTTATCGCAATTTAATTATCGCACTTTTATTTATCGTCATTTAATTTCTGTAATTATTTTACGCACTTTAAATTTCGGGACACGTATACAATGTTTTGACATATCATATCGACGCATCTATATATATTATTTGGAATCACCATAGACACTCTATATGCAGTAATGATCGAGTTCTCTATACAGGGTTGAGGTTGATTCTACAATAATATATATAGTTTGAGTTGTGATCGAGTCTGAGACGTATACGGGTCACGACACGTATTAATTAATTCGTATATTATATATTAAACTATATATGAATTATTGGACTGTTACTGTGGACTATCGACTGTGGACTAATGACATTGGACAATTAAAATGAATTATAATATTGATTATAACATATGAAACTAAACATTTCTTCAAGATTGCCACTTGATTTCATCTTAAACCTCATTGTATCTCGACGATTACAATCAGCGTTCAAATCTATCATGATTCTTAAAAACACCTCAATCGAGAGGATAAACCAACCACACTTCATCTACAGAAGAAAAGATTGATGCATATAGTTATGCACCTGAAAAACCCTCGGAAACTGAGTAAAAGTTTGACACGTATCTGTTCTAGTTCCTTTGACATTATTATTACCGAAGATCGTTTTGCAATCCCTTTCCAAAGTAGCTAATTTTGTCACAGCTCCAACAAGTCAACTCCGACTTTTCATCCGAAACAACTTTATTATAACCGCGATATATATGCATACTCTTTATTGTTACTGGGGAACCTTTTATATTCCACAATATTACCATCAACGATTAATCATTCTAAAAACACAATTCTCCTTAAACTACCTCGGTTTGATAACCGATGACCCATATCAGTTAACTTTGAAAATGCTGACAAAGCAGCATGTTGTAGATGATCTTAATGGCCAAAAGTTTGATGATAAAGAAAGGAGTGTTAGGAACGCTCGATAGAAAATTTAGTACCGAAAAGCGGATTATGCGAAACTATGAAGAAAGCCGTGGACAAATCACAAAGAATAAGTTTGCCTTCAAAGAATCCAAATGATTCTGTGCCTGCTGAAATCGTTAGCAAACATCTTATTTCTCATTCTAAACCTTCACAGACAAATCTTCTTCATCATCCATTGATATTAGAAATTCTAAGATATTCTCGTATGTTCTATTATAAATATCCTCCATATTTCTGGCAATATTTTCACAACTATTCTTATCTGAGATCATTTATCTCTCCGTAATATCTGCAACATAAAAGAAACTGTGTTAGTTTCTAAATTCTGAAACCTTCGAGTTTAAAATATGAATGTTTTGAAGTAGTGTTGGGAACTGAAGCATGGATTAGTATAATATAATGACACTTGATCAACGTCATTATATTACAGTAAGTCATGCTGAGTTTCTAATGAAGCATGATGATTCACAGTACCATCATCATGTGCCATTTACACGACTCTTACATTCTATCTAATCTCTAAACATATCAAGAGAATATTTTTCTGGATGACTCGGTCTTCTCCAGGGTATTCTGGTAATTTAACAAATCAAAATCGTTCTATTACCATTTTCTTCTTAGAGCATTAGCTATGTTCATTCTGAATTTCATATCTACGAATTCCGAACCATTACTCGCTTGACTCAAAGTCGGGAAGAGAAAACGAAAGCATGAAGCTCCGAAAATAATGAAGAATATAAACTCCGATAATAACCCCGAAATTACAAACCGTGTATATCGATGCAGATAGCAATATAGAGACACGGGAGAATTAGAAACACTATAAACACAAGAGTATAGTAGAAGTAAATAGATTCTTCTGGTGGTAGATGAAAAAGAAGAATGACAGATATAAAAGTTAGGAGTATATCAAGAATCAGGACTGGATGGAGCATGTTGATGAATGCTTTAAAGTAAGAATCAAGAGAGAAAGAATAGAAGGTGTGAGTCGTGGAAAATAATGAAACGAAGGGGTGAATTTATAGAGAAATATCCGACAGAGCAATCGGGAACAGATTATTGCATATAATCAAAGAAGATCCTGATTTCCTTAATCACCAAAGAACCAAATATTATTACGTAAGACTCTCTTTAAATCCCTTAAATCCCGGAAATCAATCATAACTACGTCATCGGTTAAGACGAATATATTTTACTCATCTCACTCTTTTACGATAGTCTCATTTATATTCTTCGCATAATCAAATCGTTTTATCTACATTACTCAATGATGATAAAACTCCATTATCACCTTATATTTGTCATGAAAACCTTCTTATTGTTATCCATAACAACCTCTATCAAATTTCGGGGACAACATTTCTTTAACGGGTAGGTACTGTAATGACCCGGAATTTTCCGACCAAATTATACTTATGAGATTAATATTTACATAAATTAAACCATACCAACATGATAAGCAATCCAAATTGTTAAGACTTGTGTTTTTGAAAAGAGTTTTACATAACGTTTGACCATCCAATATGACCGCTGATATCACAAACTATATAACATACGATAATTATACATTTGTGTATATATATGTATTTATATATATTTAACATGATCTAAGGATGGTTTAACATCTCATTGTGTACTAATGACAATGAGTTATAAGTATATTTTGAAACTACTAACTTAAGTTTTCAAAACGATAACTATACGTAACATTCTTTGATATATATACTTATAATCTATAATGCTTATACATGTATCGTATATATAATGTATTTAATCACTTTTTAAGGACTTAAATACATAAAACAATATAAGTATATTCACAAAAGATAGCTATATTTGAATTCTCGTTCCGTTTCCTCAAGATTTCTATACGTATATCTAGGGTATATGTACCCGTATCATACCCAGCTTCTATAGGAATTTACTATTGGTATATACACATTAAATCAACATCCTAATCAACATTATTACTGCCCTAGATATGAGGTAACTAGAATTTGTCAAGTAGTATGAATTATTAGTAAGAAAACAAAATTAGGAATCCTTTTCTTTCTTTATAAACTAAAAACGTTTTTATAAATGAACACCATTTCTTCACTCCATTTTCTCATACCTACACCCTCATTTCTCTCTCAAAATACTCCTAACTTCATACTTGATCATCTCCAAGCATTTTCCCCATCATTTAGCTTCAATTACAAGCCTTAAACATCATAATAAAACTCTTTCAAGAACACATCAAAATAACCACCCATTTGAAGAAGTTTACTTCCAACCTTTTGATCTAACTCCACCACTCTTTGATTCTAAGATTATTTCTTATCTTTTGCAGTAACTTTGTCCAAGTAACTTGAGGTAGTAACCTTGTTCATAATCTTATTCAATTCATATTCATATAGTTATCTTATTTTGTGGTATAAAATTTTAACAACAAGAACATAGTTTGAATGATTTCAAACTTGTTCGCAAACTAAATAGATCCTTATAACTTGACTTTTAAAACACTTCAAGACCTGTAATATATCATAATGATATGCTAACCTAACAAGATATAACTTGGTTTTACAAAGAACATCTTAAAAACCGAATCTACGTCGTCGGAGTGCAACCGGGGGGCTGTTTTGGGTTGGATAATTAAAAACCATCTTGAACTTTGAATTGGAAGTTCATGTTCTGGAAAAATGATATTTCTTATGAATATGTTAACACGTAAAAATTTCATGGTTTAACTCAAAGTGTAAGTATTTTTAGAAAAATGATCATTAAATGTTGTTTTTATGATGGAAAATGATCACTTTCATAAGTTTCACCAAAGTTTGACCTATAACCTATGATTTCGAATACAAACTAAGGTATTTTCAGTTCATATTCTTAAAATTTGACTCGATCCAAGGAAGTGGCAAGTTGAACCAACAAAAACGGAGTTGTAATGAAGAAACTACGACTAAAACAAGATTGGGTATCCGAAGCTAGTTTAGCTACGAAAATATTTGGAGAAAAAGCAAATTAATCATATCTTTTCCAATTAATATGATATTTTATATATAATTACTTATGATTTGATTTTATATATTTTAGGACCACCCGTAAACAACACGAGAAGATTAATCATAAGACCTCATGATTGTACGCAACACGTCATTTGACAACACGGTACTTTATGTACGCAACACGTCATTTGACAACATGGTACCATGGGTCAAGATTAATTCTAATCAATACGAATATGATGGGGTCTTTATTTATTTTATTTAAGCAACTAATTGTGGACCACTAACATCGGACTGCTAACTACGGACTAAGAAAATATTAAAAGTATTAATAGTATATATATATGTAACGATTACTTAAAAAAGAAAATATGTTGATATATTATATATATGGTTAGGTTCGTGATATCTATCAGAGACCAAGTCGAATTAAATACCTTCAAGGCAAAAGTGAGTTTCATTTGCTCCCTTTTATATAAATTTTTGGGACTGAGAATACATGCGCTGTTTTTATAAATGTTTTACGAAATAGGCACAAGTACTAAAACTAATTCTACGTGGGTTTAAACCAGAAATATACCCTTAGCTTGGTAACATTAAACTACTTGTCTATGTACGGTAGGCGCGAATCCTAAAGATAGATCTATTGGGCCTGACAAACCCCATCTTGACTATGGGATGCTTTAGTACTTCGAGGTTATTTTAAACACACCTGATCTGGTGTTCTTCAGAGGGTAAAACATTAACGTTAAGGCTTGTTACCGGGTGCCTACAACTTAAAGAATAATTTTATACACTTGCGAGTGTACATATATTTATAAACGGAAATCTTGTGGTCTATTAATATATTGAAATGATTGTTACGATAAACCTATGAACTCACCAACCTTTTGGTTGACACTTTAAAGCATGTTTATTCTCAGGTATTAAAGAAATCTTCCGCTGTGCATTAGCTCATTTTAAGGATATTACTTGGAGTCATTCAGGGCATATTTTGAAAGACGTTGCATTCGAGTCATTGAGTTCATCAAGATTATTATTAAGTCAATTATAGTTGAAGATATTATGAAATGGTGTGCATACCGTCAATTTTCGTTGTAAAGAAAGTTTGTCTTTTAAAAACAAATGCAATGTTTGTAAAATGTATTTTATAGAGGTCAAATACCTCGCGATGTAATCAACTATTGTGAATCGTTTATAATGTATATGAACGGGTCCTTTCAATTTGGTTCCATTGCGATGATCGACTCCAAGTAATGTCCTTAACATGAGCTAATGCACAGCGGAAGACTTTATTTGTACCTGAGAATAACATGCTTTAAGATGTCAACATAAAGTTGGTGAGATATATAGGTTTGATGCTAGCAGCGTTATAACAATGGACCATAAGATTTCATATACATACATAATACACTCCTTGTGTATGGAAAAGACGTTGAGCACTTGGTAACCATACTTAACTTTTAAATCACAGCAGCATATTCTTAAATAAACCCTACACCGTACCAAGTGTAGTAACGAAATGAAGTACTGTGCAACCGTTAAAAACTGGTCGTCCAGCCCGGTTGGGGTTGTCAGGCCCGATAGATCTATCAACAGGATTCGCGTTTACGCTCCTCACGTAAATATTAGCTACCAAGTATAAAGAAATATGCCATGGTATAACTCAACGTAGTTTATTTTTGATCACTCGTGTCCAAAACGTAAATCATTTATAAAAACAGCGCATGTATTCTCAGCCCAAAAATATTTAGAGTTTAAAAGGGACTATATACTCACCACACTGTATTTTGTAGTAAAAATACATATAACATCATTGAACAAGTATAGGGTTGGCCTTGGATTCACGAACCTATATCATTTATTGATATTAATACACATAATAACAATTAAATAAGTTTATATATTATTATATTTATTAATTTCTAATATATACTTTGTTTATATGTATCTTATTTTATATGTTATTTTAACACATATTTTAGATATATTTATTTCCAATATTTGAAATAATTAGTTATTACATATTTTTGATGTAAATCCAAAAGGTATGTTAAGTTTTTATTAAGATGATTTCAATAATAATAATATTAATAAGTTTTATTTAAGAAAATAATACTTACTAATACTTAAATTACTATTCCTAATTTTAACAAAATAATATTAGTAATAATAATACTGTTACGTATGATAGTAATAATAACAATAATATTAATAATAATAATAATAATTCTATTAATAATCCTAATGAAAATGTTAATTTTAACAAAAATGATATTAAAAATATTTCTTTCAATAAAAAAAATCTTTATAATTTTAATTATAATGGTAATTTTGATAGTTATAATGATAATACCAATAGCACTAGTAATACTTTTAACAATAATAATATTATAGTTAATATTGATAATAATAATAATAATAATAATAATAATAATAATAATAATAATAATAATAATAATAATAATAATAATAATAATAATAATAATAAGTGGTAAATAAAATGAGATCTACCTCATAAACTCTTCCTAAAAAGAAGTGTCCCACGATGGGCTCGAACCCGAGACCCATCGTTCCCTAACAAACACTCAACACCACTCCACCAATTCTGACTTTCCTGAATGTATACATAACTATAACCACTTAACCCGAGTTATTTCTTTTCTGTTTTCACCATCCTCTTCGTTACAATTCAGAAACATTAATCAGAGAGTTTTTTGGAAATAAAAATAACGAATTTAGTTTCCTTTAATGACGTATAAACAAACACTAATATATATGTATGATTGTGTTTGTTTTTTTTTAAAATAAAAAATAAAAAAAACAAACCGCTGCTTGGTTTCGATTTCAAAAAAAAATATTTATTGATTTTGATTTTGAATACGATTTAGGAAAATCTTACAACATGAAAGAAGTTAGAAATCATTTATGTAATCTTTTTGAATCGTTAATTGATCCTAAAACATAACAACCAATTCGAATTTAACCAAAAACAAAAGTGTTGACTTTTTGATAAACAAGCTTTGACTCTCGAATTGAAACTCGATACTAAAAATTGTCAATTGTAACTTTCCAGATAGTTTAAGTAGGTGATTTCCAACCTAACTGCATTTTTAGATTGTGAAATTTCGTTTGAAATCGAGTTATGGTCCAAAAGTGTTCATAACAGGGACGCACCCATTTTTTTTTTATATTTCTGTTTAATTTTCGATTTGATGGAATTATTAAAGGTGTTTTGGGATTGATAACTGATAGTGCAGATTATATGGTATCCCCTAACTACTGTGAAGATTTGTCTTATAACAAATAAAGTCGACAAGATATTCACGGGTTACACAGAATAATCGAAAAAAAAATAAATAAATAAAGAAAAAAAATAACAGAATCCATGCATATCTCGTGTTTATATCTATTTTATAATTAAATGAATTTTTTTTTTGTTTAACTATTTTTATGTATATACTTATATTCATGTAATATATATATATATATATATATATATATATATATATATATATATATATATATATATATATATATATATATATATATATATATATATATATATATATATATATATATATAAATCTAAATTTATGTATTATAATAAATCTTATAATTATAACTACAATAAATATAACTACAATATTAATATTACTCTTAATATTATGAATAATACTAAAAATATTAATAGTAGTAATAATCAATATTAATGATAATTATCTTTATAATAACAATAACAATAATATTAATAATAATAATATTTCTAATGATAAGAATAAGAAAAAAATATAATAATAATAGTAGTCATATATTTTAAATAAAGTGATAATTAATAATAATAGAGTTTATAATAATGATAAAATTCATAATTATGATAAATAATATTTTTTTAATGATAATGGTAATATGAACAATACTGATATTAGTATTTCAAGTAATAAGAATATTATAGCAATTATACCCTAACTTGTGATTAAATATAATATACTAACCTTACATTTTATTATTTATATATTATTTATATTATAATAACATATTTGAATATTTATCAGTTATATATATATCTTCCACATACTTTTCATATATATATATATATATATATATATATATATATATATATATATATATATATATATATATATATATATATATATATATATATATATATATATATATATATATATATATATATATATATATATAAGTTTATAGTAATATCATATATTATTTTATTTACACAACTGAATTAAATCATATAAGTTTCTATTTCAATTTATTACATATACATATATTTATTTACAGATAGTGGTTCGTGAATTGTCAGCCTTGGTCAAGGGTAACTGATTATCCGAATAGAGATTTCAAACTTTCTAGACTCAACATTACAGATTTTGCTTATCGTGTCGGAAACCTATAGAGATTAGAGTTTAAATTTGGTCGGAAATTTCCGGGTCGTTACAGTACCCACCCGTTAAAAAAATTTCGTCCTCGAAATTTGGTAGAGGCTGTCATAAATAACAATAGGAATGTTTTCATGACGAATATGAGGTAATAATGAAGTTTTATCATTATTGAGAGATTTAGATAAAACGATTCGATTATGTAAGGCGCACGAGTGAAGCTATCACAAAAGGGTGAGATGAGTATAAATATACTTGTTTTTACCAATGACGTGTTTAGAATTGATTTCCAAAATTTATGGAATTAAAGAAAATCTTACGTAATAAGATTTGGTTCTTCGGCGATTTAGAAAAACAGGATCTCCTTTGATTTAATGTGGTAATCTGTTTCGATTTCTTTGTCGGATATTTTACTATAAAACTACTCTCTTCGTTTCTTCTTCCCGTCCTCGAGTCAAGCGAGCAATGATCCGGAATTCGTAGGTATGAAATTCAGAATGAACATAGCTAATGCTCTCAGAAAGAAATGGTAATGGCACGATTTTTGATTTGTCAAATTACCAGAATATCCTGGAAAAGACCGAATCATTAAGAAAATATTTTCTTGATATATTTAGAGATTTGATAGAATGTAAGAGTCGTGTAACATGTTATATAATGATGGTACTGCGAATCATCGTATTCCATTAGAAACTCAACATGACTTACTGTAATATAATGAAGTTGATCAAGTTTCATTATATTATACTAATTCATGTATCAGTTCCCAACACTGCTTCAGAACATTTCTATTTTAAACTCGAAGGTTTTAGAATTTAGAAACTAACACAGTTTCTTTTATGTTGTAACGCAGATGTTACGGAGTGATAAAGGATTTCAGATAAGGATAGTTGTGAAAATATCTCCAGAAATATGGAGGATATTTATAATGGAAAATACGGAGATATCTTATAATATTTAAGATAAGATGATGATGATGAATATCATCTGGAAAGGTTTAGAATAAGGAGTAGGGTTCTTACTAATGGTTTCAACAGGTGTTGAATCATTTGGATTCTTTGAAGGCAGGTTCAATCCTTGTATTTGTTCTTTGTTTCCTTCACGGTTATCTCAATCCAATTTTCAGTACCAAATTTTCTATCGAGCGTTCCCAACACTCTATTCTTTTATCACCACTTTTGGCCATTAAGACCATTTACTACATGCTGCTTTGTCAGCATTTTCAAAGTTAACGGATCTGGATCATCAAATCGAGGTGTTTTCATTAGAATTGTGTTTTTAGATGATTAATCGCTGATGGTAGTATGGTGGAATATAAAAGGTTCTCCGGTAACGAGGAGGAAATCTAATCGTATGTATCATAGTTATAATAAGGTTGATTCGAACGAAAAGTAGAAGTTGGCTTGCTGGAGCTGTGACAAAATTTGGCTACTTTGAAAATGAATCGTAAGGTTGTTTTTGCTAATAAATGATAAAAGATTCAACACGGTTACGGATTAAACTATGACTTTGGGTTCGAGAGTTTTTCAGGTGCATAAATATTTTCTTTCGTAGATGAAGTGCGGTTGGTTCAACTTCTCGATCAAGGTGTTTTCAAGAATCATGAAAGGTTTGAACGTGAATTGTAATTGTCGAGGTACAAATGAGGTTTAGAATGAAATCAAGTGGAAAACTTGAAGAATTGTTTAGTTTCATATGTTATAATCAATATTTTAATTCATTTTAATTGTCCAAAGTTAGCAGTCCAATAGTCCGATAGTCTAACAGTTCAATAGTTCAATGATTCATATATAATTTAATATATAATATTCTAATTAAATAATACGTATCGTGACCCGTGCACCGGTATCAGTATTGATCACAACTCAAAGTATATATATATATTTTGGAATCCACCTCAACCCTGTATAGCCAACTATAGAGTGTCTTTGGTCGTTCCGAAATATATATATAGATGGGTCAATATGATAGGTCGAAACCTTGTATACGTGTCCCGTTATTTAAAGTGCGTAAATTATATAAATATACATCATGACCCATTGCACAACGTGTTGTCTCAGAATTAATCCGACGTATTGTTGTACATGTGTCCCGACGGTATGTAAAGTGCGGAAATTAAATAACAATAAATAAAATTTGCGAGAATGTAAATTGCGATAAATTAAATGTTAATCAGTTAGCTGGGAATAGTTAGCTAGGAACAGTTAGCGTGGAATCTTAACAATATTTCAATTAGTTAATCCGTTTGTTTCTAACAAATTTTATTATATCCAATGTTTTCTTCATTATGCCACTTGTTGGATTATGATAGGTCAAAATCCAAATATGAAATTTGAACGGAAAGGGTTATTTTGTGGTGAACGGATACGTATATCGGTGATTGTGAATGGGATAATAGATGACCGTTGAATCAGATTCGAAGAATGTACAATGTAACTTGTTAATGTGAAATCTAAATATTCCTCGGGTACTACCTACCCGTTAAAATATTTTTCATCATCAACAGTTTGTACGAAAGGATTTTTAATTACAATCTTTATGAAAATATACTTGCATATATATTTTCTTCAGATGTAATCATAGATTTAATGAGTCAATAAGATATTAAACCCAGTTGGTTTATCGTTAATACTAGATTACATAATCTCTAAAGCATTAGAGATTACATAATTTCCATGTCGAACGAAGGTAAATGAGGTAGAACAATACGTAGAACGAAATTAATCGATGTAGAACGATATGTAGAACGAAGATCATACTCGAAATACAGATGGTAATATTGAGGCGTGTGATGTTGATATCTGAGGTACAGATTGTGTTGTTGAGGTTTACAACGCGGTTGTGGTTGGGGTGATATGGGTACTATCGGCGTTGATGATGGTGGTACTGATTATGCTGCTGGTGCTGCTGCTGGTGTTTGTAACCTTCGCACCAGGTTCTCCAAAGCCTCTACTCGAGCGCGAAGTTCGTTAACTTCTGCTAGTATACCGGGATGATTGGCGGTTGGAACGAGCGAATGAACAAGATTCGAAATAGGGGATAGTATGTAATCGTGACGAGATACTCTATAAATGAGAGAGAAAATGGTTTCTCGAACAGGTTCGCCGGTAAGTGCTTCAAGTTCATCGTCAAGAGGGCAATTTGGTGGATGAAAAGGATCTTTGAGGTGAAGCGATTTTCGAATATAGGATGATATTCTAACTTCATAGAATATATAATACTAAAGATTTCGTAGACTACAGAGGAACCTACAGCATATGTTAGGCAAGGCTACGGATGCGCTAAAATATGAGTTTTGTCTATACACTATCAATGCAGCAAATGCAGTAAGACGTGTCTAGACTTAAGAATGATAAGCAGGCTATTTCCTAAGGATAATAAGCAGATGGTTTCCGACTAGAAATGATAAGCAAAACTTTTTGACATGTAGACACGGTCAAAGTCCAGACTCACTAATGTATCCTAACATCTACTAGTCAGACACACTAATGCAAGGCCTGGTTCGCTAAGACCACCGTTCTGATACCAACTGTAGTGACCCGTCCTAATCCTCCTGGACGAAGTCATCAACATTTGGTTCCATTGCGATGATCGACTCCAAGTAATGTCCTTAACATGAGCTAATGCACAGCGGAAGACTTAATTTGTACCTGAGAATAACATGCTTTAAGATGTCAACATAAAGTTGGTGAGATATATAGGTTAGATGCTAGCAGCGTTATAACAATGGACCACAAGATTTCATATACATACATAATACACTCCTCGTGTATGGAAAAGACGTTGAGCACTTGGTAACCATACTTAACTTTTAAATCACAGCAGCATATTCTTAAATAAACCCTACACCGTACCAAGTGTAGTAACCAAACGAAGTACTGTGCAACCGTTAAAAACTGGTCGTCCAGCCCGGTTGGGGTTGTCAGGCCCGATAGATCTATCAACAAGATTCGCGTTTACGCTCCTCACGTAAATATTAGCTACCAAGTATAAAGAAATATGCCATGGTACAACTCAACGTAGTTTATTTTTGATCACTTGTGTCCATAACGTAAATCATTTATAAAAACAGCGCATGTATTCTCAGCCCAAAAATATTTAGAGTTTAAAAGGGACTATATACTCACCGCACTGTATTTTGTAGTAAAAATACATATAACACCATTGAATAAGTATAGGGTTGGCCTTGGATTCACGAACCTATATCATTTATTGATATTAATACACATAATAACAATTAAATAAGTTTATATATTATTATATTTATTAATTTCTAATATATACTTTGTTTATATGTATCTTATTTTATATGTTATTTTAACACATATTTTAGATATATTTATTTCCAATATTTGAAATAATTAGTTATTACATATTTTTGATGTAAATCCAAAAGGTATGTTAAGTTTTTATTAAGATGATTTCAATAATAATAATATTAATAAGTTTTGTTTAAGAAAATAATACTTACTAATACTTAAATTACTATTCCTAATTTTAACAAAATAATATTAGTAATAATAATACTGTTACGTATGATAGTAATAATAACAATAATATTAATAATAATAATAATAATTCTATTAATAATCCTAATGAAAATGTTAATTTTAACAAAAATGATAATAAAAAATATTTCTTTCAATAATAAAAAAAAATAATCTTTATAATTTTAATTATAATGGTAATTTTGATAGTTATAATGATAATACCAATAGCACTAGTAATACTTTTAACAATAATAATATTATAGTTAATATTGATAATAATAATAATAATAATAATAATAATAATAATAATAATAATAATAATAATAATAATAATAATAATAATAATAATAATAATAATAATAATAATAAGTGGTAAATAAAATGAGATCTACCTCATAAACTCTTCCTAAAAAGAAGTGTCCCACGCTGGGCTCGAACCCGAGACCCATCGTTTCCTAACAAACACTCAACACCACTCCACCAATTCTGACTTTCCTGAATGTATACATAACTATAACCACTTAACCCGAGTTATTTCTTTTCTGTTTTCACCATCCTCTTCGTTACAATTCAGAAACATTAATCAGAGAGTTTTTTGGAAATCAAAATAACGAATTTAGTTTCCTTTAATGACGTATAAACAAACACTAATATATATGTATAATTGTGTTTGTTTTTTTAAAAAAAAAATAAAAAAAAAAACCGCTGCTTGGTTTCGGTTTCAAAAAAAAAATATTTATTGATTTTGATTTTGAATACGATTTAGGAAAATCTTACAACATGAAAGAAGTTAGAAATCATTTATGTAATCTTTTTGAATCGTTAATTGATCCTAAAACATAACAATCAATTTGAATTTAACCAAAAACAAAAGTGTTGACTTTTTGATAAACAAGCTTTGACTCTCGAATTGAAACTCGATACTAAAAATTGTCAATTGTAACTTTCCAGATAGTTTAAGTAGGTGATTTCCAACCTAACTGCATTTTTAGATTGTGAAATTTCGTTTGAAATCGAGTTATGGTCCAAAAGTGTTCATAACAGGGACGCACCCATTTTTTTTATATTTCTGTTTAATTTTCGATTTGATGGAATTGTTAAAGGTGTTTTGGGATTGATAACTGATAGTGCAGATTATATGGTATCCCCTAACTACTGTGAAGATTTGTCTTATGACAAATAAAGTCGACAAGATATTCACGGGTTACACAGAATAATCGAAAAAAAATAAAAATAAAAAGAAAAAAAATAATAGAATCCATGCATATCTCGTGTTTATATCTATTTTATAATTAAATGAATTTTTTTTTGTTTAACTATTTTTATGTATATACTTATATTCATGTAATATATATATATATATATATATATATATATATATATATATATATATATATATATATATATATATATATATATATATATATATATATATATATATATATATATATATATATATATATATATATATATATATATATATCTATCTAAATTTATGTATTATAATAAATCTTATAATTGTAACTACAATAAATATAACTACAATATTAATATTACTCTTAATATTATGAATAATACTAAAAATATTAATAGTAGTAATAATCAATATTAATGATAATTATCTTTATAATAACAATAACAATAATATTAATAATAATAATATTTCTAATGATAAGAATAAGAAAAAAAATATAATAATAATAGTAGTCATATATTTTAAATAAAGTGATAATTAATAATAATAGAGTTTATAATAATGATAAAATTCATAATTATGATAAATAATATTTTTTTAATGATAATGGTAATATGAACAATACTGATATTAGTATTTCAAGTAATAAGAATATTATAGCAATTATACCCTAACTTGTGATTAAATATAATATACTAACCTTACATTTTATTATTTATATATTATTTATATTATAATAACATATTTGAATATTTATCAGTTATATATATATCTTCTACATACTTTTCATATATACATATATATATATATATATATATATATATATATATATATATATATATATATATATATATATATATATATATATATATATATATATATATATATATATATATATATATATATATATATATATATATATATATAAGTTTATAGTAATATCATATATTATTTTATTTACACAACTGAATTAAATCATATAAGTTTCTATTTCAATTTATTACATATACATATATTTATTTACAGATAGTGGTTCGTGAATTGTCAGGCTTGGTCAAGGGTAACTGATTATCCGAATAGAGATTTCAAACTTTCTAGACTCAACATTACAGATTTTGCTTATCGTGTCGGAAACCTATAGAGATTAGAGTTTAAATTTGGTCGGAAATTTCTGGGTCGTTACACACTCTTAGTCAATCTATCAACAATAACCCAAATTGCGTCGTGTTGTGTAATGACCTGGAAATTTCCGACCAAATTTTAAGCTTAACCTTTATATGTTTCCGACACGATAAGCAAAAATCTGTAATGATAAGTCTAGAAAGTTTGAAATCTATATCCGGTTAATTAGTTACCCTTTGACCAAGCCTGATGATTCACAAACATTTATGTGTATATACGATATATACTTATTTATTGTTAATGATAACAAAGTATTAGATATACAATATTAGGTTTCGATATAAGATTACTATATTTGTCGGCGAGTGTAAAAGATAATAGAATTTTATAAATATCTGAAACTGTCTTTGTCAAATTATTAACGAGTCATTAAAGGTTTTAACGTTATTCTAAAAGTTCAAATCTTTCTAGAAACCTTTTGACGAATTGTAAATGATAACGGTTTGTGTTTTTAATAAAAGCAAATATTTAAACAAAACGTGTTCATTAAATATATTTTTGTATTTTATAAAATGATTAAATATAATATTTAACTAAATATAAAACGTTTTGAATTTAAATACATTTTGAAAAATAACGAGACTTTGATTTATAAAAGTAAATGACCACAACACTCAAAAGATTAAGTTACATTTTGAGTGGGTTAGTTTTCCATAAATTTAAGTCTAATTTTTGATAAAGGTACGAGTCACAAAACGAAAAGTGGTAGTTTTCTCAGTGTACGAAACTTTGTTTGGAAAACCGGAACCGGGACATTAGTCGAGTGACAACGTAAAAGTAATTTTTGTAAAAATTATATTTTTACCACAAACGTAAATATAATATATATATATATAATTTCCGTTGGCATATAAAGTTAAACAAGGGACAGCTGTATTTGAACTATCCGCGAGTCGCAGAGGAATAAAGAGGGGAGTACCGCAAGTCGTGGAGCTCCTGTTTCCAGAAACGGGTCTATAAAACGCGAGCAGTTTGAGAAAAATTAAACATATATTACTCCATAAACAAAGTACTCCATAGAATATATGATATTTATATTATTATTATTATTATTATTATTATTATTATTATTATTATTATTATTATTATTATTATTATTATTATTATTATTATTATTAAAACAATTATTATTATTATCCATATTAAGATTAATATTATTATTAATCTCGAGATTAGAAGTGTCATTAGTATTAAATATACATAAAATTCTATGACGGAGTTCTGCTCAAGTGTTCCAAAAACTCGGTTCATGAGTGGAATAGAATTAAGGAAATTATGGGTTATAGCTATGGAAGTTATGGGTAATCTTCGAGGGTTTTGCTCGTGAGTCAAATTAGTATTTATCATCACCGTGGCGTTTATATATCTTTCCTGCAATATTGAATCTCAATATTGATACGTGAGCACTCAATACTTAAATTTAATTTATTATTAGTGTATCCCTGACTAGTGCTCGAGAATTTAGGATTGTGCATGTTTGTGTATTTATTTTTGACAAAATATATTCTAGGATAGAATCTGAATTAATTACTCATGTGGTTGTGATAAGGTATATGATATATATGTTTTTGGAAAGGTGGCGAAAAACTATAAACTTTTCATTTAGAAATCGAATGGATTCGACGGACGGATTAGAAGTTATAATCAATTAAATTTTAGTATAAATTATTAAAAATGATTTTTATTATCGTTATCATTATTATCATTATTTCACATTATCATTAATATTATTATTATCAAAATAATTAATGGTAATATTATTATTATTATCAAAATAATTGTTATTATTATTATTTTGATTATTATGATTATTAATATTATTAAAAATAATATTTTTGTCAAAAATTATCAAATTATTATTTTGATTGTTATTTTCAATAAAACTGTTAATTTATTATTTTTATCATCACTAACATTAAAATTAATTTATTAAAAAGATTATTTTAAATGAAAATAGTATTGTTATTATAAAAATATCATTTTTATTAACATCTAGAATATTTATATATATATATATATATATATATATATATATATATATATATATATATATATATATATATAAAGTTTTATTTGTTAATAAATAAATTATAATATCAATTACTATAATAAATTTTGTAAAAATATTTAAAAATATAAAATGACGATATTTAACTAAATTTAATTATGTATAAATTTTTGGAATCTTTTTGAGTCAAATGAATTTTTATTAACTTCTGCATATTAGTCTCGAGCATTAGGATTGTGGTACACTGTAAATTGACTTTATTTGTTAATTAGATATTAATCAATATATAAATATATAATTAATTAGGTTCGTGAATCCAAGGCCAACCTTATACGTGTTCAGTGATGTTATATGTATTTTTACTACAAAATACATTAGGTGAGTATATAGTCCCTTTTTAAACTCTAAATATTTTGGGATGAGAATACATGCGATGTTTTTATAAATGTTTCACGTTATGGACACAAGTGATCAAAAATATATATTCTAGGATGGGTTGTGTTATTGGCATAATTCCCTATAACTTGGTAACTATAATTACATGGGCCAGTGTAAACGCGAATCCTGTTGATAGATCTATCGGGCCTGACAACCCCAACCGGGCTGGACGACCATTTTTTAACGGTTGCACAGTACTTCGTGGCGGATGACTACAGCTTGTTTAAATACTGTGTAGTTGATGTTATATGAAAGGGAATATGCGACGATGATTAGTAGTTAAGTATGGTTACCAAGGGCTCAACCACTTAGAATATTTTTATTTAAAATGTTTATATATGAAATCTTGTGGTCTATAGTTATAACGCTGCTAGCATCAAACCTATATCTCACCAACTTTATGTTGACGTTTTAAAGCATGTTATTCTCAGGAATTAAAGAAACCTTCCGCTGTGCATTAGCTCATACTAAGGATATCATTTGGGGCCATTCATGACATATATCAAAAGACGTTGCATTCGAGTCATTGAAGTTCATTAGAGATTATCTTTAAGTAAATGACAGATTAGGTCATTTGGATATTATGAAATGTTAGGCGAACATGTCAACTATCGATGTAATATTAGATTGTCTTTTAAGGAATAAATGCAACATTGTAAAAATGTATCATATAGAGGTCAAGTACCTCGCGATGTAATCATATGTTATTGTATTCGTCCCTATGGATTGGGTCGGGTCGTCTCATGTGGTATCAGAGCTAGTTTAACCTTAGCTGTAAAGGTAGTACCGTGCGCCGGCTGTCATGCCGGGCACCCCAACGGACTATGCTTTTTGGCGGGTTAATCGTAGAGGGGGTTCTCACAGTGTTACCTGTGACGAAGCATTGGATCTTACCCCTTGCGATCCCTTTGGAGGAGGGTTGGCTGGCTTGGCAGAGATGCGGGCCGTAAAATTAGTGTCTGAGGTACGCTCAGTGGTAACCAGGCGGTTAGCTGGGTGCCAGCAGCTGCGGAAGGCACTGGGTGGGACGTTATCCCCACTGTTATTACATGTGGTATCAGAGCGGTGGTCTTAGCGAACCAGGCCTTGCATTAGTGTGTCTAACTAGTAGTTGTTAGGATACATTAGTGAGTCTGGACTCCGACCGTGTCTGCATGTCAAAAAGTTTTGCTTATCATTTCTAGTGGGAAATCATCTGCTTATCATCCTTAGGAAATTGCCTGCTTATTATTCTTAAGTCAAGACACGTCTTACTGCATTTAGTGCATCGATAGTTGATAATGCTAAAAACGAACATATATTTCATAGCATTATTCCTCAAGAAAGACAAGCTTTTAGTTGAAATTGTTCTATTTACAAGTGATATTCGTTTAAATAATAAAAGGTGAAGACAAAAGACAGATTCGACGAATTGAAGACGCAAACGATCAAAAAGCTCAAAAGTACAAAAGACAATCAAAGAGGTTCCAATTATTGATAAGAAACGTCTCGAAATTACAAAAGTACAAGATTCAAAACGCAAAGTACAAAATATAAAATTGTACGCAAGGACGTTCGAAAATCCGGAACCGGGACCAGAGTCAACTCTCAACGCTCGACGCAACGGACTAAAAATTACAAGTTAACTATGTATATAAATATAATATAATATATAATTAATTATATTAATTATATATATATTATATTTATAAATAAAAACCGTCGGCAGAGAAAGACTCCAAAGTTGTGAGCTGGAATTTCAAACTCCGCGACTCGCGGAGTTTGAAGGCAAAATATGCCGCGAGTCGCGGAGCCCCAAAATAAAAAACTGCCTATAAAGCCAACCGAATTCTGATCAAAATCATCATCTTTTTCTTCTTCTTCATATACGTAAAATATATATATATAATTTATATTTTAATTTTAATTTTAATTATAATTCTAATAATAAGGGTATGTTAGCGAATGTTGTAAGGGTGTAAGTCGAAATTCTGTCCGTGTAACGCTACGCTATTTTTAATCATTGTAAGTTATGTTCAACCTTTTTAAATTAATGTCTCGTAGCTAAGTTATTATTATGCTTATTTAAAACGAAGTAATCATGATGTTGGGCTAATTACTAAAATTGGGTAATTGGGCTTTGTACCATAATTGGGGTTTGGACAAAAGAACGACACTTGTGAAAATTAGACTATGGGCTATTAATGGGCTTTATATTTGTTTAACTAAATGATAGTTTGTTAATGTTAATATAAAGATTTACAATTGGGCGTCCTTATAAATTACCATATACACTCGATCGGACACGATGGGCGGGGTATTTATACGTACTAATAATCGTTCATTTAACCGGACACGGGAATGGATTAATAGCCACTAGAATAATTAAAACAGGGGTGAAATTACATTCAAGGGTAATTGGTGTAATTGCTAACAAAGTAGTAAAACCTTGGTTTACACGCAGTTGATAACCTGGTGTATTCATTAAACAAAGTATTAAAACCTTGTTACAATTCGAATCCCCAATTAGTTGGAATATTTAACTTCGGGTATAAGAATAATTTGACGAGGACACTTGCACTTTATATTTATGACTGATGGACTGTTATGGACAAAAACCAGACGGACATATTAAATAATCCAGGACAAAGGACAATTAACCCATGGGCATAAAACTAAAATCAACACGTCAAACATCATGATTACGGAAGTTTAAATAAGCATAATTCTTTTATTTCATATTTAATTTCCTTTATTTTATATTTAATTGCACTTCTAATTATCGCACTTTTATTTATTGTTATTTAATTGCACTTTTAATTATCATCCTTTTTAATTATCGCAAGTTTATTTTATCGCACTTTTATTATTCGCAATTTCATTATCGTTATTTACTTTACGCTTTAATTTAAGTCTTGTATTTATTTTATATTTTACATTAGGTTTTAACTGCGACTAAAGTTTTAAAATCGACAAACCGGTCATTAAACGGTAAAAACCCCCCTTTATAATAATAATATTACTTATATATATTTGTATTTTTATAAAAGTAAACTAATATAGCGTTGAGCTTTGTTTAAAAAAAAAAGATTCCCTGTGGAACGAACCGGACTTACTAAAAACTACACTACTGTACGATTAGGTACACTGCCTATAAGTGTTGTAGCAAGGTTTAAGTATATCCATTCTATAAATAAATAAATATCTTGTGTAAAATTGTATCGTATTTAATAGTATTTCGCACTAAAAATAATACTATTCTATATACTACCCCGCTGCACATCAAGTATTTTTGGCGCCGCTGCCGGGGACTCTCTTAAACACCGGAAGCGCAACGCTATATATAAGAACAAAAAAAAAAAAAGATTTTTAGTTAACTTTTCTTAAAATTCGTTTTTGTAAAAATACGTTTTAATTATTCAAAAATATAAAAAGAAAAACAAAAATATAAGTATTTTTAAGATTTTGTTAAATATTTAAGTTTTATAAGTTTCTTTATTTTTATTTTAGTTTATAAAAATATAAGTTTTATTAAATATCTTTTATTTATAGAAAAAATTAAAAACAGAAAATAAAAAAAAATAAATAAAGATAAAACGCGTCGAATTTAATAAGCTGTCATCTGAATTTCTGAACCCCGCGACTCGCGGGGTTTTCTGCATTAATTACCGCGACTCGCGGAGTTTACCTGACACACGAACAGGAAGCCCTAATCCTGCATTTATTACGGTAATTATTAATTAATTATTATTAAACCCTAATTATTATTATTATTATAATTAGTTTTATTTTAAGTTTTACTTTTTATTTAATTTATATAATTAGTTAAATTAGTTTAATTAAATTGTAAAATTAATAGTTTTAATAAATAATTAATATAAAAATAATATTTTTATAAAAATTATAATTTTTACAACTTTTTGTATATTTTTATATTTTGTCCCTTTTTAATCGTTGTAACGTAATATTTGTATTTTTTTCGCTCATATTTAATTTTAAACTTAGTTTTTGCCATAGTCATTTTTACTCCTAGATTTTTAGGCTTTGCCGTAGAATTCCTTAAGTGCTTTTTCTTTAGACTAAGATTTAGGTACTTTAGAATTTTGTGACGCCTTTTTAAGTTTTAGTTTCTTTTTAAGTTAATTCCATTTGGGATATAGTTTTTCCTATAAGCTTTAATATTTTTAGACACCTTTTACTATGTACCAATTATCATTCCAATTAGTAATCTCAATTTGCGATTATAATTTTAAGTTAGTTGTAGTAATAAGGTTAGGTTAGTCAAGTATTTTTAAGTTTTTATAAGTTTCTTTTATTTTTCCGTCACCTTTTATTTTTCAACCATTTTTCATTTTTCAACACTTTTCGACGCGCACTCTTTTTCTCTCTTATTTCTCGCCATTCTAGTTTTTAGGACTTAGAATTTTTTCTACTTCTTCTCTAAATTTCTTAATATTTCGAAAATTTATTTTAAGTGATTAAATTAATAGACATCAAAATTTTCTGGTTCGTAGTAATAGTTGGATTTGTACGTGGACCGGGTTATTGGAGCCAAACAGCACTCAATTATATTGAGACCAAACGAATCCTGCCCCTCTGCTGCATCTTTTGGCTATTCGAAACGTGGGCAAAATCAGAAAAGTCTATTGATTGGATAACTTATATAATTTTTCTTTCCTTTTTAAAAACTAATAGGATATTCAGTGAATGCACCGAGCAAGACGTTCACCACCTTTTGTACGTTCACCACCTGTAACTAGATCAAGACATTTAGCAAATATCGCCGCCGTTGATTTTTCTTTAGAATCGTCATCTAGTCGACCAAGTACTCAAACTCAAATTTCCGATAATCCAGTTTTTGAAACCAACATCACAATTGAGAATCCGAAGAATACTCAGGGACAATTTCGAGACCCTGATCCACTAATCATTCCTCCGGTACCACCAATCATTCAAACAGAGATTGTTGAGGAAGAAACCATTAAATCAGAAACCTCTAGTGATTCAGATACAACACTTCCAATCATGGAAAATCTAGAACCTTTAAGTATGGAAGACCGAATGAGAGCTAAACGCACTGGCCAAGGTCACGCAATTACTCATCCAGACATTAATGCTCCAGATTATGAAATAAAAGGACAAATTCTACACATGGTGACTAATCAATGCCAATTTAGTGGTGCGCCGAAGGAAGATCCAAATGAACATCTACGTACCTTTAATAGGATCTGCACACTATTTAAAATCCGAGAAGTGGAGGATGAACAGATATATCTCATGTTATTTCCCTGGACTTTAAAGGGAGAAGCCAAAGATTGGTTAGAATCGTTACCTGAAGGGGCGATCGATACATGGGACGTTTTAATTGACAAATTTCTTAAACAATTCTTTCCTGCATGTAAAGCCGTAAGACTTCAAGCAGAAATTGTTACGTTCACACAGAAACCGAATGAAACTTTATATGAGGCATGGACAAGATATGGAAAGTTGTTAAGAGGATGTCCGCAACATGGTTTAGACACCTGTCAAATAGTACAAATATTCTACCAAGGATGCGACATCACTACAAGAAAAGACATAGATATAGCAGCTGGTGGTTCTATTATGAAGAAAACCGAAACTGATGCTTACAAAATTATTGATAACACTGCTTCCCACTCACATGAGTGGCACCAAGAAAAAGATATCATTAGATCATCTAAAGCAGCTAGAGCCGATTCTAGCCATGACTTAGATTCCATTTCCGCAAAGATAGATGCTGTGGAGAGACGAATGGAAAAGATGACTAAAGATATTCACTCAATACGAATTAGTTGTGAGCAGTGTGGAGGACCACATTTGACAAAAGATTGTCTCAGTATTGAATTAACAATGGAACAAAGAGAGAATATTTCATACATAAACCAAAGGCCTGGAAATAATTATCAACCGCCAAGACCGATTTACAATCAAAACCAGAATTATAACAGAAATATTCCATACAACAACCAACAAGGTCCTAGCAATCAACAAGTATCCAATAATACTTACAATCAGCAAAGACCTAATTTTCAAAACAAACCACCACAACAAACCGATGATAAAAAGCCGAATTTAGAAGATATGATGACGAAGCTAGTTGAAACTCAAATGCAGTTTTTCACATCTCAGAAACAAACCAATGAACAAAATGCTCAAGCATTTAGAAATCAACAAGCTTCTATTCAAAATCTGGAACAAGAAGTAAGTAACCTAGCAAGGTTAATAGGTGAAAGAAAACTGGGAAGTCTACCTAGTGATACAAATGCTAACCCCAGGAATGAAACAGCTAAAGCCATTACCACAAGAAGTGGTACAACACTTAAACCACCGGAAATACCTGTAACTTCTGATGAAGCAATTCCTACTCCACAAGAACCACAACCTGATCAAGATAAGGAAAAAGAACCGGTAGTTGAAAAGGTTAATGAAGATAACACAGTTAAGGATAAACCTTATGTTAAACCATACCAACCACCACTTCCTTACCCGAGTAAAATGAAGAAAGAGAAACTTGAAGCCGAGCAATCCAAATTCTTGGATATGTTTAAACAGATAAATGTAAATCTTCCTTTCATTGATGTGATTTCAGGAATGCCTAGATATGCTAAATTCTTGAAAGATCTAATTTCAAATAGAAAGAAAATGGAAGAACTCTCGGCTGTTACTATGAATGCTAATTGTTCAGTAGTGCTGTTGAATAAGATACCAGAAAAACTATCTGATCCAGGAAGTTTCACAATTCCATGTTTTCTGGGTAGTCTTAGTTCAATAGAAGCATTGGCAGACTTAGGTGCTAGTATAAATCTAATGCCGTATTCACTATACACTAAACTAGACCTTGGAGAATTGAAACCAACAAGAATAAGCATACAACTAGCCGATCGATCAATAAAATATCCTAGAGGGATAATGGAGAACATGCTAGTTAAAGTTGGTACTTTAGTATTTCCAGTAGATTTTGTTGTTTTGGACATCGAAGAAGATTCTCAAGTTCCTCTCATATTAGGAAGACCATTCTTAAACACGGCTAAAGCAATGATAGACGTGTTCGGTAAGAAACTGACCCTAAGTATAGAGGATGAGAGTGTTACCTTTTCAGTTGATAGAGCAATGCAACAACCACAATCTGCAGATGATACATGTTATTATATTCAAACTATAGATGCACATGCAGAATTATTAGAAGAATTTCCAGAATTACAAGGAACAGGAGAATGTTCTTTAGGAGAAGGTAATGAACCAATTGATGAAGCTGAAATGTTAGCTACACTTATAGCAAATGGATATGAACCAACAATAGAAGAAATTCAAATGCTAAAAGAAGAAGACAGATATCGATACAAATCATCGATAGAAGAACCTCCGAAATTAGAGTTAAAGCCACTTCCAAACCATTTGGAATACGCTTATTTACATGGTGAATCTGAATTACCTGTAATAATATCGTCTTCTCTTACTGAAAATGAGAAATCACAACTCATTTCTGTGTTGAAAGCTCATAAACCAGCCATTGCATGGAAGATTCATGATATTAAAGGAATAAGTCCTTCGTATTGCACACATAAAATCCTTATGGAAGAAGGTCATAAAACGTATGTGCAACGCCAACGATGACTAAATCCTAATATGCAAGATGTAGTTAAGAAAGAGATTAGTAAACTGCTAGATGCAGGTTTAATTTATCCAATCTCTGATAGTCCATGGGTAAGCCCAGTTCAATGCGTGCCTAAGAAGGGTGGCATGACTGTCATTATAAATGAGAAAAATGAGCTTATTCCTACTAGGACTGTAACAGGATGGCGTGTATGTATTGATTATAGAAAATTAAATGACGCCACCAGAAAAGATCACTTTCCCTTACCTTTCATAGATCAAATGTTGGAAAGATTAGCCGGAAATAGTTACTATTGTTTTCTAGATGGATTTTCCGGATATTTTCAAATTCCAATAGCACCCGAGGACCAAGAGAAAACCACATTCACATGCCCTTATGGTACTTTTGCTTACAAACGCATGCCATTTGGACTTTGTAACGCCCCTGCAACCTTTCAAAGGTGTATGATGGCGATTTTTCACGACATGATAGAAGAATGCATGGAAGTATTCATGGATGACTTTTCAGTCTTCGGTGATACATTTAAATCATGTTTAGTTAATCTGGAACGAATGCTAATTAGATGCGAAAAATCAAATCTAGTACTTAATTGGGAGAAATGCCATTTCATGGTTAAAGAAGGCATCGTTCTTGGACATAAAATTTCAAAAGAAGGAATTGAAGTGGATAGAGCTAAAGTAGATGTAATTGCTAAACTTCCACATCCCACCAATGTTAGAGAAGTTAGGAGTTTTCTAGGGCATGCCGGTTTTTACCGACGTTTCATAAAAGATTTTTCAAAAATTGCCACTCCTATGAATAAACTCCTAGAAAAGGATGCGCCATTCATCTTTTCAGATGAGTGTATCAAATCTTTTAATATTCTTAAAGAAAAACTCACTAATGCACCGATCATGATAACACCAAATTGGAATCTACCATTTGAACTAATGTGCGATGCAAGTGATTTTGCAATGGGAGCCGTTTTAGGACAAAGGATTGAAAAACGATTTCAACGTATATATTATGCTAGTAAGACGTTACAAGGAGCACAAACAAACTATACAACTACTGAAAAAGAACTCCTTGCTATTGTCTTTGCTTTTGACAAATTTCGATCATATCTCGTTCTAGCAAAAACAGTGGTCTATACCGACCATTCTGCTCTTAGATACCTATTTTCAAAACAAGATGCTAAACCAAGATTAATCCGTTGGATCTTACTCTTACAAGAGTTTGATATTGAAATCCGAGATAAAAGAGGAGCAGAAAATCTCGCCGCTGATCATCTTTCTCGTCTTGAAAATCCCGAATTAGAAGTTCTAAATGAATCGGCCATACAAGACAACTTTCCTGATGAATATCTATTGAAGATAGATTATAATGAATTCCCATGGTTTGCAAACTATGCAAACTACTTAGTTTGTGGATTCCTTGAAAAAGGATTATCGTACCAAAGACGAAAGAAATTCTTCAGTGATATAAAACACTATTTCTGGGAAGATCCACACCTGTTTAAAAGTTGTCCCGATGGAATAATACGCCGATGTGTATTTGGAGATGAAGCTAGTAAAATTTTAAACCATTGTCACACAGGACCAACAGGAGGGCATTATGGGCCTCAACTAACAGCAAGAAAAGTTTATGAAGCTGGATTCTATTAGCCTACAATTTACAAAGACACACACCTTCTTTGCAAATCCTATGATGCTTGTCAAAGGGCCGGAAAAATAAGTCAACATGATGAAATGCCACAAAATGTCATCCAAGTATGTGAAGTATTTGACATTTGGGGTATTGATTTTATGGGTCCATTTCCAAAATCTCATAATAATCTATATATACTCGTAGCCATTGATTATGTATCTAAATGGGTGGAAGCACAAGCTCTCCCAACTAACGATGCACGAGTTGTAGTCAACTTTTTAAAACGTCTTTTTGCAAGGTTTGGAACACCGAAAGCTTTAATAAGTGATCGGGGAACTCATTTTTGTAATAATCAACTTGAGAAAGTTCTCAAACGTTATGGAGTAACTCATAAAATCTCAACCGCATATCATCCACAAACAAGTGGACAAGTTGAAAATACCAACCGAGCCTTAAAACGTATTCTAGAGAAAACCGTAGGATCAAATCCGAAGGAATGGTCCATGAAATTGGAGGATGCACTCTAGGCTTTTAGAACAGCCTACAAAACTCCAATTGGAACCACACCTTTTAGACTTGTTTATGGAAAAGCATGTCATCTTCCAGTAGAAATTGAACACAAAGCATTTTGGGCTTTGAAGACATGTAATCTTGATTTACATGAAGCCGGACGTCTACGATTAAGTCAACTAAACGAATTAGAAGAATTAAGACATGAAGCATACGAAAATTCGTTAATCTATAAAGAAAGAACGAAGAAATGGCATGATAAAAGAATCAGAAGTTCAAAATAATTTAAAGAAGGAGACAGAGTTCTTCTTTTCAATTCACGATTCAAGCTATTTCCTGGAAAATTGAAATCAAGATGGTCTGGACCATTCATAGTCAAAAGAGTTTTCCCATACGGAACGATAGAATTAATAAATTCAAATGGGATTGAATTTAAAGTTAATGGTCACAGAGTTAAACATTACATACATGGTCCGATGGAAGTCGACAACGAAGTTAATCACAATTTCGACACCACAGCTAACTAAGTGTGGGGAGAACCAAGTCTTTAAAGGATAATATGTATTTCTGTTAGAGTTAGATTGTCTGTTTTCGTGTAGTTCTCGAAAATGGAACCCGGATGGTCTTTCCCTAGCAGACCCTAAAGAACTAGTCTTCTCCCCCCATTCTGAATTTTTATTTTTTTTAGGTTTTTACAAAATGAAGACTGCCTGTGAACTAAACCATGGTCTAATGCTACACGCTTTGATCACTAAAAGAAATAATGACATACTACCAAGTGAACTAGTATCAGTAATCAGAGAAAGAATGGACGGAGTTAGAAAAGAATCCAGATGCGAAGATAATAAGTTACAATTTGGTAAAGGAAAATCAAAATCCGCAGCAAAAAGAAGAGCACGACACCCAGAAAGATGTCACAAATGCGGAAAATGGTCACATGGAGGTAAATGTTCAAATAATCAAACCTATTCAAATACCGAATTTGTTACTTTATGCAGAGACGGACCGTTCATATGTTTAGAAGAAAAGACACTGAATGCTCGAGGTTACGCCTATGTAGCCATGGAAAACCAATTAAACCGACTATCTTATGAATGGGATAGATCATATAACTAAGAAATCTATTTCACAGGTATGTTTGTACAGTTTTTATTTTTATTTTTATTTTTAACCTTTTGATAATAAACGCTAATTTGTTCGCTAAAAAGTATTAAATTGGTATTGAATAAAATTAGGTTTGGCGACCGAAATTATTGATATCATTCAAAAAAAAATTTATTACATCACTGCGAAATTTAACGTTTATTCTTAAGGTATAAATATCTTTAAACAATCAACCCAAAATATTTCAAAAATTCGTCATGAGTTAAATTAGGTTTTGGAACCGAAATTACTTTACCGAAAAGAGGGGCGCATATTTTTGATAATATTTGATTGATTAAAGTGGGATAAAAAGACAAAAAGATTTTTAATTTTATTTTTACCATGTTTTTAAAATTAATATTTAAATCTTAAATTAATATTGTAAACTTTGTAAAAAAATATATATATATTCAAAATTGTAAATATTTGAAAAAATTAATATAAGTTTGGTGTGAATTTATAATATGAATTTTTAAATTAAGATTGGTGTGAATTTTTAATTTTTAAAATATGAATTTTTAATTTTATGCATTTCAAATTTTAAGTTTGGTGTGAATTTTTAATATAAATTTTGAATTTTATATTTAAGTTGTGTGAATTTAAAAACAAAAATTTACTCTATCTCATTAAGTTAAAAATATGATTTTTAAAATTCGTCGTAAGTTGAAGACTAGGTCTTTGAACCGAAATTGCTTTACCCGAGGGAGGGACGAGAACTTTTATTATCATTATTTTTAAATCTTATTGAATTAAAGTATGCCAAAAACATAAAAAAAAAAAAAACCCAAAAATCTTAGCTTTTAAAACAATCGCTACAAAAAGACAAATTTTAAAATTTTGTCGAGGGACGGACTAGGACATCGATCCGAAACGACCTCGTCCTAAATAACAAGGGAAAAAAAATTTTAAAATTAATTACTTAATTGTTTTAATAAGTTAATGATTATAAAAAAAAAAAAAAAAAAAAAAACCAAACTCCGCGACTCGCGGAGTTTGGAGCTTTAATCTCCGCGACTCGCGGAGGGGTCGAAAAATCAGAAAAAAATATAAACACCCGAACTGATCAGTCCCAACACACAAAAAAAAAAAACTGCGAAAACCTGCGCGAAAAACCCGAAAAATACACCCCAAAATCACAATTTTTAACCGTTAATCATCAAATCTTTTGCTAAAATCATGTTGAGAAGGATGCTATCTAGGAATTACTCAAGAAAAACGGTAAATTTCTACACCTAAACACCATTTAATCCGAAATTTAGTGTTCTTGAGCAATTTTTTGCCCAATTTGATTTTGATGCTTTTTAGTGTAATTAGCCTTAAATTGTTTATGTATTATGCTTGTATAACCTAAATTGATGTTGTTTAACATGATTAGAAGCCTTAAACTTCAAATTTTGAGTAATCTAGGGTTTGTGTTCTTGAGCAAATTTGGGGCTTTTTGATATAAACAGGTTATGGCCGATTTTTGTCATGAATTGTTGCTAAATTGAGTAGTGTAACATGTCTAGGTAGTTAAATGATCCAAACTTTGAGCCTAAACATGATTTTGAGAATTAAAGTGGACTTTTTCAAGTCTAAAATTCATGAACTTGATTTTTGAAAGATAATGCCATTTGAGACTTGTTTAATTGCTAGTAATGATTATTTTGACATGTTATTTGAGTTGAATGATTATGAACTTGGCAAACATTTTCGTATATACTTATTTGAAAAAGTGTAGATTTGATGAAAATATGAAAATAAGCTTAAGTTTGATATAAATTGATAATGTCATTGTAATTATTTTGATTGATGATTTTGCTGACACTAATGCATATTTGTATGCACAAAATTTGTGTTTGATGTGTTTTGCAGACTGAAAGGGGTGAATCTTCATCCCAAGCCCGCAATGCTCCTGCTGAGAATGTGGAACAACAGGAGGTGGATAACTACTACAAGCAGGATATACCTCATCCAGTCATGACCTTTTCCGATATGCACTTGGAAGAGTTGCACCCGAACCTGAGATTTGACAGACTTTGGATAGATTATCCAAAATATCAAAGGGGTTTGCATACTCTTCATTCTAAGGTTGTTGAGGTACCGAGGGTCATAGAATGGGGACCCTTAGAAGCTGTAGAATTGGCCGGGCCAATTAGGGAATTACTTGTACAGAGGTATGGTAATTCTACTTTTAATGACTGGGTACGTTTATTCACCATGCGTAGACCTGTATATAAAGTATGGTGTGAAGAATTGTTATGTAGTATAGAGTTGAATGATCGGGTAGCTAGTTTAACCGATCATTCTTTTATTAGATTTTTGTTAGGCGGTTCGATGCGCCACATGTCTTTACTGGACATGGCTCAGGCTTTACGTATATATACGCCTGAGGAGTTAGCGTCTGCCGATTGTAAAGGATTGATACTAAACGGTAGAAAGATAGATGAAAATTTTGATACACACGGTGTGTGGAGTCAAATGACAAGCCATCACCGTTTCAAAGGGGGAAATTACTCTTATTTGGATATAGATAGAGCCGAATTAAGAGTGATTCATAGGTTTTTAGCTAATTCGATTACACAAAGGGGTAAAAACAAGGAAAAATTAAATGAACAGGATTTGTTTTACCATATGTGTATTCGAGACCCACAAAGCGCTGTAAGTATACCATATTGTGTGGGTTATTATTTATCAGCTATGGTTCGGGGGATGAGACCGCATAGCATAATAGGAGGTGGTATTTTTATTACTTTGATTGGTGAATATCTCGGTGTGGATATAAGTCGGGGGATTATTAGTAGAAGAACCGGAACCCCGCGATACTATAGGTTTAAATGTATACCATGGTGCGAAAGTTTTGAAGAGGCGAAATAACGCCGCAGTACGATACCATGGTAGACATCCACAGGTGGAGAGAAACCAACAGCAAGGTAATGTAGGAGGGGGAATGAGATGCAAGAAATGCAAAGGTTTATAGCTTCTCAGGAATACGAAAATGCTAGACAGAGAGCATTTGAAGATTGGCAAGTTAATCAGAACCAAATCATAGCTCATTGCCAACATATAGGTAGAAACTATATTCCTACACCGAAACCCATCTTCCCTCCCTAGTCTATAGAGATGCAGCCACCGTATCCTACGTATGACCCTGCCGAAGCATTCTATAGCACCTATGGTTATGCCTGGAACCCCTATTGGTACCAATATCATCCTTAGTTTACTTATAATTTTTTTTATTTTGTAATTTGTAATTATTGATACGTTTAATACTTTTGTTAATATTGTAATCATTTTTATAATTATCTAACTTTTATTCTTAGATTTTAATAATTTTTGAATGTGGGGTAATATACCAAACTTCAAAAATATGTATATATGTTTGCAGTTTATCTTATGTACACAACAGGGTAAAACAACGCATTTTCAAAGACTGGCATTAAGTTCAGCAACAGCAACTAATTTTGACGACAAGATGCAAAATATATGTGAAATAACAACAAGACGGAATGAACAAATGATGTGCACCATTTATCATTCAGCAAACAAACGCCAATATATTTGGAAACTTTGGTAAAATTTAATCATTTTCACACAAATCACCCTCAATAATTTAAATTGTTACTGATTTCTTGCAAATGAGGGCATTGCAAGATCTTAAGTGTGGGAAGGGGTTAAATTCTTTCGGATTTTAAAAATTTTTACTTTATACACTTGGTTATCATTAAAAATATTAGTAAAGCAGTAGTTGTATTAGAATCTAGTGCTCTCTGATAATAAAGAACAGCCCTGGTCTTATATACTGACTACCCAATTCTAGTAAAATTTTTCAAAATTTTCAATTAAATGAACTAAAAATCATGTTTATACATATTTATGAACGATAAAACTAGGTTTTAACACCGAAATTATTGTTACCTCAAAAAGGACATAAATTGAGAAACAAACCAAAATGTTAAAATTCATTTAAAATGGAATAGAGGACGATAAAAAGGAAAATAAAAGCCAAGTGTGGGAAAATTTACCAAGTTATCTTAAACATATGTCACATATATCTGTAACAAATAACTGAAAATACTTTTGCTTTGGACTAAACTAAACTGTTTTACCCGATGAAAGAAAAGAAGAGATGGATCTACACGATGAATCAATTCCATCATTAAAAGGAAGTAAAGTCTTCCGAAAAAGACACGCGCTTCTTGATTTAGGTCATGAAGTTGTCGTCCAGACCAGCTGTAGGTTGACGAAAAATCTAGAAAAGTCATCACTAAAATCAGCAGGAAATCCACGGACCTCAGCATCAAACAGGGTCGCCAAGTGGTCAGATTTATCCTAACCATGAGAAGGATTTATCTCGTACAATGGGGGGGGGCACCATGCAAATTAGCTTGATAAGACTAATGAATCAGATCCCCAGAAAGGATAATCTCCTTAAAAGATCAAAAATCAGCTTTTAAGACGGATATTACTCAATCCTAGAGATTGACCTTAAAGATTGAGAATTACAAACTCATGGAATTCAATGATATCTAAACTCGAGCTTGAACGAGAAAATATTTTGATCAAAATTACAAACCGATTTGTTTTCTGAAAACCTATTTTCAATGCGTTCATTACCATTGAACGTAAAATCCTAGGAATTCACCTGGAATTCATTAGGTCACCTGAACTAAATCGGGTGTCAACCGTAAGAACGGTGGTTGCATAGTGGTCAAAGACAGGACCTTGTGCCATACCGAAAAATTATAAGGGTGAGCTTTACTATTGCTCCTACCAAGGATAGTAATTGCGTCCGACACGTTATAAACCATAATTAAAAGCATGTCAGGGGACATTGCCTTAACAGTTGCTTGTTCAACGCTTTCCTTTACAACCGGACGGTAGTTTGCCGAAAGGTAATATACGGGACAAGTAAACTGGACGTGTTGCTTTCCAAATACAAGGTTAGCAAATGGGTGACACAAAACCATAAGTTTTGAGCTAAAATTTTCAAATCTGAAACCCACCAAATCCACAAAAATATTTTACAAACACCGGTAAAGGGTTATTCCGGAAAACTTATCTAGGGTAAAAACTAGATTTAATTTTCAAAAGATCAAATGTTTTCATAAAGATCCAATTTCCTTAATGGATCAAAATTTTTATAGTCATGTGGGACTGTAAACCATATCGTTACTACCATTGTTTATACCGCCGTATAGAAAATCACTGATGTACAAAGTGTGAAGAATAAAGAAGTGATTCTAGTATTTCAAGACGATATTGCTTGAGGACAAGCAACGCTCAAGTGTGGGAATATTTGATAATGCTAAAAACGAACATATATTTCATAGCATTATTCCTCAAGAAAGACAAGCTTTTAGTTGAAATTGTTCTATTTACAAGTGATATTCGTTTAAATAATAAAAGGTGAAGACAAAAGACAGATTCGACGAATTGAAGACGCAAACGATCAAAAAGCTCAAAAGTACAAAAGACAATCAAAGAGGTTCCAATTATTGATAAGAAACGTCTCGAAATTACAAAAGTACAAGATTCAAAATGCAAAGTACAAAATATAAAATTGTACGCAAGGACGTTCGAAAATCCGGAACCGGGACCAGAGTCAACTCTCAACGCTCGACGCAACGGACTAAAAATTACAAGTTAACTATGTATATAAATATAATATAATATATAATTAATTATATTAATTATATATATATATTATATTTATAAATAAAAACCGTCGGCAGAGAAAGACTCCAAAGTTGTGAGCTGGAATTTCAAACTCCGCGACTCGCGGAGTTTGAAGGCAAAATATGCCGCGAGTCGCGGAGCCCCAAAATAAAAAACTGCCTATAAAGCCAACCGAATTCTGATCAAAATCATCATCTTTTTCTTCTTCTTCATATACGTAAAATATATATTTATAATTTATATTTTAATTTTAATTTTAATTTTAATTATAATTCTAATAATAAGGGTATGTTAGCGAATGTTGTAAGGGTGTAAGTCGAAATTCTGTCCGTGTAACGCTACGCTATTTTTAATCATTGTAAGTTATGTTCAACCTTTTTACATTAATGTCTCGTAGCTAAGTTATTATTATGCTTATTTAAAACGAAGTAATCATGATGTTGGGCTAATTACTAAAATTGGGTAATTGGGCTTTGTACCATAATTGGGGTTTGGACAAAAGAACGACACTTGTGGAAATTAGACTATGGGCTATTAATGGGCTTTATATTTGTTTAACTAAATGATAGTTTGTTAATGTTAATATAAAGATTTACAATTGGACGTCCTTATAAATTACCATATACACTCGATCGGACACGATGGGCGGGTTATTTATACGTACGAATAATCGTTCATTTAACCGGACACGGGAATGGATTAATAGCCACTAGAATAATTAAAACAGGGGTGAAATTACATTCAAGGGTAATTGGTGTAATTGCTAACAAAGTAGTAAAACCTTGGTTTACACGCAGTTGATAACCTGGTGTATTCATTAAACAAAGTATTAAAACCTTGTTACAATTCGAATCCCCAATTAGTTGGAATATTTAACTTCGGGTATAAGAATAATTTGAATAGGACACTCGCACTTTATATTTATGACTGATGGACTGTTATGGACAAAAACCAGACGGACATATTAAATAATCCAGGACAAAGGACAATTAACCCATGGGCATAAAACTAAAATCAACACGTCAAACATCATGATTACGGAAGTTTAAATAAGAATAATTCTTTTATTTCATATTTAATTTCCTTTATTTTATATTTAATTGCACTTCTAATTATCGCACTTTTATTTATTGTTATTTAATTGCACTTTTAATTATCGTCCTTTTTAATTATCGCAAATTTATTTTATCGCACTTTTATTATTCGCAATTTCATTATCGTTATTTACTTTACGCTTTAATTTAAGTCTTGTATTTATTTTATATTTTACATTAGGTTTTAACTGCGACTAAAGTTTTAAAATCGACAAACCGGTCATTAAACGGTAAAAACCCCCCTTTATAATAATAATATTACTTATATATATATTTGTATTTTTATAAAAGTAAACTAATATAGCGTTGAGCTTTGTTTAAAAAAAAAAAGATTCCCTGTGGAACGAACCGGACTTACTAAAAACTACACTACTGTACGATTAGGTACACTGCCTATAAGTGTTGTAGCAAGGTTTAAGTATATCCATTCTATAAATAAATAAATATCTTGTGTAAAATTGTATCGTACTTAATAGTATTTCGCACTAAAAATAATACTATTCTATATACTACCCCGCTGCACATCAATAGTATATAGACAAAATTCATATCTTAGCACATCTGTAGACTTGCTTGACATATGCTGTAGGTCCTCTTGTAGTCTATGAAATCTTTAGTATTATATATATAGATATTCTATATAGCTAGAATATCATCCTCTATTCGAAAATCATTTCACATTGAAGATCCTTTCCGTTCACCAAATTGTCCCCTTGGCGATGAACCTGAAGCACTTACCGGTGAACCTGTTCGAAATACCATTTTCTCTCTCATTTATAGAGTATCTCATCTCGAATATATACTTTCCCATATTTCGAATCTTATTCATCCGCTCGCTTCAACTGCCAATCATTTCGGTGTACTAACAGAAGTTAACGAATTTCGCGCTCGTGTGACGGCTTTGGATAACATGGTACGAGGATTACAAATACCAACAACAGCACCAGCAGCATAACCTGTACCGCCAGTAACATCAACATCGCAATCTTCGGTACCAGCATCATCATCGGCATCAACAGTACCACCATCATCTGAAATGTCCCGTTCTTATTGATTAAAAACGTTCCATATTAATTGATTTCGTTGCGAGGTTTTGACCTCTATATGAGACGTTTTTCAAAGACTGCATTCATTTTAAAACAAACCATAACCTTTATTTCATCAATAAAGGTTTAAAAAGCTTTACGTAGATTATCAAATAATGATAATCTAAAATATCCTGTTTACACACGACCATTACATAATGGTTTACAATACAAATATGTTACAACAAAATAAGTTTCTTGAATGCAGTTTTTACACAATATCATACAAGCATGGACTCCAAATCTCATCCTTATTTAAGTATGCGACAGCGGAAGCTCTTAATAATCACCTGAGAATAAACATGCTTAAAACGTCAACAAAAATGTTGGTGAGTTATAGGTTTAACCTATATATATCAAATCATAATAATAGACCACAAGATTTCATATTTCAATACGCATCCCATACATAGAGATAAAAATCATTCATATGGTGAACACCTGGTAACCGACATTAACAAGATGCATATATAAGAATATCCCCATCATTCCGGGACACCCTTTAGATATGATATAAATTTCGAAGTACTAAAGCATCCGGTACTTTGGATGGGGCTTGTTGGGCCCGATAGATCTATCTTTAGGATTCACGTCAATTAGGGTGTCTGTTCCCTAATTCTTAGATTACCAGACTTAATAAAAAGGGGCATATTCGATTTCGATAATTCAACCATAGAATGTAGTTTCACGTACTTGTGTCTATTTTGTAAATCATTTATAAAACCTGCATGTATTCTCATCCCAAAAATATTAGATTTTAAAAGTGGGACTATAACTCACTTTCACAGATTTTTACTTCGTCGGGAAGTAAGACTTGGCCACTGGTTGATTCACGAACCTATAACAATATATACACATATATCAAAGTATGTTCAAAATATATTTACAACACTTTTAATATATTTTGATGTTATAAGTTTATTAAGTCAGCTGTCCTCGTTAGTAACCTACAACTAGTTGTCCACAGTTAGATGTACAGAAATAAATTGATAAATATTATCTTGAATCAATCCACGACCCAGTGTATACTTATCTCAGTATTGATCACAACTCAAACTATATATATTTTGGAATCAACCTCAACCCTGTATAGCTAACTCCAACATTCACATATAGAGTGTCTATGGTTGTTCCGAAATATATATAGATGTGTCGACATGATAGGTCGAAACATTGTATACGTGTCTATGGTATCTCAAGATTACATAATATACAATACAAGTTGATTAAGTTATGGTTGGAATAGATTTGTTACCAATTTTCACGTAGCTAAAATGAGAAAAATTATCCAATCTTGTTTTACCCATAACTTCTTCATTTTAAATCCGTTTTGAGTGAATCAAATTGCTGTGGTTTCATATTGAACTCTATTTTATGAATCTAAACAGAAAAGTATAGGTTTATAGTCGGAAAAATAAGTTACAAGTCGTTTTTGTAAAGGTAGTCATTTCAGTCGAAAGAACGACGTCTAGATGACCATTTTAGAAAACATACTTCCACTTAGAGTTTAACCATAATTTTTGGATATAGTTTCATGTTCATAATAAAAATCATTTTCTCAGAATAACAACTTTTAAATCAAAGTTTATCATAGTTTTTAATTAACTAACCCAAAACAGCCCGCGGTGTTACTACGACGGCGTAAATCCGGTTTTACGGTGTTTTTCGTGTTTCCAGGTTTTAAATCATTAAGTTAGCATATCATATAGATATAGAACATGTGTTTAGTTGATTTTAAAAGTCAAGTTAGAAGGATTAACTTTTGTTTGCGAACAAGTTTAGAATTAACTAAACTATGTTCTAGTGATTACAAGTTTAAACCTTCGAATAAGATAGCTTTATATGTATGAATCGAATGATGTTATGAACATCATTACTACCTTAAGTTCCTTGGATAAACCTACTGGAAAATAGAAAAATAGATCTAGCTTCAACGGATCCTTGGATGGCTCGAAGTTCTTGAAGCAGAATCATGACACGAAAACAAGTTCAAGTAAGATCATCACTTGAAATAAGATTGTTATAGTTATAGAAATTGAACCAAAGTTTGAATATGATTATTACCTTGTATAAGAATGATAACCTACTGTAAGAAACAAAGATTTCTTGAGGTTGGATGATCACCTTACAAGATTGGAAGTGAGCTAGCAAACTTGAAAGTATTCTTGATTTTATGTAACTAGAACTTGTAAAATATATGAAGAACACTTAGAACTTGAAGATAGAACTTTAGAGAGATCAATTAGATGAAGAAAATTGAAGAATGAAAGTGTTTGTAGGTGTTTTTGGTCGTTGGTGTATGGATTAGATATAAAGAATATGTAATTTTGTTTTCATGTAAATAAGTCATGAATGATTACTCATATTTTTGTAATTTTATGAGATATTTCATGCTAGTTGCCAAATGATGGTTCCCACATGTGTTAGGTGACTCACATGGGCTGCTAAGAGCTGATCATTGGAGTGTATATACCAATAGTACATACATCTAAAAGCTGTGTATTGTACGAGTACGAATACGGGTGCATACGAGTAGAATTGTTGATGAAACTGAACGAGGATGTAATTGTAAGCATTTTTATTAAGTAGAAGTATTTTGATAAGTGTATTGAAGTCTTTCAAAAGTGTATAAATACATATTAAAACACTACATGTATATACATTTTAACTGAGTCGTTAAGTCATCGTTAGTCGTTACATGTAAGTGTTGTTTTGAAACCTTTAGGTTAACGATCTTGTTAAATGTTGTTAACCCAATGTTTATAATATCAAATGAGATTTTAAATTATTATATTATCATGATATTATCATGTATGAATATCTCTTAATATGATATATATACATTAAATGTCTTTACAACGATAATCGTTACATATATGTCTCGTTTAAAAATCATTAAGTTAGTAGTCTTGTTTTTACATATGTAGTTCATTGTTAATATACTTAATGATATGTTTACTTATCATAGTATCATGTTAACTATATATATATCCATATATATGTCATCATATAGTTTTTACAAGTTTTAACGTTCGTGAATCACCGGTCAACTTGGGTGGTCAATTGTCTATATGAAACATATTTCAATTAATCAAGTCTTAACAAGTTTGATTGCTTAACATGTTGGAAACATTTAATCATGTAAATATCAATCTCAATTAATATATATAAACATGGAAAAGTTCGGGTCACTACAGTACCTACCCGTTAAATAAATTTCGTCCCGAAATTTTAAGCTGTTGAAGGTGTTGACGAATCTTCTGGAAATAGATGCGGGTATTTCTTCTTCATCTGATCTTCATGCTCCCAGGTGAACTCGGGTCCTCTACGAGCATTCCATCGAACCTTAACAATTGGTATCTTGTTTTGCTTAAGTCTTTTAACCTCACGATCCATTATTTCGACGGGTTCTTCGATGAATTGAAGTTTTTCGTTGATTTGGATTTCATCTAACGGAATAGTGAGATCTTCTTTAGCAAAATATTTCTTCAAATTCGAGACGTGGAAAATGTTATGTACAGCCGCGAGTTGTTGAGGCAACTCTAGTCGGTAAGCTACTGGTCCGACACGATCAATAATCTTGAATGGTCCAATATACCTTGGATTTAATTTCCCTCGTTTACCAAATCGAACAACGCCTTTCCAAGGTGCAACTTTAAGCATGACCATCTCTCCAATTTCAAATTCTATATCTTTTCTTTTAATGTCAGCGTAGCTCTTTTGTCGACTTTGGGCGGTTTTCAACCGTTGTTGAATTTGGATGATCTTCTCGGTAGTTTCTTGTATAATCTCCGGACCCGTAATCTGTCTATCCCCCACTTCACTCCAACAAATCGGAGACCTGCACTTTCTACCATAAAGTGCTTCAAACGGAGCCATCTCAATGCTTGAATGGTAGCTGTTGTTGTAGGAAAATTCTGCTAACGGTAGATGTCGATCCCAACTGTTTCCGAAATCAATAACACATGCTCGTAGCATGTCTTCAAGCGTTTGTATCGTCCTTTCGCTCTGCCCATCAGTTTGTGGATGATAGGCAGTACTCATGTCTAGACGAGTTCCTAATGCTTGCTGTAATGTCTGCCAGAATCTTGAAATAAATCTGCCATCCCTATCAGAGATAATAGAGATTGGTATTCCATGTCTAGAGACGACTTCCTTCAAATACAGTCGTGCTAACTTCTCCATCTTGTCATCTTCTCTTATTGGCAGGAAGTGTGCTGATTTGGTGAGACGATCAACTATTACCCAAATAGTATCAAAACCACTTGCAGTCCTTGGCAATTTAGTGATGAAATCCATGGTAATGTTTTCCCATTTCCATTCCGGGATTTCGGGTTGTTGAAGTAGACCTGATGGTTTTTGATGCTCAGCTTTGACCTTAGAACACGTCAAACATTCTCCTACGTATTTAGCAACATCGGCTTTCATACCCGGCCACCAAAAATGTTTCTTGAGATCCTTGTACATCTTCCCCGTTCCAGGATGTATTGAGTATCTGGTTTTATGAGCTTCTCTAAGTACCATTTCTCTCATATCTCCAAATTTTGGTACCTAAATCCTTTCAGCCCTATATCGGGTTCCGTCTTCCCGAATATTAAGATGCTTCTCCGATCCTTTGGGTATTTCATCCTTTAAATTTCCCTCTTTTAAAACTCCTTGTTGCGCCTCCTTTATTTGAGTAGTAAGGTTATTATGAATCATTATATTCATAGATTTTACTCGAATGGGTTCTCTGTCCTTCCTGCTCAAGGCATCGGCTACCACATTTGCCTTCCCCGGGTGGTAACGAATCTCAAAGTCGTAATCATTCAACAATTCAATCCACCTACGCTGCCTCATATTCAGTTGTTTCTGATTAAATATGTGTTGAAGACTTTTATGGTCGGTATATATAATACTTTTGACCCCATATAAGTAGTGCCTCTAAGTCTTTAATGCAAAAACAACCGCGCCTAATTCCAAATCATGCGTCGTATAATTTTGTTCGTGAATCTTCAATTGTCTAGACGCATAAGCAATCACCTTCGTTCATTGCATTAATACACAACCGAGACCTTGCTTTGATGCGTCATAATAAATCACAAAATCATCATTCCCTTCAGGCAATGACAATATAGGTGCCGTAGTTAGCTTTTTCTTCAATAACTGAAACGCTTTCTCTTGTTCATCATTCCATTCAAATTTCTTCCCTTTATGCGTTAATGCAGTCAAGGGTTTTGCTATTCTGGAAAAGTCTTGGATGAACCTTCTGTAGTAACCAGCTAGTCCTAAAAACTGGCGTATGTGTTTCGGAGTTTTCGGGGTTTCCCACTTTTCAACAGTTTCTATCTTTGCCGGATCCACCTTAATACCTTCTTTGTTCACTATGTGACCGAGGAATTGAACTTCTTCCAACCAAAATGCACACTTTGAAAACTTAGCGTACAATTCTTCCTTCCTCAATACTTCTAACACCTTTCTCAAATGTTCACCGTGTTCTTGGTCATTCTTTGAGTAATTAAGTATGTCATCAATGAAAACAATGACAAACTTGTCAAGGTATGGTCCACACACTCGGTTCATAAGGTCCATGAACACAGCTGGTGCATTAGTTAAACCAAACGGCATGACCATAAACTCGTAATGACCGTAACGTGTTCTGAAAGCAGTCTTTGGAATATCATCTTCTTTCACCCGCATTTGATGATACCCAGAACGTAAGTCAATCTTTGAATAAACAGACGAGCCTTGTAGTTGATCAAATAAGTCGTCGATTCTCGGTAGTGGGTAGCGGTTCTTGATGGTAAGTTTGTTCAACTCTCGGTAGTCGATACACAACCTGAATGTACCATCTTTCTTCTTGACAAACAAAACAGGAGCTCCCCACGGTGATGTGCTTGGTCGAATGAAACCACGCTCTAAAAGTTCTTGTAATTGGCTTTGCAGTTCTTTCATCTCGTTGGGTGCGAGTCTGTAAGGAGCACGAGCTATTGGTGCAGCTCCTGGTACAAGATCTATTTGAAATTCAACGGATCGATGTGGGGGTAATCCCGGTAATTCTTTCAGAAATACATCGGGAAATTCTTTTGCGACGGGAACATCATTGATGCTCTTTTCTTCAGTTTGTACTTTCTCGACGTGTGCTAGAACAGCATAGCAACCTTTTCTTATTAGTTTTTGTGCCTTCAAATTACTAATAAGATGTAGCTTCGTGTTGCCCTTTTCTCCGTACACTATTAAGGGTTTTCCTTTTTCTCGTATAATGCGAATTGCATTTTTGTAACAAACGATCTCTGCTTTCACTTCTTTCAACCAGTCCATACCAATTATCACATCAAAACTCCCTAACTCTACTGGTATCAAATCAATCTTAAATGTTTCGCTAACCAGTTTAATTTCTCGATTCCGACATATATTATCTGCTGAAATTAATTTACCATTTGCTAATTCGAGTAAAAATTTACTATCCAAAGGCGTCAATGGACAACTTAATTTAGCACAAAAATCTCTACTCATATAGCTTCTATCCGCACCCGAATCAAATAAAACGTAAGCAGATTTATTGTCAATAAGAAACGTACCCGTAACAAGCTCCGGGTCTTCCTGTGCCTCTGCCGCATTAATATTGAAAACTCTTCCGCGGCCTTGTCCATTCGTGTTCTCCTGGTTCGGGCAATTTCTAATAATGTGGCCTGGTTTTCCACATTTATAACAAACTACATTGGCATAACTTGCTCCGACACTACTTGCTCCGCCATTACTCGTTTCGACACCATTTGTTCCTTTCGTTCTATTAACCCCTGGTCCGTAGACCTCACACTTCACTGCGCTATGACCGTTTCTTTTACACTTGTTGCAAAATTTGGTGCAGAACCTCGAGTGATACTTTTCACACCTTTGGCATAGCTGCTTCTGATTGTTGTTGTTGTTGCGGTTATTATTGTTGTTGGGATGATTGTTGTAGTTGTTGTTGTTGTTGTTGTTGTTGTTGTTGTTGGGCCATTTGTTGTAGTTGCGATTGATGTTGCGATTGTTGGGATAATTGTTGCGATTATTGTTGTAATTGCTGTTGTTGTTGTATTGGTGATTCTTATCACCGTTTTCCTCCCACTTTCTTTTGACTTGCTTCACATTGGCCTCTTCAGCAGTCTGTTCTTTAATTCTTTCTTCAATCTGGTTCACTAGTTTGTGAGCCATTCTACATGCCTGTTGTATGGAGGCGGGCTCGTGTGAACTTATATCTTCTTGGATTCTTTCCGGTAATCCTTTCACAAACGCGTCGATCTTCTCTTCCTCATCTTCGAATGCTCCCGGACACAATAGGCACAATTCTGTGAATCGTCTTTCGTACGTGGTAATATCAAATCCTTGGGTTCGTAACCCTCTAAGTTCTGTCTTGAGCTTATTGACCTCGGTTCTGGGACGGTACTTCTCGTTCATCAAGTGCTTGAATGCTGACCACGGTAGTGCGTAAGCATCATCTTGTCCCACTTGCTCTAGATAGGTATTCCACCATGTTAACGCAGAACCTGTGAAGGTATGCGTAGCGTACTTCACTTTGTCCTCTTCAGTACACTTACTTATGGCAAACACCGATTCGACCTTCTCGGTCCACCGTTTCAATCCGATTGGTCCTTCGGTTCCATCAAATTCCAAAGGTTTGCAGGCAGTGAATTCTTTGTAGGTGCATCCTACACGATTTCCTGTACTGCTAGATCCAAGGTTATTGTTGGTATGTAGCGCAGCCTGTACTACGGCTATGTTTGAAGCTAGAAAAGTACGAAATTCCTCTTCATTCATATTCACGGTGTGTCGAGTAGTCGGTGCCATTTCCTTCAAAATAGTCAAATGGAACAAGTTAATCATACAGAATATTAAGAGTAGTTAATAGTATTTCGTAGCATAATATGAACTCATTTATAAAAGCTTTTTCTTCATATTAGCGTTTTATAAGTTTAAATTCGGGTAGTACCTACCCGTTAAGTTCATACTTAGTAGCTAATATACAATTCAACTACTACAATTCTATATGAAAAACTGATTATAATAATATTTCGCGTTCAAACTTTTATACAATATTTTACAAACTTACAATACCGCTTATTTTACATAAAGCATGAAATATAGCACACAATAACTTTGATACAAGATAGTTGTGAAGATAATTCTAGCTAGTACACAAGTCGTTCAGCAAAGGCAATAATGACACGTAATTCATACGTCCAGAAACAAGTCATGCATTCTGGTTTTACTAGGACTACTTCCCATCCTTGGTCTTGTGGAACATAACCGTTATGGCCGTTGATAAGACAGCGTGTTGTAACGTCGTCAAAGGGACGAGGGTTACGTAATGTCCAACAGTCCCGTAACAATCTAAAAACCTCATTTCTTACCCCAATTACCGACTCCGTCACTTGTGGAAACGTTTTGTTTAATAGCTGTAGCCCGATGTTCTTTTTCTCACTTTGGTGAGAAGCGAACATTACTAACCCATAAGCATAGCATGCTTCTTTATGTTGCATGTTAGCCGCTTTTTCTAAATCATGAAGTCCTATATTCGGATACATTGAGTCAAAATAATTTCTTAACCCGTTGCGTAAAATAGCATTTGGGTTCCCCGCAATATATGCGTCAAAGTAAACACATCGTAACTTATGGGTTTCCCAATGTGATATCCCCCATCTTTCAAACGAAAGTCTCTTATAAACCAAGACATTCTTGGAACGTTCTTCGAATGTCTTACAAACTGATCTCGCCTTAAGTAGTTGTGCCGAGGAATTTTGACCGACTCTAGACAAGATTTCATCAATCATGTCTCCGGGTAGGTCTCTTAAAATATTGGGTTGTCTATCCATTTTGTGTTTTTATACTGTAAAATAGACAAGAGTTAGATTCATAAAAAAAAAAAATACTTATTAATACAAGCAATTTTTACAAATATCATAAAGCATAAGCACACTATATTACATATATTACACCACATGAATACAAATATCTTATTCCGACTCGCTCGTTTCTTCTTCTTCGGTTTTGGTTCGTTTTGCCAAGTTTCTAGGGATATATGATGTTCCCCTAATACGAGCCGTCGTTATCCACATTGGTTTAGAAAAACCGTGTGGTTTAGAGGTTCCCGGGTCATTGTTACAACTTAAGGACTTCGGGGGTTGACGATACATATAAAGTTCATCGGGGTTGGAATTAGATTTCTCTATTTTTATGCCCTTTCCCTTATTATTTTCTTTTGCCTTTTTAAATTCAGTTGGGGTAATTTCTATAACATCATTGGAATTCTCGTCGGAATCCGATTCATCGGAGAATTGGTAATCCTCCCAATATTTTGCTTCCTTGGCGGAAACACCATTGACCATAATTAACCTTGGTCGGTTGGTTGAGGATTTTCTTTTACTTAACCGTTTTATTATTTCCCCCACCGGTTCTATTTCTTCATCCGGTTCCGATTCTTCTTCCGGTTCCGATTCTTCTTCCGGTTCCGACTCTTCTTCCGGTTCCTCTTCGGGAACTTGTGAATCAGTCCACGAATCATTCCAATTTACATTTGACTCTTCATTATTATTAGGTGAGTCAATGGGACTTGTTCTAGAGGTAGACATCTATCACATAATATCAAACGCGTTAAGAGATTAATATATCACATAATATTCACATGTTAAAAATATATAGTTTCCAACAAAATTTGTTAAGCAATCATTTTTCAAGTAAACACGGTCGAAGTCCAGACTCACTAATGCATCCTAACAAACTCGATAAGACACACTAATGCAAAATTCTGGTTCTCTAAGACCAATGCTCGGATACCAACTGAAATGTCCCGTTCTTATTGATTAAAAACGTTCCATATTAATTGATTTCGTTGCGAGGTTTTTGTTGGGATTTAACAAGTTTGAAACTCTTAAAACCATTTAAGATTATAATCAAAACGGAAGCGTGTAATTACAAATTAAACTTGTTATCTTTAAACCAATTAAAGCCAAATCCCTTCTTGGATCAAGTTGTGAATATTATGCTTACTAATTAACAAGAAAAGATAGAATTTTATACCTCCTTAAACTAAGTTTAAGGGCTGAAAAATGCTTGAATGATGATGAGAAAGATGATGAAACAAAGTACCAACACACCCTTGTATTGGCTAGACTTTAAGCACCTTGAATCCTAGCTTCAAACCCTCTTTCTTCTCTTTGTAAAAACCGAACAGCAACACCTCTGAAAAGTGCAGAAACTAATGAAGGAGATGATGAGAATGTAGCCTCTAACTTGAAGCCTCAAGTGTAGTATACCCCAAGCTTTGATCACCAACACACCCTTTGTATTTAGTTAGGATTTAGAACACTTGAATGTGATCAAAGAGCAAGCAAAGGAACCTCCTTTTTCCTCCAAAACAGTTCGGCAATGGGGGCTGCTCAACCAGAATTTTGAATTCACTTTTATGTGTATTATGCTCTCACTCTTGAGTTAAGGCCTTGGTTAATACATAAGCATGCACCTTGGCACTTGTGTGTTATTAAAAGTAAACATAAACAAGGCATGCTTGTGAGTCTTGGAGTCACAAATTCTGCACTATATATATATTATATAACAATGTATTTATACATATATGTAAACTAGATATATATATAAAACATGTATATATTTTTATGTTACTTTTATATTTTATAAACCCTTTTATAAAATATAACACAATATAATCATTTAAACTTATAAACAATTATATATAAATTATCCAAATAATTTATCTCAAGTGATAACATTTTGAAAAACTGATTTTCTAAAATCCAAGTGTCGCGTATTTATTTAATGATCCATTCATTAAGATTAAATACGATTAAGGTGTCGGCAAGCTTGTTATTGGGTATGACCCGACTTGGATCATAACATATTAGCCACATTAATTCAATATGTCTCTTGGGCATACGAAAAACCTTCAATCTCCCACTTGCACGAGAAACATATGAATTAATGCAAGTGATGGATACCACCTAACGACCGTCCATCACCCCCAATATGTTATGACTTTGTGCCATTCAATAACATCATCCATTTCGAGTTCCCATCTCGAATATGAATAGGTAAATCTTTCATAGTATCCTTTCGTCCTAGATGTCATGTTAAATCCAAGAGACACAGAGTGATCACTCTCTTATAGATTTAAATTTATCAGGCCTTAAACATCTGACTCTCAACGAATAAGAGGGACAAATTCCATCTTGACTACATATGTCCTAAATACATACCATGCATTATACCTGAGCTCTTCCTTATGAACTACCATATTTCAGAATAGCGAAAGAAAGAATCAAGGCACAATACCTGGTAAATATCCGAACCCAATACGTATCTCAGGTCAGAGGATACAATGATATTCGCCTTTACTCAAGATTACATGTGATCAACCACAAAGGCTCCATTTAGTAAATCTTGAGAGCGGGTCTTCCAATATTTGTATCCAACAAATATCTATGAACCTTGGTTGCAACCTTGCCCCACATTCATCCCGTGAATGTATACCAATCCAAGTTCACAATAGTCTAAACCTCACATTTGCTCCCACAAATGTGATCGACTACGGAATTTAGAATAATTACTTATTCATGGATAAAATATGCAAAATAGGAACATAACTCAAAATAAATTAATACCATAATTATATTAATGAGTTTGAACAATTTCGTTCCGTTACAATACTTAAAATAGATCATGACCAATCACTAGAATATCGAAGCCCTAATGCACAAACATGTCCTGCATGTTTTGGTCCATGTAAGAGCTTCGTGAGAGGATCCGCCATATTAAGATCTGTGTGAACTTTGCGAATACATATCTTCCCCTTTTCAACTTCATCCCTTATGTAGTTGAATCTCCGCTCAATGTGACGGGTCTTTTGATGAGCACGAGGTTCCTTGATTTGAGCAATCGCACCCTCGTTGTCACAAAAGATCTCAAGAGGGTCCTGAATGGAAGGGACTACTCCTAAGTCGTCGATGAATTTCTTCATCCATGCAGCTTCCTGAGCTGCCAATGATGCGGCGATGTACTCCGACTCTGTAGTGGATAGAGCAACAACATCCTGTTTTGAACTCTTCCAAGAGACCGCACCTCCATTTAATGTGAAGACATAGCCGGATTGTGATCGAGAGTCATCTCGATCAGTTTGGAAACTCGCGTCCACGTAACCTTTTACAGCGAGTTCCTCCTCACCAGACCCATATATTAGAAACATATCCTTAGTCCTCCTAAGGTATTTCAATATACTTTTAACAGCAATCCAATGACTGTTTCCTGGGTTATTCTGGTATCTACTTGTCAAGCTTAGAGCGCATGACACATCCGGTCTAGTACATATCATTGCATACATGATAGACCCAATAGCAGATGCGTATGGGACTTTCTTCATTCTCTCTTATTCATCTTTCGTGGTAGGACACTGAGATGAACTGAGAACGGTTCCTCTATGAATAGGTACCAAACCTTTCTTAGAGTTTTCCATCTTGAACCTTTTCAAGATTTTGTCAATGTATGTACTTTGACTTAAACCTATCAATCTCTTGGATCTATTCCTATAGATCCCAATCCCCAATATGTATTGTGCTTCTCCAAGATCCTTAATGGAGAAGCAACCTTTTAGCCAAGTTTTGACCTCTTGCATTGTGGTTATATCATTCCCAAACAATAATATATCATCCACATATAGCACAAGGAACATTATAGAGCTCCCACTAGCCTTCTTGTATACACAAGCTTCATCACCATTTTTAATGAAGGCAAATTTCTTTGCCTCTTCATTAAAACGATGATTCCACATTCTAGATGCTTGTTTCAATCCGTAGATTGATTTCTTTAACTTGCATACCTTTTTAGGATTTTTCGGATCAACAAAACCTTCGGGCTGTACCATATAAACATCTTCCTCAAGATATCCATTTAGGAAAGCGGTTTTGACATCCATTTGCCATATTTCATAGTCATAGTGAGCAGCAATGGCAAATAATATCCTAATAGACTTTAGCATTGCCACTGGCGAGAAAGTTTCATCATAATCAATCCCTTGAGTTTGAGTGAAACCTTTTGCTACAAGTCTAGCTTTGTATGTATCCAAGTTTCCATGTATGTCAGTTTTCATTTTGAAAAGCCATTTACAATCAACTAGCCTAGAGCCAGGAGGTTGCGTAACAAGTTCCCAAACTTGGTTGTCATACATGGATTGCATCTTAGATTTCATGGCTTCCTGCCATTTATCTTTATCAATCCTTGATAAAGCATCTTGGTAGTTTGTTGGTTCATCCAAATCAACCGTATAGCAACCATCTATGAGAAAACCATATCTCTCAGGAGGATTGCTAATCCTACCAGATCTACGAATGTCTTGTGTATTTTGATCATCCATTTGATCACTATCAACATTTTCATGTTGAGTGCTAGTGTCAACCAATTATGTATCATCTATTTGATCTTGAACCTCTTCAAGATCTATCTTCCTTTCACTACTTCCTTCCATTAGGAACTTAGTTTCAAGGAATTCCGCCTTCCGAGCAACAAATACATTCTGCTCGGATGGATCATAGAAATAATATCCCATATTATCCTTGGGATATCCTATGAAGATACACTTCGTGGATCGAGCATTCAACTTATTAGGGACGTAACGCTTAGGATAAGCTTCACATCCCCATACCTTTAAGTATGATAGGGATGGAGGTTTTCCAAACCACATCTCATGAGGTGTTCGTTCCACTTTCTTGGTTGGGGCCATATTTAAAATACGAGCCGCGGAGCATAGACAATAACCCCAAAATGATAGAGGTAACGAGCTTCTAGCCATCATAGATCGAACCATATCCATTAGGGTTCGGTTCCTCCTTTCGGAAACTCCATTCAGTTGGGGTGTTCCAGGAGGAGTGAGTTGTGAGATAATCCCACAACTTTTAAGATGATCTTGGAAAGCATCGCTTAGGTATTCACCTCCTCTATCGGTATGAAGTACCTTGATTGTCTTATTGAGTTGATTTTGTACTTCATTTTGATACTCTTTGAATGCTTCAAAAGTTTCGTCCTTATGTTTTAACAAGTAGACATATCCGAAACGGCTGAAGTCATCAATGAAAGTAACGAAGTATCTTTCACCATTCCTAGTTATGGGCTTAAAGGGTCCACATACATCCGAATGTATTAATCCCAATAAGTCCTTAGCCCTTTCATAGGTCCCTTTGAAAGGCGCTTTAGTCATTTTGCCTTGTAAACAAGATTCACATACATCAAATGAGTCCATTTCATTTGATTTCAAAAGTCCATACATTTGAAGTGTACGCATTCGGTTCTTGTTTATGTGACCAAGGCGACAATGCCATAAGTAGGAATCACTCAAATCCCTTTTGAGTTTCTTGGTGCTAGTATGGTATATTGAGCTACTAGATGATGTGTCATCATGAACAAATTCATAAATTCCATTTGAAGGCGAAGCCTTAAAATAGAATACATTATCTAAATAAACGTGGATATCATCATTAACAAAATTAAGATAAAAACCACATTGTTTTAAGCGAGAAATAGAAATAATGTTTCTACACAAATCCGGAGCATACAAAACATTTTCTAAAATAAGTTCCAATCCGCTTGGAAGCTTCAAAACAAAATCTCCTTGAGCTTTAACATGCACCTTTGCACCATTGCCCATATAGAGACTTGATGTTCCCGCCATATGATCACTTCTTTTGAACCCCTGCAAAGAATTACAAATATGAGTTCCACATCCTGTGTCTAATACCCATGTATTAGAAGAAGTAATATTAAGCTCAATATATACCATATATATGTTACCTGAGGTTTGCCCTGCATCCCTCTTGTCCTTCAACTCCTTAAGATAGACCGGGCAATTTCGCTTCCAGTGACCCATTTCACCGCAACCGAAACACGGGTCTTCTTTGGGGTTTGCCTTCTCAGCTACCTTTTGCTTCTTAGCCTTGTTGATGGTTGGGGTAACCATCTTCCCCTTCCCTTTGCCTTGATAGGCGGGTCCTTTTCTCTTAGCCACCTTTGGCTTAGAGGTCTTACCTTTGGATCCACCTTGATCGATTGCTAACACGGGTAAAGCCCTTTTACCCATGCTAGTTTCCGCCGTTCTAAGCATACCGTGAAGCTCACCTATGCTTTTATCCATCCCATTCATATTGTAATTAATTACAAATTGATCAAACCTTTTTGATAGGGAGTTAAGGATAAGATCGGTGGCTAACTCATTTGATATGTTTAGGTTAAGACGGTTAGCACGATCAATAAGGCTTTTCATCTTAAGCACATAAGATGAAACCGATTGGGTATCGTCCATACGACAAGCATGTAGCGCCCGAACGGTCTCGAAACGCTCGACACGCGCTTGTTGAAGGAACATCTCCTTCAATTGCGTTATCATGTCGTATGCACTATGATGCTCGAAATCCTTTTGGAGTTCGGGAATCATAGTCCCAAGCATTAGGCATGAGACTTGAAGGGAGTCGCGGCAATACTTATCGTAAAAGGCCATTGCCTCCTCGTCATCCTCATCCGGTTGATCGGGAATGGGGTCCTCAAGTACATACGCTTTATCCTCTTGTTTGAGGACAATCCGAAGATTGCGGAACCAATCCATAAAGTTGGTATGGTTGAGTTTGTCTTTCTCTAAGAGAGACCTTAATGATAGGTTGTTTAGGTTAAGTGGTGCGTTTGGTATGTTGTTGTTGTTATTGGCGGCCATCTACAAAATTTAACAAAGTTGTTTAAGTATCAATTTTAATTTAATAATCAATACCCTTTAAATCCAATTGATATTTATTAAATTTTAGAATCCAACGGTAAACCAAATTTCGGTTAGGTGACCTTTATCCCGTCATTTGGTTTAGCTAGGTAGTCATTATATGACAATTGCAATCCTTTTGCAACTTCTAAGTTATGGGATCATGCAATCCTTTTGCATGAAATATTATCCCATCAACGCCTATTTGTTCATCATGCTTCGGTGACCCTAAGTTCATGATTTCCAAATCAAGTCGTCCTACTTGTGAAAACATGTAGACTTAACATACAAGTGGTTAGGTGACCTTTATCCCATATGTATGCGAAGTGTACCTTATTCATATTAGTTCATTCATGACGGTTAGGTGACCTTTATCCCATCAAGAGATTCCTAATATGTCTAAGTGTTTCCACAAAGGATGGCGTTTAACTTGTTTACCTTGTTTGTAAAAGGGATTTTAAGTTTTCATTAATTCTAGTTTGAGAAAACTTTTATGCCATACACCAACATGCATTTAGTGTATGGTACTTATGAAAAACCATTTTCATGTCTTGTAATTTGCCAATTACTTGATATAAACCATTTTATATATATGTGATCCTTTTCTTTAATAACCATTTATTAACGTCTTTAGTTGCTTTTAATTTAACCAATTAAATTGTCGTTTTGCATGTCATTAATACATCTAATTTAACCATTTAAATTGTCGTTTTGCTTGTTGTTATCTTGTGATTAATTGTATCAACCAAACATACAATACAATAAACAAACAAACAACCACACATGCAAAACAAGTATGTTCACAATCTAGCCATTTTGGTGGACATTTGTTTAGCCGAAAACAAATGTCACCGGGTTAAGGGGTAATAATATAAAGTAGGAGATTTCAAATCTCCCACTTAACCTTCCATCCATATGCTCCTTGTGTTCTTCAAGTCTTCATCATCTTGTATCTTCATTTTTACAAAATATGTATCCTAATACATTTTTATCTAGAAAATGAAAATACAACCTATTCTATTTTACATACCAAATGTAAAACAAATTACATAGCCAAATGAATGAATTATTACATGCCATATGAATGAATAATATTACAAGCCAAATAACATTACAAATCAACCAAACATACATGCATGCAACACAAGGTCAAGGCTAAGATTGTGAACATTAACATGCAACCAAATATTAACCAAATGGAAGAGCCCAAACCCACTTTTGGACCCTTTTGAATTCGACATTCATCATAAACCCACCCAAACCCATTTGTTTTTGCAATCTACATTCATGCATGTTCATAGATTGCAAATATAGTGGGTTTAAAACAACAATTCGAAGCATATTTCAACAACTTCGGCTCTAGATACCATTGTTGGGATTTAACAAGTTTGAAACTCTTAAAACCATTTAAGATTATAATCAAAACAGAAGCGTGTAATTACAAATTAAACTTGTTATCTTTAAACCAATTAAAGCCAAATCCCTTCTTGGATCAAGTTGTGAATATTATGCTTACTAATTAACAAGAAAAGATAGAATTTTATACCTCCTTAAACTAAGTTTAAGGGCTGAAAAATGCTTGAATGATGATGAGAAAGATGATGAAACAAAGTACCAACACACCCTTGTATTGGCTAGACTTTAAGCACCTTGAATCCTAGCTTCAAACCCTCTTTCTTCTCTTTGTAAAAACCGAACAGCAGCACCTCTGAAAAGTGCAGAAACTAATGAAGGAGATGATGAGAATGTAGCCTCTAACTTGAAGCCTCAAGTGTAGTATACCCCAAGCTTTGATCACCAACACACCCTTTGTATTTAGTTAGGATTTAGAACACTTGAATGTGATCAAAGAGCAAGCAAAGGAACCTCCTTTTTCCTCCAAAACAGTTCGGCAATGGGGGCTGCTCAACCAGAATTTTGAAGTCACTTTTATGTGTATTATGCTCTCACTCTTGAGTCAAGGCCTTGGTTAATACATAAGCATGCACCTTGGCACTTGTGTGTTATTAAAAGTAAACATAAACAAGGCATGCTTGTGAGTCTTGGAGTCACAAATTCTGCACTATATATATATTATATAACAATGTATTTATACATATATGTAAACTAGATATATATATAAAACATGTATATATTTTTATGTTACTTTTATATTTTATAAACCCTTTTATAAAATATAACACAATATAATCATTTAAACTTATAAACAATTATATATAAATTATCCAAATAATTTATCTCAAGTGATAACATTTTGAAAAACTGATTTTCTAAAATCCAAGTGTCGCGTATTTATTTAATGATCCATTCATTAAGATTAAATACGATTAAGGTGTCGGCAAGCTTGTTATTGGGTATGACCCGACTTGGATCATAACATATTAGTCACATTAATTCAATATGTCTCTTGGGCATACGAAAAACCTTCAGTTTTGACCTCTATATGAGACGTTTTTCAAAGACTGCATTCATTTTAAACCAAACCATAACCTTTATTTCATCAATAAAGGTTTAAAAAGCTTTACGTAGATTATCAAATAATGATAATCTAAAATATCCTGTTTACACACGACCATTACATAATGGTTTACAATACAAATATGTTACAACAAAATAAGTTTCTTGAATGCAGTTTTTACACAATATCATACAAGCATGGACTCCAAATCTCGTCCTTATTTAAGTATGCGACAGCGGAAGCTCTTAATAATCACCTGAGAATAAACATGCTTAAAACGTCAACAAAAATGTTGGTGAGTTATAGGTTTAACCTATATATATCAAATCATAATAATAGACCACAAGATTTCATATTTCAATACGCATCCCATACATAGAGATAAAAATCATTCATATGGTGAACACCTGGTAACCGACATTAACAAGATGCATATATAAGAATATCCCCATCATTCCGGGACACCCTTCGGATATGATATAAATTTCGAAGTACTAAAGCATCCGGTACTTTGGATGGGGCTTGTTGGGCCCGATAGATCTATCTTTAGGATTCGCGTCAATTAGGGTGTCTGTTCCCTAATTCTTAGATTACCAGACTTAATAAAAAGGGGCATATTCGATTTCGATAATTCAACCATAGAATGTAGTTTCACGTACTTGTGTCTATTTTGTAAATCATTTATAAAACCTGCATGTATTCTCATCCCAAAAATATTAGATTTTAAAAGTGGGACTATAACTCACTTTCACAGATTTTTACTTCGTCGGGAAGTAAGACTTGGCCACTGGTTGATTCACGAACCTATAACAATATATACATATATATCAAAGTATGTTCAAAATATATTTACAACACTTTTAATATATTTTGATGTTTTAAGTTTATTAAGTCATCTGTCCTCGTTAGTAACCTACAACTAGTTGTCCACAGTTAGATGTACAGAAATAAATTGATAAATATTATCTTGAATCAATCTACGACCCAGTGTATACATATCTCAGTATTGATCACAACTCAAACTATATATATTTTGGAATCAACCTCAACCCTGTATAGCTAACTCCAACATTCACATATAGAGTGTCTATGGTTGTTCCGAAATATATATAGATGTGTCGACATGATAGGTCGAAACATTGTATACGTGTCTATGGTATCTCAAGATTACATAATATACAATACAAGTTGATTAAGTTATGGTTGGAATAGATTTGTTACCAATTTTCACGTAGCTAAAATGAGAAAAATTATCCAATCTTGTTTTACCCATAACTTCTTCATTTTAAATCCGTTTTGAGTGAATCAAATTGCTATGGTTTCATATTGAACTCTATTTTATGAATCTAAACAGAAAAGTATAGGTTTATAGTCGGAAAAATAAGTTACAAGTCGTTTTTGTAAAGGTAGTCATTTCAGTCGAAAGAACGACGTCTAGATGACCATTTTAGAAAACATACTTCCACTTAGAGTTTAACCATAATTTTTGGATATAGTTTCATGTTCATAATAAAAATCATTTTCTCAGAATATCAACTTTGAAATCAAAGTTTATCATAGTTTTTAATTAACTAACCCAAAACAGCCCGCGGTGTTACTACGACGGCATAAATCCGGTTTTACGGTGTTTTTCGTGTTTCCAGGTTTTAAATCATTAAGTTAGCATATCATATAGATATAGAACATGTGTTTAGTTGATTTTAAAAGTCAAGTTAGAAGGATTAACTTTTGTTTGCGAACAAGTTTAGAATTAACTAAACTATGTTCTAGTGATTACAAGTTTAAACCTTCGAATAAGATAGCTTTATATGTATGAATCGAATGATGTTATAAACATCATTACTACCTTAAGTTCCTTGGATAAACCTACTGGAAAAGATAAAAATAGATCTAGCTTCAACGGATCCTTGGATGGCTCGAAGTTCTTGAAGTAGAATCATGACACGAAAACAAGTTTAAGTAAGATCATCACTTGAAATAAGATTGTTATAGTTATAGAAATTGAACCAAAGTTTGAATATGATTATTACCTTGTATAAGAATGATAACCTACTGTAAGAAACAAAGATTTCTTGAGGTTGGATGATCACCTTACAAGATTGGAAGTGAGCTAGCAAACTTGAAAGTATTCTTGATTTTATGTAACTAGAACTTGTAAAATATATGAAGAACACTTAGAACTTGAAGATAGAACTTGAGAGAGATCAATTAGATGAAGAAAATTGAAGAATTAAAGTGTTTGTAGGTGTTTTTGGTCGTTGGTGTATGGATTAGATATAAAGGATATGTAATTTTGTTTTCATGTAAATAAGTCATGAATGATTACTCATATTTTTGTAATTTTATGAGATATTTCATGCTAGTTGCCAAATGATGGTTCCCACATGTGTTAGTTGACTCACATGGGCTGCTAAGAGCTGATCATTGGAGTGTATATACCAATAGTACATACATCTAAAAGCTGTGTATTGTACGAGTACGAATACGGGTGCATACGAGTAGAATTGTTGATGAAACTGAACGAGGATGTAATTGTAAGCATTTTTGTTAAGTAGAAGTATTTTGATAAGTGTATTGAAGTCTTTAAAAAGTGTATAAATACATATTAAAACACTACATGTATATACATTTTAACTGAGTCGTTAAGTCATCGTTAGTCGTTACATGTAAGTGTTGTTTTGAAACCTTTAGGTTACGATCTTGTTAAATGTTGTTAACCCAATGTTTATAATATCAAATGAGATTTTAAATTATTATATTATCATGATATTATCATGTATGAATATCTCTTAATATGATATATATACATTAAATGTCTTTACAACGATAATCGTTACATATATGTCTCGTTTAAAAATCATTAAGTTAGTAGTCTTGTTTTTACATATGTAGTTCATTGTTAATATACTTAATGATATGTTTACTTATCATAGTATCATGTTAACTATATATATATCCATATATATGTCATCATATAGTTTTTACAAGTTTTAACGTTCGTGAATCACCGGTCAACTTGGGTGGTCAATTGTCTATATGAAACATATTTCAATTAATCAAGTCTTAACAAGTTTGATTGCTTAACATGTTGGAAACATTTAATCATGTAAATATCAATCTCAATTAATATATATAAACATGGAAAAGTTCGGGTCACTACATCATCAACGTCAACAGTACTCTTATCACCCCAAACCACAACCGCGCCGTAAATCTCAACATCACAATCTGTATCTCGGATATCAACCTCACACGCCTCAATATTACCATCTGTACTTCAAGTATGATCTACGTTCTATATATCGTTCTACATCGATTATCTTCGCTTTACACATCGTTCTACCTCATTTATCTTTGTTCGACATAACGATTATGTATTCTCTAATGTATTAGAGATCATGTAATCTAGTAATAACGATAAATCAAATGAGTTTAATATCCTATTAACTCATTAAATTCATAATTACATTCGAAGAAAATATATATGCAAGTATATTTTCATAAAGATTGCAATTAAAAATTTCTTTCGTACAAACAATTAATGATGAAAAATATTTTAACGGGTAGGTAATACTCGAGGAATATTTAGATTTCACATTAATAAGTTACACTGTACATTCTTCGAATCTGATTCAACGATCATTTACTATCCTATTTACAACCACCGATATACGTATTCGTTCACCACAGAATAACCATTTCCATTCAATTTCATATTTGGATTTTGACCTATCAGAATCCAACAAGTGGCATAATGAAGAAAACATTGGACAAAATAAAATTTGTTAGAAACAAACGGATTAACTAATTGAAATATTGTTAAGATTCCATGCTAACTGTTCCTAGCTAACTGTTCCCAGCTAACTGATTACATTTTATCGCAATTTACATTATCGCAATTTACATTCTCGCAATTTTATTTATCGTCATTTAATTTCTGTTATTTACTTTTACGCACTTTAATCGGGACACATGTACACAATACGTCGGATTAATTTTGAGACAATACGTTGTACACGGGTCATGATATATATTTATTTATTTTATGCACTATAAATAACGGGACACGTATGCAAGGTTTCGACTTATCATATCGACCCATCTATATATATATTTCGGAACAACCGTAGACACTCTATATGTGAATGTGGGAGTTGGCTATACAGGGTTGGAGTTGATTCAAAAATATATATATGGTTTGAGTTGTGATCGACACTGAGACCGATACACGGGTCACGATACGTATTAATTAATTCGAATATTATATATTAAATTATATATGAATTCATTGGACCATTGGACAATCGGACTATTGGACTGCTAACTTTGGACAATTAAAATGTATTAAAATATTGATTATAACATATGTAACTAAATAATTCTTCAAGTTTGCCACTTGATTTCATCTTAAACCTCATTTGTACCTCGACAATTACAATCCGCGTTCAAATCTTTCATGATTTTTGAAAACACCTCGATCGGGAAGTTGAACCAACCGCACTTCATCTACGGAAGAAAAGATTTATGCATATAGTTATGCACCTGAAAAACTCTCGAACCCAAAGTTATAATCTAACACGTATTCGTGTCAGATTCTTTGGCATTTATTAGCAAAAATAACCTTACAATTCCTTTTCAGAGTAGCCAATTTTATCACAGCTCCAGCAAGTTAACTTCGACTTCTCAGTAAAACGAGTCTTATTATAACCTCGATATTTATACGTTGTCCTTTCGCCATTGTTACCAGAGAACCTTTTATATTCCATGACATTATCAGCAGATGTACCAGCAGCTCGTTGTCTCTCTGGCGAAATCTGAAATCAGTATTTTGGAAATCTCGCATAACTTCTCCAGTTATACCCATAACGTCTATCTCCAAGAATTTCACACTTGAATGTGAAGTTTCTGAAAAACGCCCTGAACTATGAAGTAGTTCTTGAAATGCTTATGAAGCAGCAAAAATTGTAAACGACTTTAACAAGTCAAAAGTTGACGATAAAGTACAGTGTGTTGGAAAAGCTCAAAAAAAGAGAAAGTTTGGAACTGAAAAACGGATTGAGCAAAGTATGAAGGAGGCTGTGGATAAATCACAAGAACTGAATCTGCTTTCAAAGAATCCAAATGATTCAGTGCCTGCTGAAATCATTAGTAAGAACCCTACCCCTTATTCTAAATCTTTCCAGATAATAGTCTTCATCATCATCTTATCTTAGATATTATAAGATATCTTCATATCTTTCGTTATATATATTCTTCATATTTCTGGAGATATTTTCACAACTATCCTTATTTGGAATCATTTATCACTCCGTAACATCTGCGTTACAACTGTGTTAATTTCTAAATTCTGAAATCTTCAAGATTAAAATATGAATGTTTTGAAGTAGTGTTGGGAACTGATGCATGAATTAGTATAATATAATGACACTTGATCAACGTCATTATATTACAGTAACTCATGTTGAGTTTCTAATGGGATGTGATGATTCACAGTACCATCATCATGTGCCATGTTACACGGCTCTTACATTCTATCCAATCTCTAAACACATCAGGAAAATATTTTTCCTGATGATTCGGTCTTTTCCAGAATATTCTGGTAATTGGACAAACCAAAATCGTGCCATTTCCATTTCTTTCTGAGGGCATTAACTATGTTCATTCCAAATTTCATACCTACGAATTCCGGAACATTACTTATTTGACTTGAGGACGGGAAGAGGAAACGAAAGAATGAAGCTCCAAAATAGAAATTAGAGTATAAATTGCAGCAAATAAGAGAAGGCATTAACTGTGGATGACAATGATTATAGAAGAAAGAAGCATGGACATCGAAGTATAAGGGAAGATATAAAACTCAACAACCACCCAAAAATTTCAAACTGTGTATATCGATACAGATAGCAATATAGAGACACGGGAGAATTAGAAACGCTATAAACACAAGAGTATAGTAGAAGTAAATAGATTCTTCTGGTGGTAGATGAAAAAGAAGAATGACAGATGTGAAAATTAAGAGTATATCAAGGATCAGAATGGGATGAAGCATAATGCCTTAAGGTAGGAATTAAGGAGAAAGAGTAGAAGAAGTGAGTTGCAAAAAATAAGGAAACGAAGGAGTGGATTTATAGTAAAGTATCCGACAAAGAAATCTGAACAGATTGCCGCATTAAATCAAAGAAGATTCTGATCGTCGAAAAACCAAATCTTATCACGTAAGATTTTCTTTAAAATCCCTAAAATTTCGGAAATCAATCCTAACCACGTCAACGGGTAAAACGATTCCATATTTATTTCACTCTCTCGCGATAGCTTCACTTACACTATTCGCATAATCGAATTGTTTCATCTATATCTCTCAATAATGATAAAACTCCATTATTACCTCATATTCGTCATAAAAACATTCCTATTGTTATCTATGACAACCCTCTACCAAATTTCGGGGACGAAATTTCTTTAACGGGTAGGTACTGTAATGACCCGGAAATTTCCGACCAAATTTAAACCTTAACCTTTATATGTTTCCGACACGATAAGCAAAAATCTGTAATGATGAGTCTAGAAAGTTTGAAATCTATATCCGGTTAATTAGTTACCCTTTGACCAAGCCTGACGATTCACGAACATTTATGTGTATATACGATATATACTTATTTATTGTTAACGATAACAAAGTATTAGATATACAATATTAGGTTTCGATATAAGATTACTATATTTGTCGGCGAGTGTAAAAGATAATAGAATTTTATAAATATCTGAAACTGTCTTTGTCAAATTATTAACGAGTCATTAAAGGTTTTAATGTTATTCTAAAAGTTCGAATCTTTCTAGAAACCTTTTGACGAATTGTAAATGATAACGGTTTGTGTTTTTAATAAAAGCAAATATTTAAATAAAACGTGTTCATTAAATATATTTTTGTATTTTATAAAATGATTAAATATAATATTTAACTAAATATAAAACGTTTTGAATTTAAATACATTTTGAAAAATAACGAGACTTTGATTTATAAAAGTAAATGACCACAACACTCAAAAGATTAAGTTACATTTTGAGTGGGTTAGTTTTCCTTAAGTTTAAGTCTAATTTTTGATAAAGGTACGAGTCACAAAACGAAAAGTGGTAGTTTTCTCAGTGTACGAAACTTTGTTTGGAAAACCGGAACCGGGACATTAGTCGAGTGACAACGTAAAAGTAATTTTTGTAAAAAATATATTTTTACCACAAACGTAAATATAATATAATATTTAATTAATTATATAAATTAAATAATTAAATATATATATATATATAATTTCCGTCGGCATATAAAGTTAAACAAGGGACAGCTGTATTTGAACTATCCGCGAGTCGCGGAGGAATAAAGAGGGGAGTACCGCAAGTCGCGGAGCTCCTGTTTCCAGAAACGGGTCTATAAAACGCGAGCAGTTTGAGAAAAATTAAACATATATTACTCCATAAACAAAGCACTCCGTAGAATATATGATATTTATAATAATAATATTATTATTATTATTATTATTATTATTATTATTAGTATTATTATTATTATAATTATTAAAACTATTATTATTATTATTATCCATATTAAGATTAATATTATTATTAATCTCGAGATTAGAAGTGTCATTAGTATTAAATATACATAAAATTCTATGACGGGATTCTGCCCAAGTGTTCCCAAACTGGGTTCATGAGTGGAATAGAATTAAGGAAATTATGGGTTATAGCTATGGAAGTTATGGGTAATGTTCGAGGGTTTTGCTCGTGAGTCAAATTAGTATTTATCATCACCGTGGCATTTATATATCTTTCCTCGTGAGTCAAATTAGTACCTCGCGATGTAATCATATGTTATTGTATTCATCCCTATGGATTGGGTCGGGTCGTCTCATGTTGTCGTGGGGTTTTAGGCAACTTAGTCACTAAATCCATTGTAATGTGTTCCCATTTCCAAACCGGTACTTCTAAAGGTTGCATCTTACCGTAAGGCATTTGGTGATCGGCTTTCACTTGAAGACAAGTAAGACATTTATGCACATACTTAACTATATCCCTCTTCATTCCCGGCCACCAATAGTCTTTTCTTAGATCTCTATACATTTTCGTAGCACCGGGGTGAATCGAATACTTAGATTTGTGAGCTAAGTCAAGGAGCTCACTTCTAACACCACTTTGTAGAGGTACCCAAATCCTCCTGTATCTAAGCCTTAAACCACGAGAATCTACAACAAAATCACCAACTTGCCCCTTGATCCTTTCTTTTCTCACGTTTTCGGGGAATAATGCTTCACTTTGCGCAACTCGGATACTATTAAATATTTGAGGTGATATTACCATAGCCAAACTCGTTATCTTAATCGGTTGGTGACTTGACTTCCTACTAAGAGCATCCGCCACCACATTTGCTTTTCCGGGGTGATACAAAATTTCACAATCATAATCTTTCACCAAATCGAGACCTCTCCTTTTCCTATCATTTAAATCCCTTTGATCAAATAAATACTTCAAGTTCTTATGATCGGTATAAATGGAGAACTTAACACCATAAAGATAGTGACGCCAAATTTTCAAAGCAAAAACCACGGCCTTTAATTCTAAATCATGCGTGGGATAACGTTTTTCATGTTCCTTCAATTGTCGGGAAGCATAAGCTATGACCTTCCCATTTTGCATTAACACACACCCTAAACCTTTCTTAGAAGCATCGCAATAAACCGTCATATTTTCATATATATATATATATATATATATATATATATATATATATATATATATATATATATATATATATATATATATATATATACCCTATTCTAGAAAAATCTTGTATAAACCGTCGATAATACCCCGCTAAGCCTAGAAAACTCCTAACTTCGGTGGGATTCGTAGGTGGTTCCCATCTCATTATCGCCACAATCTTTACCGGATCAACACAAATACCCTTCTTATTAATGACATGTCCCCAAAATTGAACTTCACGAAGCCAAAACTCGCATTTAGAGAACTTAGCAAACAACCTTTCTCTTCTTAAAGTCTCTAATACTTGTCTTAAATGCACCACATGCTCCTCTTCCCTTTTAGAATACACCAAAATATCGTCAATAAATACGATCACAAATCTATCAAGCATCGGTCGACATACCCTATTCATCATATCCATGAACGCGGCCGGAGCATTAGTTAACCTAAATGGCATAACCACAAATTCATAATGACCATATCTTGTACGAAAAGCCGTCTTAGGGATATCCTCTTCCCTCACCTTTAATTGATGGTAACCCGACCATAGATCTATCTTTGAAAAGAAGCTTGCACCTTGTAATTGATCAAACAAATTATCTATTCTCGGCAATGGATACTTGTTCTTAATAGTGACCTTATTCAATTCACGATAATCTATACACATTCTCATTGTCCCATCCTTCTTTTTCTCAAACAAAACCGGAGCTCCCCAAGGTGAACTACTAGGACATATAAAACCTTTATCTATCAAATCTTGTAGTTGAGTCATCATTTCTCTCATTTCCGACGGGGCTAATCGATATGGAGCTTTGGCAATTGGCATGGCTCCGGGAATCAAATCTATTCTAAACTCTACCTCTCGCTCGGGAGGTACACCGGGCAACTCATTTGGAAACACATCCGGAAACTCATTAACTATCGGTACATCATTTATATCAACAACCTTTTTTGAATTATCAACCACATGTGCCAAAAATGCACAACACCCATGAGATAAAAATCTTTTAGCTCTAGCATACGTGCATATAGGAATAGCACGCCTAGCCCGTTCCCCATAAATCCATATAACCTTCCCACTTGGTGATTGTACTAACACAATTTTCTTACGACACAAAATTATCCCTTCATTGTCATCTAACCAATCCATGCCCACAATTACTTGAAATTCCCCCATATGTATGGGTATTAAATCAATGACAAACTTTTCATCATCCAAAACAATTTCACACCCCTTAATAATACTATACACCATAACGGTTTTATTATCCGCTATCTCAACCTCTAAAGGGTGCTCTAACATACTTGGAGTCATATTAAAATGTTTACAAAAAGAATACGAAACAAACGACCGCGTAGCACCGGAATCAAACAAAACATGCGCAGGTAAAGAGTTTACAATAAAGGTACCTGACACCACATTTTGGGAATCCTTCGCTTCAAGTGCGGTAATCTGATGAGCTCGGGCTCTTGGTCGGCTATCACCAGTCTTCGGTTCCGTCTTAACCTCCTTCTTAACACTACCACTAGCTAAATCCTTTTTATACTTCGAGCATTCGGCTTGAAAGTGACCTTTCTCAAAACAATAATAACACTGTTTACCCTTCTTAGGACATTCGGCGGCCCTATGACCCGGCTTCCCACATGAATAACAATCGGTGGTACCCGCTTTACATTCGCCCGTATGATTCTTACCACACCTACTACACGTCTTCACTTCTTTCCCACCGCTCTTTCCCTACACGAAACCCCCTTTTGACTTATGCGGGGACTCGGAACTAAACTTACCCTTTTTCGGGCTAACACTTTGCATTGACTTTGAATCTTGATCTAATTTTCGTTTAAACGCCGCCTTCTTCCTAAGTTCATGTTCCCTCACAAGAGCCCTATTCATCATCTCGGCTAAGGTCTTATACGTGCTCTTATCAATGAACTCACTTATTTCGGGGTTTAGCTTCCCATGATAATGATCCATCATCAACTTAGGACTTGACACAAAATCCGGGCAAAAACGAGACTTATCATTGAACTCGGCATTAAACTCGGTCGCCGATTTACTCCCATGTTCGATATTCATAAACTCGGATTTCAATCTACTAACTTCAGCGGGTGGAGCAAATTGAGTCATAAACATTTCACGAAACTTATCCCACGAAAAACTTGTAGCTACGTCTCGTCCATGAGACTTAACTATAAAATTCCACCATTCATACCCACTACCCTTCATTTGATGAGCCGCATAAATTACTTTTAAATGCTCGGGACATCCGCACAACATAAACGTTTCTTCAATTTCATCAATCCACCTTTGACTCACAATTGGATCAACTTTCCCGTGAAACTCCGGGGGATTGCAATTTGCAAAATTTTTATACTCAAAACGATCATCTTTCTTTCTCGGGGCTTCCACTTCCTCCGGTCTTACCCCACTTCCTCCTTCACCTCTTAGAGTAGGGTTATTGGTCATAAGAGTCTTTAACTTTTCGTCCAATTGATCATTTATCAATGTCTTTATCTTCTCTAACAAGGTTGGGGTATATCGTATCAAAGCTTGCCCTATTTGTCCCGAGATATCATTTGGCATACTGACTTCATCGGATTCATTTTGAGAGCCTTCAATAGACTCCATGGATGGGGTGTGGACGTACTCATCGTCCTCATCATTACCTCTGTTCGGTGACACAATAGCCATTTTGAAACATTACATTCAACTCATTAGTTCAATTACTTGCATCATCATTATTCATCATAACCAAGCAAATCGAAAGAATTCCTAACTCAATTCACCATGACCATAGTAGACGTTCATGCGTACTAAAATGAAGTAATGACAATGGCCTGTTGCCATTACACCATCTTATTACGCATTGGATCCATTATGACCCATGGTTAACGAGTATTAAACTCCTTACTTAAATCAACCATGATCTCAATCATTATACTACAAGTCTCGTCAATGACTCTACAATATGGAGCATGGCACAATCATTCGACCTTAATATTCATGCAAGTCCTAAACCGCTTATCCTTTCACAATAATGGTTTAAGCCTAGATAATACCTATCGCGGTTTATCCAAGTCCCTTAAACCACAGCTCTGATACCAACTTTTAACGCCATAGAACGAATAAAATTTTTTTTTTTTAAAGTTTAAGTCACTGCCCAGACAAAGGCAAATGCCGCGGCACGGCGCCTTATGTCGCGGCGCGACCCATAACTGAAAACCCGACACTTCTTAACCAACTTTCTGTAACCAAAACATGGCCAATGCCGCGGCGCGATGCCTTTTGTCGCGGCACGACATTGCACGTGTCCTGAACCTGTTCTGCAACATTTTATCAAAGCCACAAGTTTTAACATTTCAACAACCAAAACCCATTGTATCATCAATATACATAACCAGATTTAGTAAACCAGTTTCTAATCATCATTAAACATCACAAAAACCATTTAAACTACGAAGACATGTTTTCACATTCAAATTCATCATTTGGTCCCAAAAGTTAGACAACAACATAAATGACACATACAAAATACTCGGCGTTGATAAGCGGTAACCATAGAGCTTGATTTCAAAAGAGACTTGCAATACCACTTACTCTAGTGCCAATGCTCCGCTAACTCCTCAAACGGGTTCTTTACCTTCTCGATGACCCTTAGCTCCTAAAACATAAAACAACACGGGGGTAAGCTTTTACACTTAGTGAGTTATAGGCAAATAATATAACATAAAACATTGGGCATAAAAATCACATTACTTATCCTTCAACCTAACGGTTGCTTGCTTACTTTCGGATCTGATTCTTACTTACCATAGACATGACTTACTAGGCCAACCCTAGTAATCATGCCTAAGCTAACCATAGGCATACTCATATGCCTAAGCTATCATAATCTCATTTCATTACCATATCATACATGGACACTTAAAGTGTCTAAGATAAATCATACCATAGACAAGATTACTAGCAATGTAATAACCTTGCCTAAGCTACACATCAACCATAGATACAATTATTAGGCGAACCTAATAATTTTATCTAAGCTACTCAACTAGTGCACTTAGTCGTTACTCTCTTGCACGGATGCAATCCGAGAACACTAAGCCACTCTTGACCCGCCCATATTACCCCCTATAAACTCACCTTGATTAGTCGGATTTCCTTGATCGCTTAAGGCTCCTTTTCCTTGATTAGCACCTATACATGAGCTAATCTCATTAATAACACAACTCAATCAAAATCACAACTTTCACAAGCTTTCAACACATTCATACACTTACACATTTACTTAACCCCCTAATCACATCAAACACACACATAGCCATTGTTCTCATCTTTTCTAATATAACAACATTATCAATCTAACATTATTTCTTTAATCATGTAAATCTCTAGTTCATCTCTTTTAACCATAACATGCAATTTCCTTCAATCCTTCCATTACACATCAAATGTGCATAAATCCATTTCCATTACTAGCAACCCTAAATTATCAATTATTCAAATTCTATGACTTACAACAATAACCATAATTCATACATGAACATTCTTCTTCAAAATTACTAGCTAGAACACACAAACTTTTCATTGAGGCATTTCATCAAACATTTAGTGAGCATGACTAGAATTTAAGCTAGAACATCATCAAATTGACCATAATCATTCCATACTTTCATAATGCAAGTTCATACTTGAACTTATTCCCAAAATTACAAACAAATTCATTTTCTATCATACAAGTGTGCACAATAACAACAAACAACAACCTTTAAGCTTAAAATTCATCACAATCATCCAATAATAGCAACACTTAGTCATAGAAACTCATACCTTAACTTTTAGAGTTCAAGAACCCTAATTATACACAAGAGGATGAAATTGAAGATTCAAGACTTGCTAGAGTGCTTAAGATGTCTTAGATTTCACTAATTCAAGCTTGCATGAACACAATTTCAACAATTGAAGAATCTCTCTTCTTCTCCCTCTGAATGTCGACACACACATATACCAGGAGAACACTCTGCACTATTTTTTTTTATAAAAATAATTTCTAGCACTTTTCTTTTTCTTTTATTAAATAACTTTGCCAATAATGCATTTTCTACCCTCCCTACCAAAACTATAGTGTGTGAGGTCCTTATTTCTAACTTTTCATCCCAAGTCCTTCTAACTTAACTAACAAGCATTAACTTTTATCCATTTAAATAAAATAATTCATACCATCCAATTACTTAATAACAAAATTACATAAATAATACCTTAAATAAATGGGATGTTACAAATTCTGGAACATTCTGGAATTTATCTGTTTAGCCGGTGGCTTGTAGTACTTAGCCGGCAACTCACCCTTGAACTTTTTGACTTTTTGCTCTTATCTTTTCTTTTTAACCTGTTTTATCACACTTTCTAAACAAAAATGTTAATAGCACATTTTTACAAGAATTGTTAACTTTTACTTAAAAGGCGTTAAAAACTATGTTAAAATAACAAGATAACACGCAGAAAGCATGTATAAAATATGTATAAATCGAGCGTTAGCATTTACCATCTTCACTGACCATAAGAGTTTGCAACACATCTTTGATCAGAAGCAAATCAACATGAGACAACGACGCTAGGTGGAATTGCTAAATGACTACGATTGTGAGATGCAATATCATCCTGGCAATGCGAACATGGTAGCGGATGCCCTAAGAAGAACAAAAAGAGATAGACCTCTCAGGGTTCGAGATCTCAATATGGTTGTCCGTACGAACCTTACGTCACAAATCCGCGATGCACAGCTGGAATCCGTGAAACAAGATAATGTCGATGTTGAATTTATCAAAGTGTTAGATAACAAATTCGACATAAAAGAGGATGGAACACGATATTTTTCTAACCAAATCTGGGTACCAAAATTTGGTGGATTGAGAGAACTGGTGTGTTGGAGGAAGCACACAAGTCAAGGTACTCAATTCATCCTGAAGGCATTTTATTGGTGGCCAAATCTGAAAGATGACATTGCTACTTATGTCGAAAAGTGTTTGACTTGCGTTAAGGTCAAGGCTGAACACCAGTAGCTGATTGCTGACTCAACCAAAAATTCCCCAATGGAAGTGGGAATGCATTGCAATAGACTTCATCACAAAACTGCCAAAAATCGTGGGTCGTTACAATACCATTTGGGTTGTTGTGGATCGTCTCACTAAGTCTGCCACTTCCTACCAATAAGAGAAACTGACAAGATGGAGAAGTTGACACATGTTTACATAAAAGAAGTCATCTATAGGCATGGAGTGCCTGTATCCATTATATCCGATCGCGACATCAGATTTAATACTAGATTCTGGCAAAGGTTGCAAGAAGTAATGGGGACTCGTTTAGATATGAGTACAGCATATCGCCCCCAGACAGACGGACAAAGTGAATGAACCATTCAAACTCTAGAAGACATGTTACAAGCATGTGTCATTGATTTCAAAAACGGATGTGATAAGTATTTACCACTAGTTGAGTTCTCATACAACAATAGATACCATACGAGCATTAAGGCTGCAACTTTCGAAGCATTATACGGAAGAAAGTGTAGATACCTCGTATGCTGGAGCGGACTAGGGAATAGTCAATCGACGGCTCCTGATATTATACAGGAGACAACCAAGAAAATGGTGCAAATTAAAGAACGATTAAAAACAACTTGAAGTCGTCAGAAAAGCTACGCTAACGTTAAAAGGCGAACTTTAGAATTTAAGTTGGCAATAAAGTCATGCTCAAAGTATTGCCTTGGAAGGGTGTAGTACGGTTCGAAAAACAAGGAAAACTAAATCCAAGATATGTTGGACCATTTGAGATAACTGAAAGGGTTGGACCGTTGGCTTACATATGGAAACTACCACAGGAACTCAGTGAAATACGTGACACTTTCCATGTGTCAAACTTGAAGAAATGCCTAGTCGACAAGAACTTGGTGATTCATTTAGAGGAACTGCGCATTTATAACAAGCTTCATTTTGTTGAAGAACCCATTGATATCATGGACCGTGAGGTAAAGCGACTCAAGCAAAGCAACATACCTATTGTTATAGTTAGGTGGAATGCCCATAGAGGACCAGAGTTCAGGTGGGACCGTGAAGATCATATGAGACGAAAGTATCTGCAACTGTTTTCTGACAAAAAGAATTCAGCGGATGTTCACTAAAATTTTGGGGACGAAATTTTCAATAACGGGTAGGTAATGTAACAACCTTACTTTTTTCTATACATTTATTTAACTGTCTGTTAAATTATTTAACGATGTTTACTAGACTTATGCGTTTAGTAATTAAATGCATATTTGATCCTTTGTAGATTATTTGATTTGATATGAGGTAATATTAATTGCGTGACTTATTTCGAATAATGAAATACATAGAAAACGAAACGGTTTTAATAACTACAGAAATTTTCTTTGGGACTACGAATCACTCGGTTTTTAAATAATTAATTATTTTTAAATAATTGTTAACTTTGATAAAAATATACTTAATTCATTATTTATTTAATAAATTAAACTTAGTGGAAGCGTTTAAACGTTCGTTTAACATTCCTGGATTTCGGTACGGTTAAACGGCACTGAAAACAGACCACACGAACACATAAAATAACAAAACGAGCCCAGAAACTCAACCTTTGGGCAAATCAGCCGAATTCAACAAGGGGAGCCTCCCTTGTTTTATTTTGGGCCATTACTTATTGCTAAGTCCATATATTAGTTTAATTAGACCCTAAACTTCTTAATAAAATAATCTACTGCACTAGTTTATCCTCACAACCCTAATTAGAAGTAGGAAAATGCAGCATATCTCCCTCTCCCTCTCTTCTCACGGCGATCACCACCACCATACAAACACCATCAATTTTTGATTATTTGCTCTTGCACGAAAGTTGTTGCTTTTATCGTTCTCTACGCGTTGGTATAATTTAATTTCTTTCTAGAGGTATAAAACTCAAAACCCTAGTTTTTAATTTCAGTATTCAATCAATTATGCATGGTGGATGTTGTAATAGCTCAAGTCCATGACCAATTACGTGGTATTGATTGCTAGATTGCGTTGTTTGTGCACGTTATGCGAAATTCGTTTTTGAATCTGACCTAAACCATATGTATGCTATGAAATCAGTAGGTAATATTTATCTATATGAGAATCTATCGAAAAATTAATAAGTTTTCTCTCAAGAATCACTTGATTTCGTTAAAAATTGCTCATGTTATGCTTATTTGAAGTTTTGACATGTTTATGCATTGAATACGAATTTTTTGAGTAGAATAATTACTGATTGAGAATATGAAATGTTTACCAACAGAAAGATAATTAAAAACCACTCAATTTAGACTTAACAATCATGTAAATTGGATTCGTAATGCTCATGATATGCTAGATTGATTGTTTGCGACTACTTTGTTGATCAACACTTAAACCTGATGCAAACGACCATTTTAACTTAACTTCTGGAATATAAGCTTTTGATTTTTGAAAAGTACATGATTAGTACTTCACTTTTTGAAATGACCCAACCCGTCGTATTTCGGACCATTTTTTTTAACATAATAATATTTATAACATTTAGGTCCCAATTATGTTTCCAAAAACATCTTTATTACAATAGTAAGTTTAATCGACTTTAAAACATGCATTACATAAGTTGAAATACAAAACGGGCATACAACCCAAGACCCGTTTGACATAACCAAAAGGTAAACCTTGACCCGACTATTTTACTTTTCAACAAAACCGAGCATGGTGATTGGGAACGCTACCCAATCCTAATCATAAGTCTAAAGCACAATCTTCTAAAGCAACCCGCAAAGCACTAGTCCCCATGCTTACCCGAGTCGCCACCTTGCGAACCTATAAAAATGTAAACAACGAGAGGGTAAGCTAATGCTTAGTGGGTGAGAATATACTACACACATATATATGCATAAAATGGACACGCCACACAATAATAATCAAATAGCACATACCGGAGTCCATGCATAAAGGCTAGCTAATCTAAGCATACCGTATGATCGCTATACAACAAGCTAATATATCAACAATGTAAGTACACCAACAACGCTTTGTACAATGCCAACAAGCTACACCTGGAGGGTTAGTTACATCACAACAATACGACTATATACGACTATATATATATATATATATATATATATATATATATATATATATATATATATATATATATATATATATATATATATATATATATATATATATATATATATAACAATGCGTAAACTGCCCAAGGTTAACCCCTTAACCCAATACCAAATGAAGATTGGCCGAACTACACGAGCCTTAGTAAATCCGCACCACACGCGACTACTATCTTCAATACCATCACAACATCAAGGTTGGCCGAAACTACACGAGCCTTAGTGAATCCGCACCACACGTGACCACTACCTCAATAAGATGACCGAATCTACACGAGTCATCGTGAATCCGCACCACACGTGATTCACCTCCGAAATCAAAACCTACATCATCGGGGTTACTCAACCGCAACTCAATACCAACCCTTCGCCATTGGGGTTATATAAATCCACATTACAAGCCCATGTGATAACGTACACACGAAGTTTGCACCTCGCAAAAGGTGGTCAACCAAAATGCACAACCGTGCTAATTGGACCCATTACACAAGTCCATCAAATCCACCTATACTATAGCCGAGGATCACTTCACCCAACCCGCACCCATCCTATACATACATATGCACATAGTATATTGACACTCACCTTGAAGTCTTGATGGATGCAAAACCAAAATTCGTAATCGCCAATGGAAAGCACCTATTCCATTTATCACATAACAAACAACACAATTAGGGTGGATTTACAAACCAACCCAAATCGACCCTTAGTGCAATTTCTACCCAAATGCACTTCCAAGTACAACTCATGCCCAATCTCGCCAATAATCACTAACTAGAGTGATAATGGTTCCAATAATGCCAATCAAACTCAAACATAAGTGTTAAACACTTATCTTGCCCAATTTGACACATAACCCTAATTTTGACCCATTTCAAAATTAGTCAACTCAAATACACCCAAATGGGTTCCAACACTTCCATAATCAGTAACACTAGTGATTATACCCAAATCAAAGCCTAATCATGGCCAAAACGTCAACCAACCCAAAACCCGCCAAGTATCAACAATAACTAGTCACCATAAACCCACTTCATCATCTAAATGGGTTATACAACTAACAAGCTCAAAACCCTAACTTGAATATCAAATCATAAAGATGAAATTCGGAGTTGAGACTTACCAATACCACTAAAATGATGCCGTTGACGAGTAGAACAACCTTGCCTCTTACACCTTAACCCAAATTAGCCTCCTTCTTCTCCAAATGGAGCTTTCTCTCACTAAAACTCTTCCTCTCTCTAGGGTTTGAAGATGATAAGATTAACCTATGAATCAGTCTTATGGCTCCAAAACCGTCCATATGTGAAATTACCAAACCACCCCCAAAATACCGTTAAAAACGTGTTTAAAGATACCAGTGGCAACGGGTCGCGTTTCGCGACAACCTGTCGCGTTTTGCGACAACATGGACCCGAACGCGATACCATCAACTAAAACGCGACAAATCGATCAGGCTTCGAGGAAAAGTTGTCCATTGCGTTTTGATCTATCCTGTCACGTTTCGCGACGCAATGAGACACGATACACTTCTTTCAAACGTGACAGATTACCAGTTAGTCCACTTTCTACACGTTTAAACCATTATATTTGATCGCGGTTAAAACTAAACATCAAGGAATAAAAATACGCACCTCGAACATGTATAATGAAAAACAGGGTGTTACAACTCTCCCCCACTTAAACTCGATCACGTTCACGTGATCCTCGTCACGTAACCGTTCGAAACCACACGCTATGGTCCCCAAACAATCGTTCCAATCCGACTTTCACCACATTTCTCATTAACCTGAAGATTATTCCATTTACCGAATACACACTTGTACGCATTCTGAGACATGCAATGCACACAACAACCATAGTCTACAACGATCACCTTAGAATACGCGGAATCACCATGTATTCTTCTAACTCCTCTAGGAAATTCTTCTCAATGAGTCACATTCAACAACTAAATCGTCACCCGTGATTTATCGAATCCGCAAATCCGAGCACAAGAATTTGCTCAATCCCTCACATCGGGAAATTCAACCAATCTCATACCGAGATATCAACTCCTTAGCGTACCCATACCAAGTACAATGCTAATAACAACCACATACCAAAATAAGGTCAACAACCTAACCGGTGAAGATTGAATAAAAGCGAATCCTTACGGATAACACTTACCACTTAACATCCCTTGTAGTGCGCAAACACGGCTAATACGCAACTATCACAAATACGTGAGCAAAACACGACTATTTGCATCACTAATCACACAACATGGTCCTCCTGACCGAACCAACAGCGTATAAAATAACCAATAGCTCTCAAATCCAACATCATGAAGGTTGGCCGAGACTACACGCTCCTTAGCGAATCCGCACCACACGCGACTCACTACCTCCACCGCAATAAAAATCGAGATTGGCCGAACATACACGCGCCCTAGTGAATCCGCATCACAAGAGAGTCACTATCCCAATAGAATGACCGCATCTACACGTGTCATTGTGAATCTGCACCACATACAACTCACTTCCCGAAATCACAACACAAGAATGGTACTCCCATTCCGATAATGTTAGACCAGGCCGGTATAACACTACTCCCAAGATGAAGTTTGTAACATACTGAAACCTGGGCTAGTTGTAAGTTGCCTATTTTGCCCTTAGAGTTTGTGCTTAGTCTTAAGTGTTTTTATTTTAATTATTTTATTAGTGTTTTATTATAATTGTGTTGTGACCAGTTTGTGATAAGGGTCCCAGAACAGGTTTGTTTATTGTAATTGGACCTCGTTAGGGTAACCTAATCTTGTGCGAAAGATATCAGATAACTGGTAAATACCCGTGTGCGATGGGGTATTGTGTTTTAAAACAAATAAAAGCTAGTGACCAGCTCCTTTCTTGAAGTTTCCTGAATTTTCCTTTCACTCACACTTTCACCTAACCTTAACTTCACCATCTTCATCTCAACCCTAAATCATTTGATCTCGAATTGAAGCTTGATTTTGGTGTCAAAACGTTCCTTGTGTCTTTGTGATTCTAACAAGGTAAGGTTTGTAAGATTTCATGATCAAATCTGTGATTAAATGGGTTTTCAAAGTTGGTTTTTGTTAAAATGGGTTTTTGTGTCAAATTGGTATAAATTGATGTTGTTTGGACTTAAATGTTGTGGGTTTATGTCACAAAACATTTAGTGTAAAATATGTAACAAGTTTCAGGGTCAAAAAATGAGTCCAAAGTCGAGATTTGGTGATTTGGGTGTGAAACCCGTCACTTTGCTGCTGTTGCAGCTGATGAACTACCTTCGGCCGATGGTCATTGACCATCGACCGATGGTGAGGGACGATCGACCGGTGGACAAGACCATCGACCGATAGTGTATGATTTCTGACCAACGGATGAAATTTTGACAATCGACCGATTGGGGGAGACCATCGACCGATGGTGTGTTGACGATCGGCCGATGGATGGGACCATCGACCGATGGTCTTAGGCAGTGAAATTTTTACTAAGTGTTGATTTATAGCCGTTATGCTGCCCGCGCGTTTTTATGGTTTTCAGGATGTAAATTCTGAAAATGCATAAGTGTTAGGTGGACTTTTAGCGGCGCTTTTTGTGACTGATTTCTGTACTGTGTTGTTTTGTGTTAACAGACAGAAACTAACTTGATTTTCCTTATGTTCAGGTGATAAGGATAAGGAAGCCGCTCAGTGATAGACTATCTGAGCTAGTTTTTGGTATTCGATGAGTGGGTCTATCTCCGGATTGAGTTTAAGTAGCATATCATGCTACTGTGGTTGACTCTTTTACCATGCATAGTGTAGGGATTGCCATGTTAGAATAATATAGTATGCCTGATGTTGTGTGTGAATTATGTGTACACTGTGTGAATGGCACCAGTCGGGTCTAGGGAGACTGGGGACTCGAGACCGTGCCTAGGAGAGGTTAGAGTCCGTATGAGGTTAACCGTGCCTAGGGGAGGTTGGGTCCATAGGCTACTGATTGTGGAGTATAGTGTGAATGATGCATCCCCGGCATCTGGATAACTCTACTGTGAATTGAGTAGTAGGGACTATCTGTAATGACCCGCACTTTTTCGATCATTCTATACTTATAAGATTAATATTTACATAAATTAAACCTTACCAACATGACAAGCAATCCAAATTGTTGAGACTTATGTTTTTGAAATGAGTTTTACACAACGTTTGACCGTCTAGTTTGACCGATGATATCACGAACTATATAACATATGATAATTATACGTTTGTGTATATATATGTATATATACATATTTAACATGATCTAAGGATGTTTTAATATCTCATTTTGTATTAATAACAATAAGTTATAAGTATATTTTGAAACTACTAACTTAAGTTTTCAAAACGATAACCATACGTAACGTTATTTGACATAAATACTTATAACCTATAATGTTTATACATATATCGTATATGTAATGTATTTAATCACTTTTTAAGGACTTAAATACAAAAAACAATATAAGTATATTCACAAAAGATAGCTATATTTGAATTCTCATTCCATTTTTCACAAAATTTCTATACGTATATCTAGAGTACATGTACTCGTATCATACCTAGCTTCTATACGTATTTACTATTGGTATATACACATCAAATCACCACCAACCAGCCCTTGTTCAATGCCTTATGTATAAGGTAACTACTTTTGTTATCTAGTATGACAATTTCACATGATTAAAAGATTTTTTCACAAAATTACAAACTTATACACCTTTTACACCACCATTTATACTCCATTCCATTTTCATTTTACTACACATTTCCTTTAACTAAAACACACACACTTTTAAGAGCCTTAACCTCCATAACCATTCAGCTAAAATCCATGAAGATCTAGCCATAAAAACATCACTTAATCACCATAAGAAAACTCTTACAAAAACACTTCAAGAATCCTTCCAAGAACACAAGTTTACTTCCAATCTTTCATCCAATTCCATCACCCTTTTGGTTCTAGGTTCTTACTCCTATTTTACAGCAATCTTGTCCAAGTAACTTGAGGTAGTAACTTTGTTCATAACCTTATTCGATTCATATATATATAGCTATCTTATTTTGTGGTATAAAATTTTAACAACAAGAACATAGTTTGAATGTTTTCAAACTTGTTTGCAAACTAAATAGATCCTTCTAACTTAACTTTTAAAATACTTCAAGACCTGTAATATAACTTAAATATATTCTAATTTAACAAGGTATAACTTGGTTTTTCAAAGAACATCTTAAAAACTGTTTTTACGACGTCGGAGTGCAACCGGGGGCTGTTTTGGGTTGGATAATTAAAAACCATCTTAAACTTTGAATTGGAGGTTTATTTTCTGGAAAAATGATTTTTACTATGAATATGATAACACATAAAAATTTCATGATTTAACTCAAAGTATAAGTATTTTTAGAAAAATAATCATTTAAGGTTGTTTACATGATGGAAAATGATTAACTTCATAAGTTTCACTAAAGTTTGACCTATGACCTGTGATTTCGAATACAAACTAAGGTATTTACAGTTCATAGTCTTAAAGAGGGACTCGATCCAAGGAAGTGGCAAGTTGAACCAACGAAAACGGAGTTGTAACGAAGAAACTATGACCAAAACAAAATCGGATATCCAAGACTTGTTTAGTCACGAAAATAATTGGAGAAAAATTAAATAAATTACATCTTTTTAAAATAACATGATATTTTATATATATGTACTCATAATTTAATTTTATATGGTTCAGGATCACCCGTAAACAATACGAGAAGATTAATCATAAGATCCCATGATTGTACGCAACACGTCATTTGACAACACCGGTACTTTATGTACGCAACACGTCATTTGACAACACCGGTACCATGGGTCAAGATTAATCTCGACCAATACATATACGATGGGGGTTTTATTTATTTCATTGGGGGTTTATTAAACACCTAAAAATGAACCATTAAAATTGAATTACTAACATCGGACTGCTAACTACGGACTAAGAAATTATTAAAAGTATTAAAAGTATAATAAGTATATATATGTGACGATTGTTTTAAAAAAGAAAAGGTATTGATATATTATATATGGATAGGTTCGTGATATCAATCGGAGACCAAGTCGAAATTACATATCTTCAAGACAAAAGTGAGTATATAGTCCCACTTTTAAACTCTAAATATTTCGGGATGAGAATACATGTATTTTATGTTTTACGTTATGGACACAAGTAACTGAAAAATATATTCTACGTTGAGTTGTACCACTGGCATACTTCCCTGTAGCTTGGTAACTGTTATTTACAGCGGTATTGTAAACGCGAATCCTGTTGATAGATCTATCGGGCCTGACAACCCCAACCGGACTGGACGACCAGTATTCAACGGTTGCACAGTACTTCGTTTCGTGACTACACTTGGTACGGTGTAGTAAGATTTCATAATAAAGGGAATATGCGACGTGATTAAATGTTAAGTATGGTTACCAAGTGCTCAACCACTTAGAATATTTTTATTAAACTGTTTATATACGAAATCTTGTGGTCTATATATATATATTGCTGCCGGCATTAAACCTATATCTCACCAACTTTATGTTGACCTTTTAAAACATGTCTATTCTCAGGTGATTACTAAAGCTTCCGCTGCATTATGTTGAATTTGAGCAGGATCTTGCGTACGCATATTTGTGTCAAAAATAAAACTGCATACCCAAGGATTTGTGTTGTAAAATATGCTCGAAATCGTGTTGTTATCATTATATGTAAAGTTTGTAAGTCGAAGATTATCGCTAAACGATAATCATCTTTTTATTGTCTAAAGCTTGTAACAAAAATAATGGTTATGGTTTGTAATGTATAATATATGCAGTTTCTCTTTTAAAAATGTCGCATATAGAGGTCAATACCTCGCAATGAAATCATACGTTATCTAACACGTTCTTATGGTTAAGGACGGGTTATGACATGTGGTATCAGAGCGGTGGTCTTAGCGAACCAGGTTTGCATTAGTGTGTCTAACCGATAAGTCGTTAGGATACATTAGTAAGTCTGGACTTTGACCGGGTCTGATTTTAAAAACCATTGCTTATCATTGTTGGTTAAAATTTATATGTAAATATTATGTAGTACTAATGGGTTAGTTGTTGTGTGATAGATGTCGGGCTCAAAACTTATTATCACATTCAGCGACTCCGAACCAGAATCTTCAGATGGTGTTCCAGTCATTAACCTATCCGATGACGAAAATAATATCTTTGGGGAAGACTCACAAATTCCGGATGAACCGACTATAGAGAACCCGGAAAGTGAACCCGAGGAGGAAAGTGAACCCGAGGAGGAAAGTGAACCCGAGGAGGAAAGTGAACCCGAGGAGGAAAGTGAACCCGAGGAAGAAATACAGGAAATTACAAAAGACGAGTTCGAACTAGGAAAGAAACGAAAGGCTAATGAATTAGAAAATTCAAATCCCGAGTTTAGTAAGGATGATGTGGCACCAACTCCACTAGACACTACCACCCCTATTCCCGCTATTCCTATTCGTGCTGTCCCGGCATCCAGTTCTTCAGCCCCACAGCCAAAATATAGGCAGACAGCTAGGATAAGCGTTAGGCCATTCCTTGAACCTAAACGTCCTAGAAAATAGACCAAACGATGCGCTGCCGTATTAAACCATGGGATCATATAATGTTTTGTATAATATTATTAGTGTGGTTTGCTTAATGTTCGATGTAAGATAAGCATATGTAAAATAGTGAAGTGTGAAATGCAATAATTTTCCATGGTTAAGTATTATTTAGATGGTAGTAATTGATTCTGTACTAAGCTATTAAGTATGGACATTAACGGGTAGGTACTACCCTAGATATAATTATAAAACGCTAATAAGAAGAAAAGGCTTTTATAATAATACCTGGTTCATATTATTAATAAGCTATAATGTACTGTAAATATACACTACATCTATAATATTCCATGTGAATAATTATTTTCTTTTCATTCTTATAGAAGAATATGGCGCGATTGAACCGAATGACGGAACAAGAAATCCAGGAACTCATCAATCAGCGAGTGAACGACAGAATGTTATGGGTCGAGGCTGCAAGAGGTGCTGCAGTTAACCCAAATCCTCGTGTGGGGTGCACTTACAAAACTTTTCAAGCTTGCAAGCCCTCATCATTCTGTGGAACAGAAGGACCGATCGGTTTAACCCGGTGGATAGAAAAAATGGAGACTGTGTTTAAAATCAGTGGTTGTGTTGAAAAGGACATGACCAAGTATGCATCGTGCACTTTACAAGATAGTGCACTCACGTGGTGGAAAAATTATGTGAAGGCTGTAGGAGGAGATGTAGCTTATGATACTCCGTGGGAAGAATTCAAAACAATGTTAATCAACGAATATTGTCCAAGGAACGAGGTTAGGAAGTTGGAAGATGAGTTACGAAGTCTGAAGGTTATTGGTACTGAAATCACCAACTACAATCAGCGATTCATGGAATTAGTTTTGCTATGTCCTGAATTGGTTCCAACCGAAGAACGGAAGATTGAAATGTACAAAGATGGTTTGCCCAAAAAGGTCAAGGCAAATGTTACAGCATCGAAACCTAAGACAATTCATGAAGCTATAACCATGGCAAACGAGCTAATGGATCAGGTCATCATGGATAAGAAAGTATCCAATACTGATGTGAAGGTATCAGGTAACAAAAGAAAGTGGAATGGAAATTATGATCGAGGTAACCAACAACAATCTTTTAAGAAACAAGAAATCACGCAAGGTGCGGGTAGTGGTTTAAGCTTTGGTTATAAAGGACAAAATCCTTTATGCAACCGATGCCACAAACATCACTCTGGCTACTGTAATGTGGTATGCAACAAATGTAATCGAAAGGGTCATCTTGCTGAAGATTGTAGGGCTCTCGTTACAAATACAAATGGTACCAAGACTCCTGCCACCAATGCAAATAGAACTGCTTTGGCTACTATTACTTGTTATGGGTGTGGAAAACAAGGTCACTATAAGAGCCAGTGTCCGAATCCAGAGAAGAATAATGGATCTGCACGTGGAAGAGCATTTGTTATTAATGCTAGAGAGGCGTGTGAAGACCCGGAGCTTGTTACGGGTACGTTTACCATTAATAACTTATCCGCATCTATTATATTTGATACTGGTGCCGATAGAAGTTACGTGAGTAGAGGCTTTTACGCTAAATTGAATTGTTCATCATTACCTCTAGATGCTAAGTACATGATTGAGTTAGCTAATGGTAAACTAATTAAAGCCGATAAAATTTGCCGTGATTATAAAATAAATTTAGCCGGAGAAACATTTAAAATTGACTTAATACCCGTAGAATTAGGAAGTTTTGATGTAATAGTCGGCATGGACTGGATGTCCAAAGTAGGAGCTGAAGTTGTGTGTGCCAAGAAGGCAATTCGCATTCCTTGTAAGGATAGAATGCCGGTGATGATTTATGGAGAGAAGGGTAACTCAAAGCTAAAACTCATTAGTTACTTGAAAGCTCAAAAGTGCTTGAAGAAAGGGTGCTATGCTATCTTAGCACATGTTAATAAAGTCGAAAAGAAAGAAATAGAGAAGTGCATCAATGACGTGCCTGTGGCAAGAGATTTTCCTGAAGTTTTTCCGGAAGAGTTGCCGGGATTACCTCCATTTAGATCTGTAGAATTTCAAATAGATTTAGTACCAGGAGCTGCACCAGTGGCTCGTGCGCCATATAGACTTGCACCGTCCGAATTAAAAGAACTTCAAAGTCAGTTAAAAGAATTACTAGACCGTGGATTCATACGACCAAGCACTTCACCGTGGGGAGCTCCAATTTTGTTTGTTAAGAAGAAAGATGGATCTTTTAGGATGTGTATAGATTATCGTGAATTAAATAAGTTAACTATCAAAAATCGGTATCCACTACCGAGAATTGACGACTTATTTGATCAACTCCAGGGATCATGTGTTTATTCGAAAATCGACCTAAGATCGGGCTATCATCAACTACGTGTCAAAGAAGAGGACATTCCGAAAACTGCTTTTCAGACACGTTATGGTCATTACGAATTTTTGGTCATGCCGTTTGGATTGACGAATGCGCCAGCTGTATTCATGGACCTCATGAATCAAGTTTGTAGTCCGTATTTAGATAAGTTTGTTATCATTTTCATTGATGACATTCTTATCTATTCCAAGAGTGAGCAAGAGCATGAGCAGCATTTAAGGTTGATATTAGAGTTGTTGAGAAAAGAACAGCTATACGCTAAATTTTCTAAGTGTGCTTTCTGGTTGAAAGAAGTGCAATTTCTTGGCCACGTTGTTAGTAGCAAAGGAATTCAGGTTGATCCAGCAAAAATTGAAGCCATTGAAAAATGGGAGACTCCTAAGACACCAACGCAGATACGCTAATTTTTGGGTTTAGCCGGTTATTATAGAAGGTTTATTCAAGATTTTTCCCGAATAGCTAAGCCGTTGACAGCGTTAACGCAAAAAGGGAAGAAATATGAATGGACCTCTGAGCAGGAGAGTGCATTTCAATTACTGAAGAAGAAGTTAACTACGGCGCCTATTTTATCGTTACCAGAAGGGAACGATGATTTTGAAATATATTGTGACGCTTCGCGACAAGGTTTTGGTTGCGTTCTTATGCAACGGAAGAAAGTTATTGCATACGCATCCCGACAATTGAAGATTCACGAGCGAAATTATACGACGCATGATCTAGAATTGGGAGCAGTCGTGTTTGCATTGAAGATGTGGAGACACTACTTGTATGGAGTTAAATGCACTGTGTTTACTGATCATAAAAGCCTTCAACATATTTTTGATCAGAAACAGCTGAACATGAGGCAACGTAGGTGGGTCGAGTTAATAAACGACTATGATTGTGAAATTCGTTATCATCCCGGGAAAGCGAATGTGGTGGCTGACGCATTAAGCAGAAAGGAACGAGAACCAATTCGAGTACGAGCGATGAACATAAAAATTCGCATGAATCTCAACTCACAAATCAAAGAAGTTCAACGAGAAGCACTTACTAAAGAAAACATAAGAAATGAAATAATGAAGAAGTATGAGAAGCAACTCGTTATACGGGAAGATGGAATTCGATATTTTGCAAATCGTATTTGGGTACCGAAGTTGGGTGGATTAAGGAAGTTGATATTGAATGAGGCACATAAGACAAGATACTCGATACATCCTGGAGTTGGAAAGATGTACCAAGATCTTAAGACACGTTATTGGTGGCCTAATTTAAAGACAGACGTTGCAACATATGTTGGGGAGTGTTTAACTTGTTCTAAGGTCAAAGCAGAACACCAGAAGCCGTCAGGGTTACTTCAACAACCAGAAATCCCAGAATAGAAATGGGATGGTATTACCATGGATTTCATCACGAAGTTACCAAAGACTGCCTGGGGATACGACACCATTTGGGTAATTGTTGATCGTCTTACCAAATCCGCACATTTCTTGCCTATAAAGGAAACGGATAGAATGGAGAAATTATTACGATTATATATAAAGGAAATAGTTTCAAGGCATGGAATACCTATTTCCATTATATCCGATCGTGATAGTAGATTTACATCAAAGTTCTGGCAATCACTACAGGAGGCCCTAGGAACTCGTTTGGATATGAGTACCGCATATCATCCGCAAACCGACGGGCAGAGTGAAAGAACGATTCAGACTCTTGAAGACATGCTCAGGGCATGTGTGATCGATTTTGGAAACGGATGGGATAAGTATCTACCGTTAGCAGAATTTTCGTATAATAATAGTTATCATGCAAGCATTAAAGCTGCACCATTCGAAGCATTGTATGGAAGGAAGTGTAGATCTCCTATCTGTTGGAATGAAGTAGGAGATCGACAATTAACTGGTCCCGAGATCATACACGAAACGACTGAGAAGATAGTACAAATCAAGGAGAGATTGAAAACAGCCCGAAGTCGCCAAAAGAGCTACGCCGATGTCCGAAGGAAACCATTAGAGTTTCAGATTGGGGATATGGTTATGCTAAAGGTGTCACCTTGGAAAGGTGTAATACGTTTCGGTAAAAGAGGTAAACTGAACCCAAGATATGTAGGCCCGTTCAAGATCATCGAACGCATTGGACCGGTAGCTTATCGACTCGAGTTAACGCAACAACTCGCCGGAGTACATAATACCTTTCACGTCTCAAACCTTAAGAAGTGTCTTGCAAAGGAAGACCTCACCATTCCTCTTGAAGAAATCCATGTCGACGAGAAACTACAATTCATCGAAGAACCAATCGAAATCATGGATCGTGAAGTTAAACAGCTCAAGCAGAGCAACATACCGATCGTTAAGGTTCGTTGGAATGCTCGAAGGGGTCCCGAGTTTACTTGGGAACGAGAGGATCAAATGAAACAAAAGTATCCACACTTGTTTCCCGATGACGCAAAATAGGTACAATTTTAAAATTTCGGGACGAAATTTATTTAACGGGTAGGTACTGTAATGACCCGCACTTTTTTGATCATTCTATACTTATAAGATTAATATTTACATAAATTAAACCTTACCAACATGACAAGCAATCCAAATTGTTGAGACTTATGTTTTTGAAATGAGTTTTACACAACGTTTGACCGTCTAGTTTGACCGATGATATCACGAACTATATAACATATGATAATTATACGTTTGTGTATATATATGTATATATACATATTTAACATGATCTAAGGATGTTTTAATATCTCATTTTGTATTAATAACAATAAGTTATAAGTATATTTTGAAACTACTAACTTAAGTTTTCAAAACGATAACCATACGTAACGTTATTTGACATAAATACTTATAACCTATAATGTTTATACATATATCGTATATGTAATGTATTTAATCACTTTTTAAGGACTTAAATACATAAAACAATATAAGTATATTCACAAAAGATAGCTATATTTGAATTCTCATTCCATTTTTCACAAAATTTCTATACGTATATCTAGAGTACATGTACTCGTATCATACCTAGCTTCTATACGTATTTACTATTGGTATATACACATCAAATCACCACCAACCAGCCCTTGTTCAATGCCTTATGTATAAGGTAACTACTTTTGTTATCTAGTATGACAATTTCACATGATTAAAAGATTTTTTCACAAAATTACAAACTTATACACCTTTTACACCACCATTTATACTCCATTCCATTTTCATTTTACTACACATTTCCTTTAACTAAAACACACACACTTTTAAGAGCCTTAACCTCCATAACCATTCAGCTAAAATCCATGAAGATCTAGCCATAAAAACATCACTTAATCACCATAAGAAAACTCTTACAAAAACACTTCAAGAATCCTTCCAAGAACACAAGTTTACTTCCAATCTTTCATCCAATTCCATCACCCTTTTGGTTCTAGGTTCTTACTCCTATTTTACAGCAATCTTGTCCAAGTAACTTGAGGTAGTAACTTTGTTCATAACCTTATTCGATTCATATATATATAGCTATCTTATTTTGTGGTATAAAATTTTAACAACAAGAACATAGTTTGAATGTTTTCAAACTTGTTTGCAAACTAAATAGATCCTTCTAACTTAACTTTTAAAATACTTCAAGACCTGTAATATAACTTAAATATATTCTAATTTAACAAGGTATAACTTGGTTTTTCAAAGAACATCTTAAAAACTGTTTTTACGACGTCGGAGTGCAACCGGGGGCTGTTTTGGGTTGGATAATTAAAAACCATCTTAAACTTTGAATTGGAGGTTTATTTTCTGGAAAAATGATTTTTACTATGAATATGATAACACATAAAAATTTCATGATTTAACTCAAAGTATAAGTATTTTTAGAAAAATAATCATTTAAGGTTGTTTACATGATGGATAATGATTAACTTCATAAGTTTCACTAAAGTTTGACCTATGACCTGTGATTTCGAATACAAACTAAGGTATTTACAGTTCATAGTCTTAAAGAGGGACTCGATCCAAGGAAGTGGCAAGTTGAACCAACGAAAACGGAGTTGTAACGAAGAAACTATGACCAAAACAAAATCGGATATCCAAGACTTGTTTAGTCACGAAAATAATTGGAGAAAAATTAAATAAATTACATCTTTTTAAAATAACATGATATTTTATATATATGTACTCATAATTTAATTTTATATGGTTCAGGATCACCCGTAAACAATACGAGAAGATTAATCATAAGATCCCATGATTGTACGCAACACGTCATTTGACAACACCGGTACTTTATGTACGCAACACGTCATTTGACAACACCGGTACCATGGGTCAAGATTAATCTCGACCAATACATATACGATGGGGGTTTTATTTATTTCATTGGGGGTTTATTAAACACCTAAAAATGAACCATTAAAATTGAATTACTAACATCGGACTGCTAACTACGGACTAAGAAATTATTAAAAGTATTAAAAGTATAATAAGTATATATATGTGACGATTGTTTTAAAAAAGAAAAGGTATTGATATATTATATATGGATAGGTTCGTGATATCAATCAGAGACCAAGTCGAAATTACATATCTTCAAGACAAAAGTGAGTATATAGTCCCACTTTTAAACTCTAAATATTTCGGGATGAGAATACATGTATTTTATGTTTTACGTTATGGACACAAGTAACTGAAAAATATATTCTACGTTGAGTTGTACCACTGGCATACTTCCCTGTAGCTTGGTAACTGTTATTTACAGCGGTATTGTAAACGCGAATCCTGTTGATAGATCTATCGGGCCTGACAACCCCAACCGGACTGGACGACCAGTATTCAACGGTTGCACAGTACTTCGTTTCGTGACTACACTTGGTACGGTGTAGTAAGATTTCATAATAAAGGGAATATGCGACGTGATTAAATGTTAAGTATGGTTACCAAGTGCTCAACCACTTAGAATATTTTTATTAAACTGTTTATATACGAAATCTTGTGGTCTATATATATATATTGCTGCCGGCATTAAACCTATATCTCACCAACTTTATGTTGACCTTTTAAAACATGTCTATTCTCAGGTGATTACTAAAGCTTCCGCTGCATTATGTTGAATTTGAGCAGGATCTTGCGTACGCATATTTGTGTCAAAAATAAAACTGCATACCCAAGGATTTGTGTTGTAAAATATGCTCGAAATCGTGTTGTTATCATTATATGTAAAGTTTGTAAGTCGAAGATTATCGCTAAACGATAATCATCTTTTTATTGTCTAAAGCTTGTAACAAAAATAATGGTTATGGTTTGTAATGTATAATATATGCAGTTTCTCTTTTAAAAATGTCGCATATAGAGGTCAATACCTCGCAATGAAATCATACGTTATCTAACACGTTCTTATGGTTAAGGACGGGTTATGACACTATCGGTAGACTCAAGCCCGATCAGCTGAGAGTCGTGTGCTCGTACAAGCCGCCGATCCTCGTATTGTCTTATTGTATGCTAGTTGGTAGTTAGCAAGCATTGTTGTTAGTATATAGCTTGTGTGTGGCTTAAGCTATATCTGTTAGATATATTCCATTCACTTAGCGGTGCGCTAATCCCCCACATATTTTTCCCTTGCAGGTTTAGGTACTGCTAGTCGTGATGGGTGTTGATGCAGAAGACATGTTTGACAACCCGACTCTGATGTGGATTTTTGTTTAAATAATGTTTTGTAGTAACGTAACACCGTTGTGTAAACGTAAACTTAATTACACGAATTAATGTAATGACATGTCTTATGTTGTCTTTATTAATAAAGTCTTCCGCTGTGTTTAAAAAAAAGGCCGGTGTTACAAAGTTAGCGGACCGAGTCAACGACCATAACCCACCAATCACACACGCTCTTTTGGCCTCAACCAACGAGTGGTGTAGCATCGCGCACTGCACACACCATAGTGAATCCTAACGCAAAACACTAACCATATCGTCAACCATACCCGCTTCATGGTGATACCGGCTCCGTGGTTCACACCATACGCATTATCATGATGCTACCGGCTCCGTGGTTCACATCGTAACTCACCCGCACATGCTATGGCACTACCGGCGCCGTGGTCCATACCATAGCATACAAATAATTACACTATATACATACATGTATAATTATTCCACTCACTTGGAATCTTTGCACACGCATCATACGTACGCGTACACAACGCCATCACAATCGAGCAAGAACCACCTATATCGTACATAGGCACAAAACAATAATTCTCTAGAAGAGAATCCGACACGCATATCCCTTAACCAAGGGATTTCACCTTGCTCGTCAAACACGTCCATTTATCTCCCAATGATATTTACCACATTACCACCTCAGTGATAATATAAATCCAAAACCATAAGTACAATTTATTCAAAACCGTACTTTTACCACACTCGGCCAACGTAGGTCTCAACGCTAGCTTCGAATCAATACGAACATCGTCAAATATCAACACACTAGATCATCTTCGTGCGAGAGTTCAAACTCCCCCACTTTGAATTCCGTTCCATAACCACATAATCGAGATAAAAGTATCCCTCAAAAATACTATCCACTCATCGTTGGCTTAGTCAACCATTAAGTCCGTTTCCATCTCACCGAGACTCATACAACCAACATGCTAAAGAAAGAAAAGATCCATCCGTCTTGTATCCCATGATATACATATCACAATACCTTGCTCTATCCTTGAGCACACGAAGGATTTCAGATTATCCTTCGCTACTTCAACCGAAGTACTTACCAAACCGTACAAGTATCACTCTAGCAATCACCGAGTTACTATCACTTGTAACTTCCACATCGTCACTCAAGCACCTAAGGGTTTCTTGCCGGTACCCTAAGTTCAAAGTAACCGCAACACCATCGGAGTCGAATACCACGCTAGTAGGTAGGAAAGATGCACCTAACATTGCGTCCCGTAGACTCCATTACCAACATACATCGAGATCAAACACTCGATCTCTAGGGTCCCATCCACCCGATGAACCTCATGGCTCACCATCTTCAACACAAAGTGAACACGCGCTTAACAATCAAACACCAAAGCCCATTCCCATGACTTGGTAGAAACATTTACCAAACACTAAGGAATGCTTGGTTGCACCAAGTCTTACGCCCTTCATCCGTCAATCCAAACGCCACCGTAGGGTAATTTCACTAGGAATGTCACCCATTACAATAATATCCACAATACAATGCATTTTACAAACTCGAACTCATCAGCACATAATAAATAATCAAAGGTCATATTTATTAAAACGAAAAGTACCTTAACGTCTTCTCGCCACACCCGTCCCCGCTAACTCGGGACATTCCGACTTGCGATGTCCTTCCCCTTGGCAATTGAAGCACACTGTGCCATCACCCTTTGGCACCAAACATTCCCAAAACATGTAACCTCTCACGCCATAATTGTAACACCTAGACGCACTAGAATCCGATATACCCTTCTGTATACCACCCGTGTTCACACTTGCACCCTTAGTTCTCTTACTTGGAGAACCATACGAAACAACCATTCTCTTACTTGAAGGTTCACCTACTATCAATTACGAATGCGACTCGAAACCCCTAGCCACGGCGAATAACTCCGCGAACGAGTTCACTTGACCAAGGCTACTGCAAGTCATCATTCAAAGTTCGATAGAAATCTCTCATCAACATACGATCACGTCCGTTATACTCCGGGCAAAAACAAACCTTCGCCACAAAGGTCGTCTTGAGAGTATTCAAATCCATAAAACCTTGTTGCATATTTCGCAACTCATCACGCAAATCCGAAAAATTTGCTTGTGTCCGGAAATCCTTGAAGAATTCCTTCTTAAAATCTTCCCACGATAACCCGATAAACGATTCATCACCAACAATATCAGTTTTGCTATCCAACCAATCCTTCGCCCTACCTCGCAACAAGCTAGTAGCGAGTCTTGTCCTCTTCTCGGGAGGGCATTCAATAGTGCGAAAACACCTTTCGACATCCGAGATCCATGTTGTGCTTATCAAAGGATCCGGTTTCCCGTCATACATCGGAGGTTTAGTCCTCATGAAGCTATTATGACAACACTCCATCTCACCACTACTTCAAAATTCGGATTACTTCCCTTCCATTTCTTCTCGTAACGCTCCCAATTGCTCCGCAACGGTGGCCGCAACTCTAGCGTTAAACTCATCGTCGCTCGTCTTGATCCCGTTTCTCGTCGTCATTCTAAAGAATGCAAAACGATTAGACCACAAACGTATAAAACCACACGCACAACACCGCCCCATCTTGCTCAACACTCGTTGTACTTTACTTGATAAACACGATTTGCACCAGTAACAATGATAGCTAGTCATTATTACGTGCATACACCGCATCAACTCGTTAGTACAACGGCCGTCTCGCTCGATGATATAAACCAACACAACAAACAAATGCTACGCGATATAATCACACACAGGAATTATATCACAACACAAGCCACAATCCTAGTTAGTTCACCTACACGCTAAGGCACTAACCAAATCCCCGTCTGACCCGTTCTCCTACAAGTCCCGCAACAAATAAGCACACGCAAAAGTCTAAGTCTAGGCATGTGACGACTCCGTCAAAACACTTAACGGCTCCGTCACTTGGTCCCACAGCTTGATCGAAACTCTATATGAATTTAATAAAACAACCTTGCATTCTTTATTTAAAAATGATTTCCTATAAAGGAAATCTACTAAAATGTATAAGTTTAGAAAAACTATACAATAATACTTTAACCAAAAGTTGACCAAAACAAAGTCAACAAACAACCACTATTTAATGTAACAAAATAGAATGCAAGTTAATGTTTAACAAAAGCTGCCATCATAAATATGCAGACTCTCTAAGCACAGCGGAAGCAATCAATCATGAACCTGAGAATAAAACATGCGAGTAACTGTCAACAAAAATGTTGAGTGAATTATAGGTTTAATATTGCAAACAATATTTAATTTAAACAATAAAAATTTATGTTTGAAAACATAAAAGTCCTTTTTAAACCACCAAATTATATGCTAGAAAACATATAATAAAATATTATTCCATTTTCCGTGAGCCACCTGGTAACCACTTAACCCTTTATTTACCCTTGCCAAACACAATAAATAATATACACCGAACAAGTGTATCTACAACAAAATACGAAGTACTAAACATTCCGATAACAAATTGCTAGCGCGACTAGCTCGAAATGGGGTTGTCAAACCCGATAGATCTATCCATAGGATTCGCGTTCACCAGTAGAAACCAGTGATTACAGTTACCAGACTAGGGAATATTTTTGTTCAACTCACAATGAATAATTTAAATCAACTTTCACTTGTGTCCAGAATATAAAATAAATTGCATGTATTCTCATCCCAAAAGATTTAAAATATAAAAATGGGACTATAACTCACCTTATTAGCAAACGAAGTAACCACACAATTATGCGAACAGCAAATGAAGTAAAGTGATCATGAATGATCACAACGCCGACCTATAAATAAAACAGGTCGATATAAATAACTAACTTAGGTCAAGTCTTAGTATGATAGCTATTGTACATGTTGCAAGTAGACATAGAACAATACTCAACATGCATCGGTTTGATCGGAACAGCGTACGGACACACACTTTCTATTTTTAGAAAGTTTCTATTTTTAGCAGGTTTCCATTTTTGGAAAGTTTCTATTTTTGGAAAGTTTCTATTTTTGGAAAGTTTCTATTTTTGAAAAGTTTCCAAATTTAGAAAGTTTCTATTTTTAGAAAGTTTTAAGTTAGGAAAGTTTCCTTATTTAGAAAGTCAACAGAAGTCAACTGAAAGTCAAAGTCAACTGAAAGTCAACTTAAAAGTCAACCTTGGTCAAACATAGTCGACATTAATTTTAAAAGTGTAAGTTATAATAATAACATAGGTTATAATGTTTATTAAAGTCAAAAGTGTAAAGTTATGTCATAACATAAGTTTAATTAAATAAAATGAATTATTAAAGTTAATATAAGTTGAAGTGTTATAATTAGTATAACATAAGTATTTAATTAATTAAATATTAATCATAATATAAGTTTTATTAATTAATAATGAATTTTAATTCATATCATAAGTATTATAAATTAATAATGAATTATTAATTATATCATAAGTTTCTAATTAAAATTATTAAATCATAAGTATTTAATAATTAAATCATAATTAAATAATAATTAAGTCTTATAATAATTAAATAATTATTTAATCTTTGTTATAAGTCTTATAATAATTTCTCAAAAATAAATTTAATACTTATCATAAGTATTTTCCTTTAATAATAAAAGTATTATTAATCATAAGTTTAATTAAAATGTTAATTAAATCATAATTAATAATTAAATGATATAATAAATATTTATATCATAAGTCTTAAATAATAATAATTACTTCTTTTATCATAAGTAATTTATTAATAATGAAAGCCATTCATTTTAACATAAGTTTAATCATTAACCATAAGTTTTAAGTTTAAAAGTTCATCGGGTCGTATCTTGAGCCCCGGGTGTCAGTTTCGGGCGAGCCACATATGCATCTCCGCCTACTCAAACCACCCGACACAATTATGTACTCAAGAACACTCCAAGAACAGTCCCTAGGTCGTGGATATCAGCCATGACAACACTTGGGAATTCAATTTACTCAAAACAGTGATTTAGGCACAACGGGTGAACCGTGGCTCGGATTTAGGTGACCCGAACATGAAAATTCATCCCACCATCAGTCCTAACCAAATGACACACCCTAAAGACACCAAGGATGATCACAAAGTCGGACCATACCTTGTTCTTGCCCATAACACCTTTCAATCTTTACCAAAAATCAAATTAAGCATATCTAGGGCTCCGGGAATCGAAACGACATGAATCCGGAGTCTAAAATTAATGTCTTGATGAGAGGAACTCATTTATATACTTTATTTTAACTTTTATATCAGTTACAAAGTCAGAAACACACGAAAAAGCTGCTGTCCCAATTAAATCAAATCGAAAACATATGCAAACGAGTAATTCTACGCATCCAATCAACCATACAATAATATACAATTATCATACTATCAATATAACATACAAAATCAGTAAAATATAAGAAAAATCAAAAATCTAGGGTTAGGGTTTATACCCTAATCAAGAATCAAGAGATAGCAACGTGTAGAGGAGAACGAGAGGAACGCGTTGATGTTAAAAGCCCTAAAATCCAAGCAATAATTGATGAAGAATGATGATGATATTGATGATGAATGTGGCGGCCTCAAAAAGAAAAAGAGAGAGGAAGAAAGATGAGAGAAAAAGATACTTGCTAGTTTTAGGTTTAGAAAAGAAATGAGGAATAAAATGGAAATGAAAAATTGAAAAATAAAATAAAAATGGGGTATAAGGGGGTTTTGGCCGAAATTTTTAGAGGGGTGGGCCCCTCATGGACCACTTTGGCCAAAAAGAAGAATACTTGTGGCCCGATCGCCCGAACGAAGCCCGAAACGCGAAAACGCTACTACGCGATTAATTTTTCGGAGAGATAACAAACACGCGACGAATAAAATATATAAACACTATATATAATCATATGACATCAAAATATCATATTTAAAATAAATTGGATTTAAAAATCCCAAAATCTTGACCGTTGGTTTGAAAACCGAAAAGATTCGCCGGACAGAAATCTGCGACACGTAGAAACGTATAACTTGAAATATGAATACAAATATTCATATAACACATAATAATTAATATATTATTACAAAAATAATAATATAGGTCTTAGAAATGACGTGTCACGAATAACAATTAACGGTCGTTAAATAATTAACGGCAAAAGATAACGGAAAAAGTAGGGTCGTTACAGTACCTTCCCGTTACGGAAATTTCGTCCCGAAATTTAAGCAGGTGCAGGGGTTGACTCAGCATCTGAGAACAAATGCGGGTACTTCTGCCTCATCTAGTCTTCATGCTCCCAAGTGAACTCGGGACCGCGTCTGGCGTTTCATCGAACTCGAACAATAGGAATTTTGCTCTGCTTGAGAGTCTTAACCTCTCGGTTCATAATTTCGACATGTTCCTCAATAAAATGGAGTTGTTTATCAACATGAAGTTCCTCCAAAGGAATAGTTTCACCGGCCTAGGCCAAACACTTCTTCAAATTCGATACATGAAAAACATCGTGAACAGCACTGAGTTCTCGTGGCAACTTCAAACGATAAGCCGCCGGTCCAACTCTCTCAATAATCTCAAAAGGTCCAACAAAACGAGGACTCAACCTTCCCCTTTTACCAAAACGTATCACACCCTTCCAAGGTGAAACCTTTAACATAACACGGTCACCGACCTGAAATTCAATATCGTTCCTTCCCTTATTGGCATAACTCTTTTGCCGACTTCTGGCGGTTCTCAATCTTTCCTTAATCTGTACGATCTTCTCGGTAGTCTCATGATTAATTTCTGGACCTGTGAGTTGAGCATCCCCAACCTCATTCCAGCAGACAGGAGACCTACACTTTCTACCATACAGAGTTTCAAACGGTGCGGCTTTAATACTTCCATGATAACTATTATTATAAGAAAATTCGGACAGTGGCAAGTACTTATCCCAACCCTTACCAAAATCAATGATTCATGCTCGTAACATGTCTTCCAACGTTTGAATGGTCCTTTCACTATGACCTTCCAAAACCTCGATGTAAATCGACTGTCTCGGTCCGAAATAATAGATACGGGAACACCATGTCTAGAAACAATTTCCTTCAAATACAAACGGGTAAGCTTTTCTATCGAATCTGTTTCCTTAATTGGCAAGGAATGAGTTGACTTAGCGAGTCGGTCAACAATCACCCAAATGGTATCATAACCACCCACAACTCTTGGTAACTTCGTAATAAAATCCATTGTAATACCTTCCTACTTCCACTCGGGAATCTCAGGTTGCACCAAAAGTCCAGGCGGTTTCTAATGTTCAGCCTTAACCTTAGCACAGGTCAAACAGTTAACCACATACGTAGCCATATCAGCTTTCAAATTAGGCCACCAATACAGCTCCTTAAGATCATGATACATCTTTCCTGAACCAGGATGAATAGAGTACCCATACTTATGAGCCTCATCTAAAACAAGTTTCGTAGATCACCAAACTTCGGAACCCAAAGGCATCCCGCAAAAATACCGAGTGCCATCGGTTCGTACCTCAAACTGTCTACTTAGGCCTTTGACCTTCCCGTTACGAAATTTTCCTCCTTCAAGGCTTCTTGTTGAGCTGCAAGAATCTGCCTTGCGAGGTTTGTTCGTATGGTCATATTCAAGGCCCTAAACTTACGAGGTTCAACTCTCTCTTTTCGACTCAAAGCATCGGCTACAACATTGGCCTTTCCAGGATGATATAGAAGTTCAAAATCATAATCGTTCAACGTCTCAACCCATCTTCGCTGTCTCATATTTAGCTGTTTTTGATCAAGAATATGTTGAAGACTTTTGTGATCAGTGTACACTGCACATTTGACCCCATATAAGTAATGTCTCCAATTCTTGAGTGCGAATATAACAACTCCCAATTCTAAATCATGGGTTGTATAATTCTGCTCGTGGATCTTCAAATGACATGACGCATATGCAATAACCTTCTTTCATTGCATCAAAACACACCCAAAGCCTTGACGCGAAGTATCACAATAAACAACAAAATCATAATTACCCTTAGGTAGTGACAATATCGGAGCGGTAGTCAACTTCTCCTTCAAAATTTGAGAAGCAGTCTCTTGTTCATCCTTCCACTCATACTTCTCCCCCTTATGCGTTAAAGCAGTCAGAGGTGTCGCTATACGAGAGAAATCTTGAATGAACCTTCTATAATATCCTACCAATCCTAGAAACTGACGGATCTGAGTAGGAGTTTTCGGAGTTTCCCACTTTTCGATCGCCTCAATCTTAGCAGGATCAACTTGTATTCCCTGTTTACTAACAATGTGACCAAGGAATTGAACTTCTCTTAACCAGAAAGCACACTTAGAGAACTTAGCGTACAACTCTTCTTTTCTCAATAGATCAAGCACTAACTTCAAGTGTTCTTCGTGCTCTTCATCACTCTTAGAATAAATAAGGATGTCGTCAATGAAAACAATAACGAACTTGTCTAAATAAGGTCTGCACACATGGTTCATGAGGTCCATGAACACAGCAGATGCATTTGTCAATCCGAACAGCATAACAAGAAACTCAAGTGACCGTAACGGGTGCGAAAAGCAGTTTTCGAAACATCAGATTCTTTAACACGCAACTGATGATAACCGGAACGAAGATCGATTTCAGAATAAACGGACAAACCTTGAAGTTGATCGAACAGATCATCAATTCTCGGAAGAGGGTAACGGTTCTTAACTGTAAGCTTGTTTAACTCGCGATAATCACTATACCATCGGAACGAACCACCCTTCTTCTTAACAAACAAAACAGGAGCTCCCCAAGGGGACGAACTGGGATGAATGAAATGTAGTTGCAACAATGAGGGAAGAAATATATGAAGTAGTCACTTCGGTGGCATAGATATTTAAGGCAATTCTCTCGAAGGAGATAACGAGGATCATGGACTTCAAAGTAAATTTTGATTACATTTCCGAAAGGAAGACGTACGAAAGGTATGATATTTCAACGAGAGTGAACTTCCTTGTACAATGAGCGAGGCAATCTAGGATTCATCCATATTCTTAAATTTATGTGCGGATGAAAAGAACGCGAATCATGGGTTATAAAGAATGGCCGACTCCAAGTTAGATGAATCTCCAAAAATAATTTCGTGCACCCTAAAGTATCGAATCCTAGGATTGATGTTTATGAGGGTGTTGCGGTTGACAGCGAAAATTGAGAGTAGAAACTCCTCAAACGGTCTAGAGTAATATATATCCATGATACCCATTATAACAACAGTTGGGGTAGAAACCCACCTAGCGCCTTTTCTACAATAAGGTGACCATCGAGGGTACCCCCAAAAATTGATTTATCGGTCCGCGTTTCGGCCATGTCCAACCATAAGAGATAAAATCTAATGAGCGCAAAGTACTCTCCAACAAATTTACAAAGCCGGCCCCCAAAGTGGTGTATGAGTTTCTATCAATGAACTTAATGGTAAGTTTCATCCTTAAACGGAGGATGAGGAGAACTGTGATCCAAACACTCGGTAGAGTAATGCGAAAATTCTAATGTAATCAATCAAAGGAGTTTTGAAAAAGCTTGAAACGTCTGATGTAACCCCATAAATGGAACGAAGTTCTTAGTAAATTTAGAAGTATGTACAACGTGTACCATTTTACGTAAATCAATTTGAGTTAACTAAACAACTCAACAAGAGTGGTTTTTAAAATAATTTTGAAGGTATAATTTAGTGTATAATAGCCAAAATAGGTAAGGGTAAATTAGTCCATTTGAATTCATACGTACATATATGATTTTATAAATAGTATACATGACAAAATATTTCATTACTTCTATTCGCCCATAAATCTCGTGAGAACCGCCCAATTGCACAAATGTGTAAAAATTTTAATGAAAAGCAGGGTATCCGCATTACAGAGGTTACGAGTTGAAGTAAGATCGTTAAAGCTCGGGTGATGGACTTGAATCGTCTTGCGACATCTAATCAATAAATGCTACGAGGTCATGAAAACCAATGAGTTAAATATTGTTTTGACTATTGTCAGGACATAAGTCCTTGGGCCAAAACTCTTCACGTGCGAAGCTGTCACTAACAAGCGAGTTATGAATGATAAAACATAGGGTAAGTAGTTCGGTTAAGACGAGTCTCTCGTATATCAACAAATAAGATAATGAGTATCTTCCTTACTCATGTAACAACGTTAGAATTTCCAAATGAGTGGTGTATAAATTTTCTCTGACTCGCTTTCTATTCCTCATGTCACAATATTGGGACTTTTTATGAATTAACGTAATATAATCACGTTGGCCTGACGCCATTATATTTCACTAACTCATAGTTCCATTCCAATATCACTACATAAGGTCAGGACACGTGGTCAACCTCGAATTTCAACACAATTTCCCTAAAACAATTTCTTAACAATGTGCTAAGGATAGCACAAGAGACAAAGACATCGAAAGTAATGAATAGGAGTAATGGTGACATGAAAATGTCTTCGAAGTACCAAGAATCTCTAAAAGTCAAGGATGACGTTTTTCGGTTCAAAAACCAAAGCACATAGGCACAACGGCACAATGGCATGTAATGTAACAAAAATGTTATATACCCAAACACAATAGCTGACATTGAAATGCCGAGCCTTTAGAAGTCAAGAATGACATCTCGGGTAATATAACTCAAACGTTATATACATAACCATAATAGATGACATAGAAATGCCGAGAATTTTAGAACACGTAATGTAACTCAAATGTTATATCAATAAACACAAATTATGACATAGAAATGTCGAGAATTTCAGAAGTCAAGAATGTCACCCCCCCCCCCCCCTCGGATTCACTAACCGAGGTGTTCCCATAAAAGATGAACTCGCATGAGTCGGAGAATACGTTTAAATCGGAATGGGAGTTCCTCCCGGATTCAGAACATAATAGAAATGTATGTATGACAACAATATACATACCAATACGATACAAATAATCACATATAGTAATATATAATAGGCCGGGCTGTAGACTAGACTCACTAATGCACCCTATTGACTCGGGTAACGACATCAATGCAGCCTAATTCCCTACAACCAGAGCTCTGATACCAACTGTGACGACTCCGTCAAAACACTTAACGGCTCCGTCACTTGGTCCCACAGCTTGATCGAAACTCTATATGAATTTAATAAAACAACCTTGCATTCTTTATTTAAAAATGATTTCCTATAAAGGAAATCTACTAAAATGTATAAGTTTAGAAAAACTATACAATAATACTTTAACCAAAAGTTGACCAAAACAAAGTCAACAAACAACCACTATTTAATGTAACAAAATAGAATGCAAGTTAATGTTTAACAAAAGCTGCCATCATAAATATGCAGACTCTCTAAGCACAGCGGAAGCAATCAATCATGAACCTGAGAATAAAACATGCGAGTAACTGTCAACAAAAATGTTGAGTGAATTATAGGTTTAATATTGCAAACAATATTTAATTTAAACAATAAAAATTTATGTTTGAAAACATAAAAGTCCTTTTTAAACCACCAAATTATATGCTAGAAAACATATAATAAAACATTATTCCATTTTCCGTGAGCCACCTGGTAACCACTTAACCCTTTATTTACCCTTGCCAAACACAATAAATAATATACACCGAACAAGTGTATCTACAACAAAATACGAAGTACTAAACATTCCGATAACAAATTGCTAGCGCGACTAGCTCGAAATGGGGTTGTCAAACCCGATAGATCTATCCATAGGATTCGCGTTCACCAGTAGAAACCAGTGATTACAGTTACCAGACTAGGGAATATTTTTGTTCAACTCACAATGAATAATTTAAACCAACTTTCACTTGTGTCCAGAATATAAAATAAATTGCATGTATTCTCATCCCAAAAGATTTAAAATATAAAAATGGGACTATAACTCACCTTATTAGCAAACGAAGTAACCACACAATTATGCGAACAGCAAATGAAGTAAAGTGATCATGAATGATCACAACGCCGACCTATAAATAAAACAGGTCGATATAAATAACTAACTTAGGTCAAGTCTTAGTATGATAGCTATTGTACATGTTGCAAGTAGACATAGAACAATACTCAACATGCATCGGTTTGATCGGAACAGCGTACGGACACACACTTTCTATTTTTAGAAAGTTTCTATTTTTAGCAGGTTTCCATTTTTGGAAAGTTTCTATTTTTGGAAAGTTTCTATTTTTGGAAAGTTTCTATTTTTGAAAAGTTTCCAAATTTAGAAAGTTTCTATTTTTAGAAAGTTTTAAGTTAGGAAAGTTTCCTTATTTAGAAAGTCAACAGAAGTCAACTGAAAGTCAAAGTCAACTGAAAGTCAACTCAAAAGTCAACCTTGGTCAAACATAGTCGACATTAATTTTAAAAGTGTAAGTTATAATAATAACATAGGTTATAATGTTTATTAAAGTCAAAAGTGTAAAGTTATGTCATAACATAAGTTTAATTAAATAAAATGAATTATTAAAGTTAATATAAGTTGAAGTGTTATAATTAGTATAACATAAGTATTTAATTAATTAAATATTAATCATAATATAAGTTTTATTAATTAATAATGAATTTTAATTCATATCATAAGTATTATAAATTAATAATGAATTATTAATTATATCATAAGTTTCTAATTAAAATTATTAAATCATAAGTATTTAATAATTAAATCATAATTAAATAATAATTAAGTCTTATAATAATTAAATAATTATTTAATCTTTGTTATAAGTCTTATAATAATTTCTCAAAAATAAATTTAATACTTATCATAAGTATTTTCCTTTAATAATAAAAGTATTATTAATCATAAGTTTAATTAAAATGTTAATTAAATCATAATTAATAATTAAATGATATAATAAATATTTATATCATAAGTCTTAAATAATAATAATTACTTCTTTTATCATAAGTAATTTATTAATAATGAAAGCCATTCATTTTAACATAAGTTTAATCATTAACCATAAGTTTTAAGTTTAAAAGTTCATCGGGTCGTATCTTGAGCCCCGGGTGTCAGTTTCGGGCGAGCCACATATGCATCTCCGCCTACTCAAACCACCCGACACAATTATGTACTCAAGAACACTCCAAGAACAGTCCCTAGGTCGTGGATATCAGCCATGACAACACTTGGGAATTCAATTTACTCAAAACAGTGATTTAGGCACAACGGGTGAACCGTGGCTCGGATTTAGGTGACCCGAACATGAAAATTCATCCCACCATCAGTCCTAACCAAATGACACACCCTAAAGACACCAAGGATGATCACAAAGTCGGACCATACCTTGTTCTTGCCCATAACACCTTTCAATCTTTACCAAAAATCAAATTAAGCATATCTAGGGCTCCGGGAATCGAAACGACATGAATCCGGAGTCTAAAATTAATGTCTTGATGAGAGGAACTCATTTATATACTTTATTTTAACTTTTATATCAGTTACAAAGTCAGAAACACACGAAAAAGCTGCTGTCCCAATTAAATCAAACCGAAAACATATGCAAACGAGTAATTCTACGCATCCAATCAACCATACAATAATATACAATTATCATACTATCAATATAACATACAAAATCAGTAAAATATAAGAAAAATCAAAAATCTAGGGTTAGGGTTTATACCCTAATCAAGAATCAAGAGATAGCAACGTGTAGAGGAGAACGAGAGGAACGCGTTGATGTTAAAAGCCCTAAAATCCAAGCAATAATTGATGAAGAATGATGATGATATTGATGATGAATGTGGCGGCCTCAAAAAGAAAAAGAGAGAGGAAGAAAGATGAGAGAAAAAGATACTTGCTAGTTTTAGGTTTAGAAAAGAAATGAGGAATAAAATGGAAATGAAAAATTGAAAAATAAAATAAAAATGGGGTATAAGGGGGTTTTGGCCGAAATTTTTAGAGGGGTGGGCCCCTCATGGACCACTTTGGCCAAAAAGAAGAATACTTGTGGCCCGATCGCCCGAACGAAGCCCGAAACGCGAAAACGCTACTACGCGATTAATTTTTCGGAGAGATAACAAACACGCGACGAATAAAATATATAAACACTATATATAATCATATGACATCAAAATATCATATTTAAAATAAATTGGATTTAAAAATCCCAAAATCTTGACCGTTGGTTTGAAAACCGAAAAGATTCGCCGGACAGAAATCTGCGACACGTAGAAACGTATAACTTGAAATATGAATACAAATATTCATATAACACATAATAATTAATATATTATTACAAAAATAATAATATAGGTCTTAGAAATGACGTGTCACGAATAACAATTAACGGTCGTTAAATAATTAACGGCAAAAGATAACGGAAAAAGTAGGGTCGTTACAAGGCACCTATCTCAAGTCGCCTAAATCCCTAAGACCATGGTCTGATACCACTTGAAACGACCCAACCTATCGTATTCCAGCCCATATTTTTTTAACGTAATAATATTTATAACATTTAGGTCCCAATTATGTTTCCAAAAACATCTTTATTACAATAGTAAGTTTAATCGACTTTAAAACATGCATAACATAAGTTGAAATATAAAACAGGCATACAACCCAAGACCTGTTTAACATAACCAAAAGGTAAACCTTGACCCGACTGTTTTACTTTTCCACAAAACCGAGCATGGTGATTGGGAACGCTACCCAATCCTAATCATCAGTCTAAAGCACAATCTTCTAAAGCAACCCGCAAAGCACTAGTCCCCATGCTTACCCGAGCCGCCACCTTGCGAACCTATAAAAATGTAAACAACGAGAGGGTAAGATAATGCTTAGTGAGCAAGAATATACTACACACATATATATGCATAAAATCGACACGCCACACAATAAGAATAAAATAGCACATACCGGAGTCCATGCATAAAGGCAAGCTAATCTAAGCATACCGTACGATCGCTATACAACAAGCTAATATATCAACAATGTAAGTACACCAACAACGATATATACAACGCCAACAAGCTACACCCGGAGGGTTAGCTACATCACAACAATACGACAATATATATATATATATATATATATATATATATATATATATATATATATATATATATATATATATATATATATATATATATATATAACAATGCATAAACCGCCAAAGGTTAACCCCTTAACCCAATACCAAATGAAGATTAGCCGAACTAAACGAGCCTTAGTGAATCTGCACCACACGCGACTACTGTCTTCAATACCATCATAACATCGAGGTTGGCCGAAACTACACGAGCCTTAGTGAATCCGCACCACACGTGACCACTACCTCAATAAGATGAGCGAATCTACACGTGTTATTGTGAATCCGCACCACACGTGATTCACCTCCCAAATCAAAACCCACATCATCGGGGTTACTCAACCGCAACTCAATACCAACCCTTCGCCATCGGGGTTATATAAATCCACATCACAAGCCCATGTGATAACGTACACACGAAGTGTGCACCTCGCCAAAGGTGGTCAACCAATACGCACAACCGTGCCAATTGGACCCATTACACAAGTCCATCAAATCCACCTATATGTGAAGTGAGCTCTATAGCCGAGGATCACTTCACCCAACCCGCACCCATCCTATACATACATATGCACATAGTATATTGACACGCACCTTGAAGTCTTGATGGATGCAAAACCAAAATTTGCAATCGCCAATGGAAAGCACCTATTCCATTTATCACATAACAAACAACACAATTAGGGTGGATTTACAAACCAACCCAAATCGACCCTTAGTGCAATTTCGACACAAATGCACTTCCAAGTACAACTCATGCCCAATCTCGCCAATAATCACTAACTATAGTGATAATGGTTCCAATAATGCCAATCAAACCCAAACATAAGTGTTAAATACTTATCTTGCCCAATTTGACACATAACCCTAATTTTGAGCCATTTCAAAATTAGTCAACCCAAATACACCCAAATGGGTTTCAACACTTCCATAATCACTAACACTAGTGATTATACCCAAAATCAAAGCCTAATCATGGCCAAAACGTCAACCAACCCAAAACCCGCGAAGTATCAACAATAACCAGTCACCATAAACCCACTTCATCATTTAAATGGGTTTTACAACTAACAAGCTCAAACCTTAACTTGAATATCAAATCATAAAGATGAAATTCGAAGTTGAGACTTACCAATACCACCAAAATTATGTCGTTGACGAGTAGAACAACCTTGCCTCTTGCACCTTAACCCGAATCAACCTCCTTCTTCTCCAAATGGAGCTTTCTCTCACTAAAACTCTTCCTCTCTCTAGGGTTTGAAGATGAGAGAGTTTGTGGTGTGAAAATGAGGATAAGATTGACCCATGAATCAATCTTATGGCTCCAAAACTGTCCATATGTGAAATTACCAAAACACCCCCAAAATACCCTTAAAAACGTGTTTAAAGATACCAGTTCTGGCAACGAGTCGCGTTTCGCGACAACATGGACCCGAACGCGATACCCTCAACTAAAACGCGACAAATCGATCAGGCTTCGAGGAAAATTTGGCCATCGCGTTTTGATCTATCCTGTCGCATTTTGCGATGCAATGGGATGCGATACACTTCTTCCAAACGTGACAGATTCCCAGTTAGTCCACTTTCCACATGTTTAAACCATTATATTCGATCGCAGTTAAAACTAAACGTCAAGGAATAAAAATACGCACCTCGGACATGTATAATGAAAAACGGGGTGTTACACTTTTCATGTAGATTATACATGATAATTGTTCCTAGATGTTTAGATAATTGCATCAAAAAATGACTACCTGAATAGAGTCAAATCTGTCTTGTATGCACAAAGTTTGGTCTAACATGAACTAGAAGTTGATTGGAGACTTTTCCTTCTGATATGTTGCTATTTGGTTGTTCATAAGCATATTACATTCGTATGTCAACATGTGAAACCTTATACTTTGTGTGCTACATGTGTTATAAAACGATATGTATGGATTCTGTCCAAATCAGAACACCCGACTTCCTTTGAAAAACTGTACCAATTGGCTAAACCAAAAGCTTAGATCTTTTTAACACTTAAAATTTGGGATGTTAGTGATCATATCCCATTAGCCATGTGTCAATTGAATGTTTCTTGAATAAATGATAAATGAAACAAAACTGTTGCGCGTGCAGAAACAGACTTGGTAAAAATCGTATGTAACATGAGTTATAGAAATCATTTTAAGGAATGGTTAGACTTTTTAGAAAGCTTATAACCTATTATTTTTATCTGAAGTGAACAACATTGCCATGATTTATGAGTTGTGAATTATGTTTGTTGATTTGCATGACTTGCATGAACATGAAATGACACGATAACTAGAAAATACGTATATGACAAACAGTGATCTAAAACTTGTTAGTTGACCTAAGGTTGACTCATTGACCAAGATTTCATAACCTACTGATGTGTTTGACTTTGATCAAGTTTGAATTTTGTTGACTTGCATGAAATGTGTTGACTATGTGTTGACTTTTACAACCTTATTGAGTCAGACGGAGCTATAAGACAACATGTAAACTATGGAATGACATAGTGTGATATTATAAACTTACTTGAACAATATAAATGATTAGGTTGTGTTACACGATACTAATCATCTTGTTTACTTACTGCTTTTTAACTATCACTTATCGTGCGCTCAAGGTAAGTCTACAGTCCCACTTTTACTTACTTATTCTCGGATGAGAATACATGCCGTTTACAAATTCTTTTACTTTTGACACGAGTACTATTTTACATATGAGTTATTGTCCATAAATCCCTTAGCTTGAATACTTTAATTACCTTTTGGTAAGCGCGAACTAGATGGACGGATCCTTAGGTTAAATAAGCCTCACCCTACTGAACTTGGGGGCATATATTTTGTACTATTTTACACTCGAATATGTGTATGCAATATATAGTGTAAAGGGATAAGCGTAGTTATAAACTACTCGAGGTGTTAAGTTAGTATTCAAGTGCTCATAGATGTATGTACTTTTTACAACACTTGGGTTGTACGTAGAAAATCTCGTTGTCTAAAACAAGTAATTATTTCTATGAATACTATTCTTCAGACACAGCTTTATGTTACTTAAACCTGTGGTTTACAAACATTTGAAGCATGACATGGTATTGTCTAGAAACGTTTGAAACTTGACATGGTATTGTCTACAACCATTTGAAACATGATATAGTGTTGTCTACAAACTCTTGATATGAAACCTTTGTGGTCTCATATGTTACATTTGATCACTTAAACTTGTGTTTTACAAGAAAGAGAAACAAAATATTTTTGATGTCTTACACAGCTAAAACTTGACATTGTTGTTTGCAAACAGTTTAAAACTTGACATTTGCTGTCTACAAACTTTTGATATTAAACCTTGGTGCTCTTATGCTGATAAATGTTTTTCTAAAAATTGTTCTTAAACATACTGTAATGTTTACTTCAACCTGTAGATTCACTCAACATTATTGTTGCCAGTTTTGCATGTTTTATCTCAAGTATTAAAAGCTTCCGTTGTAGAACTTTGTTGTTACATAGAAGTCAAGCCATGCACTGGGACAAGAGTTAACATCGCGGTTAATGAACTTTGATGGGGTGTTAAAATCAGTCCCTTGGTTATACATCATTTTCAATCAGAGTTCCTCAGTTTGCATTTAGAATTCCTTGATTTTCATAAAAGTGCAATGAAAGTCTCTCCGTCTAACTTCCGTTAAAAAGGCCAGTTAAACGTTGACATGTGCATCATGTGAAGGTAAATTTTTCTTTTTATGTTGATTCACCTCAATATCTGTGTTCTCTTTCTCTGTTTCACACCTCTTTCTATAAAAACTATAAACCCTAATCTTTAACCTTACACACACATGACATTGTTGGTTACCACCAAAACAACATACTCCCTATCTTCAACCTACACATTCAGAACCCTAAGAAATGACCTCATAAAATTTTGAATCTTAGATTTTAATTCGCAATATCAAGCTGGTGAAATCAATAATCAATTTAAGAAATCAGTGTTGATGGTTCTTGATCAAGCATATTTTCGTCAACTGTAGATGAGAACGGTTTCCGTTAATAAGCTAGAGTGCAAAGAATACTTGTGGTGAGACATTGGCGATTAGTTGTTTGCACTCAGGTTTGTATGTTATAACCCTGTTGGAAATGAAGATCTCAAAAGGGCGGCATTTAACTAATCTGGATTTATTCGACTCGGGTATGGACCGAGTGACTGAGTTTATAAGTGAGTGGTGAAAGGATACTTTCTAAAGAGAGAAAGTATCATTTCTCATTTGTTGTGATGTGACTTGTCATGTGTTTTTGTTGGTAATAACAGTGAAATATTTATCGGCAAACACTAGGGGTTTTGTTGTTCATGAGCCTGACTATGCTGACGTGTCAATCCTTGTTGGGCTTTGGCCAACATTGGGATTTAGGCCCAAGCCTTTTAATATTGTTTGTGATAGGCTTACGTGGCACGCTGATGACATTGATGACCACTAGATATGGATATGGATGGATGAAATAATATTAAATGGATATGAATACGAATATAGATAACCAAAAGTTAAATGGATATGGATGTGGATATGACATCACCCGATCTATTTTCGTCCTTATGCACGACTCTAACACACATGAGTGGATTATGCCAGTCTATCCACCCACAACTTGAAAACTACGAACAAAAAAAGCCACCCACAACTTGAAAACTACGAACAAAAAAAGGAAATTAGTTTATGATATAATATTTCGTTAAAGAACAGAAACATTAAGTAAATTAATTTTACCATACTGGATAACTAAGACAACCATAGAACCGATGTTCTGGATTTGTATATGACCATGACGTTTGGAGAACATCAACTTCACCATACTCACAGTATACCTCCATTTCGAATACACTGTAAAAATGATAATGGTGATGTTTTGTTTAGAAAAACGTGATGATGTGTAAATAGATGGAAATGTTTTTCGAAAAAAAATCATCCCGGATAACCTTTCTGGACAACGTGTCATCCACCGAAAGTAACATGCAAAATTTTTTTCTTTTTGGAGGCAAAAATAAAAAAATGCCAAAGTACTGTAATTTTCCCCGGACGACATTTGTGATAGGATTAAGAGGGGAGAAAAAAATGGGGAAGAGCAGGTAAAGCATTTTGAGCCACAAATTTAGGGAGGTGAATGTATGGACAAAAGTGGGGACAATATTCTAAAATTAAATATAGGTGACTGTGTAATTTCAGAATGATTCCCTTCACTCCCCAAACATTTTCTTCCCTTATATATATATATATATATATATATATATATATATATATATATATATATATATATATATATATATATATATGAAACGACCCAACCCGATACCCAACCGTTAACGTACATTTTTTTAAAGAAACTGACCACACCTGTCAGCATCAACCCGCAGCGCGGGAAGTCTAGCCGCGGCGCCGCTTAGACTTGTTGCTGAAGGTCAGGAACACTCCACCCCTCGAGTCCAAATTCCTTTATTAACCCGCGGCGCGCTCCCTTGGTGATCTGACCCGATTTCACAGTTGTGTTTATGTGACACCTTCAATGAAGTGTGTAATACGCTGAGTTTTTTTTTGGAGATCAATGCTCGGTGAAAGAGTACGTTTCGATTTTAGTTGCCACACTATTTCATATGAAGGTGAAAGAGTTTTTTCCAATTTTAAAAGAAGAAGAACCATTCGATGACTATAAAGTTGGTATGTGCTTTTTCATACTGAATTTAATAATCCAGTTTGCATCATGAATATATGTACTCTTTATAATTAGTATTAGTAATAATATTAATTCACTATTGGTAAAATCTTCGCTATGTTATATTTTACATATGTTTCTTGCCTGCTCATTCTGTTTTCTGTTTAAATGACTACATTTATTACCAGTGCACTGTATTATTTGAATAGCTTATATACTTTCCTGAATGAGTTAGATTTGTACATTTTAATGAGGTCTGTACATGTGCATTTTGTAGCAACTATTATGGCTGCAAATTTTCTGCTGTTTTAGATTCTTAATAAACATTAATTAGTCATTACTGACAGCTGTCGCTGAACACTTTATATTTGTTACATATGTACTTAAAATGTTTGTGTTACAGTTCGATGCACACTTTATATTTGCTACAGTTGATCTGAAAGTACTTCAAATTTTTCGACAAGAAGGTGGAAAAGAAGGGTCAATCTCAACAAGACGTCAATAGGCAGGTTGTCATATGCATTTCGCTTTTGGAGAGGTATTCTACTGACCATAGTAAACTTCTCATCATAGCAATTTTCAAAATACAAATAACTATCATGACTACAACCGCTGAACAGACAAAAAGAACATTCGAAACATGCCCGCAGCAACGCGCGGGCCGGACCGAACTCGTTATAATACAAAAGCAGCTTTGGAGGTGTGGTAAGAGTAGCACACATAAACCCACATGTGAGGGGTTCGAGATTCCGCGCATCCGTTTTTTTATAAAACAATTTTTGAAATCGATTTGTTTACACAATAAATAAATAATTCGCTAATTGTAACATAAAAGCAGCGTTGGATGAGTGGTCAGGGAGTGCTTATCAACCTAGTATTCAAGGGTTCGAGTTGAAGTTGTGTTTGGAGGAATGGTCATGTGTGATGCTTATTAACTTAATGGTCAAGGTTTGAAACTTGGTTGTGGTTTTTCTTATTTTTTTATATTGGGCTGGAACATAATGACCTTAAAAAATCACATTAACATTTATAAAAATCCCACAAATTCAATACTCCATATATCTTTAACTATAAATTGTTGTTTTTAATTATGAATCTGTCAAACGTCTTTTTTCTATTTAAAAGTTGCTCTCTGTATATGTCTAAGATTTTGTTTGTTATTGATTTTTTCCTTAAACATATTACTATTGTTTTATGAGTTATGTTAAGCTTATTAACGTTAATTTATTTTAACTGAAAACATATAGAAAAAAACTTACGCTGACATTTAATAACAATATTCGATGTTAAAAACTCTTGCATGGTAAATCGCAGTGTAGCGAAGCATGATTGACCCCAAAACTTGTTATATTACAAATTAACATCAGTTGCCACTATCAATCGATTTAAAATATTATATTACATCATTTTCAATTCCCTCATTATCATACACGACACACTACTATTTTATTTAAAAAATATGGAACAAAAATTTCTGCATTTCCTCAAAACTCATTATTATTTCTTTTGAAAAACAGAGCTTCAATCAACTCCATTAGCTGATCAATGCACAACCAACGTGGCCGGCGATAATCTTCAGCTGTCCAACGACTGATCGTATAATCAAACTGTCGTTTCGGTTGTTCCACTTTTACCATAACTTCAGAATGGCAGATCGGACACCTATTGTTTCGTGAAACCCATTGATGAATGCACCAAGGGTGGAAGTAGTGGCGACATGATAGTTTGGTGATCATGTCGCCCCTAGTGAAATCGTCCAGGCAGATAACACAAGTGGTGGTTGATGGCGGTTGTCGGAGATGAGAATCTTCGCCTGTGGATGCCTTCAATCTCATCTTCGCCATTATAATTTCTTTTTATTATTTTTTTTAATTTAATACGTGTCTGTATGTGTGTGTATATATAGTAGTATGGACACAATATGTACATAAGTTTGGATGTTACACAAATATGTAATGTTGCGTGTGTATTAAGTGTATATTAGCCTAGTCACCAACAATTAAATATTTTTTATATTATTTTATGGAAGGAGGTTTTGGCAAACGTCATACACGGTAGATGGATCAAACCGTTTGATTCAAAGGGACGACCTTGTAAAATATTATGTTTGTATCTAATAGAATCACTCTGTACACTTCATTTCTATATACCTATCCTTGCCTCCAATTCTCGGTTTTGAAGAATCTCCCCTATCTGATGATGTCAAAACAACATGTTCACCTACTTATTCAACTTTGCATACTCCCTTTCAATCAATCTACACTTGTTCTTCATAAACTTAATTTTCTTCATCATGGGAAGCTTGCTATACAAGTGATTCATCAATTTGACTATAAAAGGATAAGTCTGCTCTGTCACACACCTGGTTAACAAATTGATCAACAACTCAATACTAGCTCCTTCAAACTGATCAGCCCTAATCAACATTCTTTGATTTTCATTTGTCTTGATCATTAAAGCATCCAAATACTCAACATACTTATCATCAACAAATTCTAAATGTTCAGGAATAGCATACCTTTCTACATGTCCCTTAGCTCTCCTCTCCTTCATCTCTAGATCAAACATCCCACAAAATACCTCATAATCCTTGAAACTTATAAACCCTTCTTCAAACACCAAGTGTACAAGCATACAAACTCTTTTCAACACTTCTTTCACAACAACTTGATCTCCTGCATACTCCTGAATACACACAGCTATGCCTTTCCATTCACAAAAACCTAAACGAACAATTTGATTCAATTTAACCCTTAACCTCCTATCAGGTAAGTGAGTCATGGTTAGCAATATAGTGACACCTTCAAATTCAGATTTATCAACCTCAACCTTGACAACATCACCTTCATATCTCCTGAATCTAAATCTTTTGTTCATCTGAGCTCTTAGATCACCTTGCATAGCAGCACCCACAACAACACTAGTACTCCCCTGACCAACACCAACCATTTGAGTATCACCAACCTGAGTATCAACATCTCTATCAGCAGCAACCACCACCTGAGTATCAACACCTCTATCAGCATCCTCCCCCTCAACCTGATGCTCCCCCTCAACCCGAGCTCTCGTTGATTGCTCCCCCTCAATGCTTTCATCATCTAATCTTTTTCTTTTCTCCCCATTTTTGACATCATCTAATGGGAGAGTAGAGAGAAACTTCCAAATTTTAGTTTTGTTGTTCTTGAAGAGACTTAACATCAGAAGCAAAACTTGTAAAACATTCTCTAATTTCATCAACACCTGCCATCTTCTTTTTCAAAGCATTCAATCTGTCAGCAATATCTGTCACACCCCCTGCACCACTTGAACCACCCAAACCCTGCATATCCCCAACCATCCTCCTTACCTCCATCATCTCTTTTTTAGAAACAAAATTATTATTCAAGTGGAGATTAATTTTATCAAATTGAGACTGCACACCAGAAAGCTTGTCATCAAACTTCTTAGTCAAAGTGGTCAAAGCCTGATTCAGGCCAACCATATTGACTGGTGCCTCAGTATGTGAAGAGTTACTAATGGTTAGGGGTAAGGTTGGCATGTCCTCACAACCTTCCTGTTGAAAAGTAGGGCGATCCTTGGACATAGAAGGGTTTGAGACCTGTATTACACCCTGTGACATGAGTGTAACATTGGCAGCCTGTGCAAGTAAGTGTAAGGATGGAATATTTGGAGTAGGTAGTGGCAGACTTGAATCTGGGGTAATAGTTGGCTTGGTCATTGCAGCTGGGTTTTGGATTTGGTTGCTTGAGTCCAGGATTGGGACTTCTTCATTTAAGTTAACTGAGTGGGTTTCTTCAGCAACTGTAATATGGGTATCCAAGTTGACTATCCTATCAGGTTTAGGTTGGGTCAAAGAACTCCCCTCACCAACCTCTAGCAGAGGTGATGGAGAAGCACTGGTAGCACCTTGCCTAATGGATTGTTGATGTGAATCCATAGGTGCTGAATCATCTAGGGTTTCAAGTATGGAGATATTCTCAATATGAACCGGTGAGTTCATAAGGTTAGTTGAATGGAGATTTTGTTCATTAGCAGTGGGATAAGGTGGGTTAGAATGAAGTAGGTTGTCCTCATTCATACCTTCAGCCTACTCTATTTGTGGAACAACATGGGGTGGAGTTTTTATGGGGCAGAATCTGATTGCTCAGATTCTAAGATGGGTTGACCATTGTTATGATCTTCTGCAGACCCTGATTGCTCAGACCCTGAAGAAGATGCCCCTGCAGATCCTGATTGCTCAGGAACTACAGATTGGTCAGCATGGCCAATATTGACCCATTGCATCATAGCTGGTGAGAGAGCAACTTCTTCATCATTGACAATATGGCTGTGGAACATTCGTGAACTACATTCTGAAAAAGATGTATACTCATACACAGGAAACACCTTAAGACCATCATACAAATCTGGATTCATGGCTTGTTCAATCATAAGACTCAAAATCCTTATAAAAGGCACATTATGATCCCTAGGAGTCTTCTCAGTAAGAACCAATAATTCATTGAAGTACAAACGAGCAAAATCAATATTTCTTCCTGTTACTATAGCATGAAAAACGTAAGCCTCAAAATCACTAATCTCGGTCAAGCTCCCACACTTAAAACTCAAGCTTCTAACCACATTCGATAACACAAACATCCACCTGGGTGAAAACATACTTATCTTAACAGATGAGTCAGTCAAAGGTTGACCAACCAAAGTAAAACAGGATCTCACAGCAGACCTTGATACTGTTCTAACAAAATCATCACGCATAGGAAGATTCAAAGCCATTCTTAAATGATTTTCAGTAAGAATTAAAGTATTGTTACCATTGCGATAAGTGCCAGTGATTGTTCGAGCTTCCCTGTTTCCAACACAAGTATACCAGAATTCTCCTAACAACTTTGGAAACATAGTCGTCGTTTTAAAGAAAGCATCCTTCAGAGGATGATTTCGCATGAACTGGACCAACTCTTCATAACCTTCATTAGCAAAGTTTTCTGGAATAGTATGACATGCAACCCTTTTATTAGCCGAAACCATAACATCCTTGTTTCCTTTGATTTCTGTAGCTCGAACCATGTTAGCAGTGGGTACAAGAATGAATGGAATGAACTTTGATCTTGCCATTGAGCTTTACGAATATGAGAGAATTTTGAAGATTGAAGGAATTTTGAAGATGATGATCGAAAAGAGGGATTAGGGTTTGTAATTTGATATTGATTTGAAGAAGAGGAGGGATATTTATACTCCTGACAAAATTTCAAAAAGTTACTTTTAACCCCCAAAAGAAGTTACCTTTTACCCCCTTTAAAAATAAAAGGAAAGTTTTCAAAAACCAAATAAGGAAACAAACATACATCAAAAATACACCAGTAGAGTAAATCTTTCCAGACTCTGAATAACATGATGTCACCCAGACTCTGAATATGACGTAATCCAGACTCTAACCTTTTTTTTTTTTACAACAACAGTTTAGAGAGTATCTTCACTTGACAACATTTCAATTGATTGATTTAACATCCCAAGTTGTTCAAGAAGATAAAAATGCCTTTCTTCAGGAAGTGCTTTAGTAAAAATATCTGCTAGTTGATCTTTAGTACCAATATGCTTTAAAACCACTTTGCCCTTCTCAACACAATCCCTTATAAAATGATGCATGATTTCAATATGCTTGGTTCTGGAGTGGAACACTGGATTCTCAGGAATAGCAATAGCACTCTCATTGTCACACATTATTGGAGTATTGGTCAATGTTAATCCAAAATCCAAAAGTTGACGTTGCATCTAAAGTAATTGAGCACAACAACTTCCTGCAGCTACATATTCAGCTTCTGCTGTGGAAGTGGCCACTGAATTTTGCTTTTTACTGGACCATCTAACCAACTTTCCACCTAATAATTGACATCCACCAGAAGTGCTTTTTCTGTCTAATTTGCAACCTGCATAGTCTGCATCTGTGTAACCTATTAGATCAAACTCTGAGTCTTTAGCATACCAAAGACCCAGGTTAGGGGTACCTTTTAAGTACCTAAAAATTCTTTTCACAACTTTATAATGAGATTCCTTAGGATCTGATTGGTAACGTGCACAAAGGCATGTAGCAAACATTATATCAGGTCTACTAGCAGTTAAGTATAGCAAAGATCCAATCATACCTCTATAGGTTGATTGACAAGTAGGTTTTCCAGACTCATCTTTATCAAGTTTTTCTGAAACACTCATTGGAGCTCTTAAAGAGGAACAATTTTAAAACCATACTTAGTTAACATATCAGAAATGTAATTACTTTGGTTAATAAAAATTCCCTCATGACTCTGCTTTATTTGTAGTCCAAGAAAATAGTTTAAAGTACATAAATTACTCATTCTATATTCTTTAGACATTATGTCAGAAAACCATTTTCTCAAAAGTGGATTAGTAGACCCAAAAATAATGTCATCAACATAGATTTGAACAAGTAACACATCACCTTTCTCCTTTTTTGTAACGACCCAACCCGTTAACCAACCAAAAACGCGAAATAAATAAAAAAAATTTAAAACTGATCTGGAGGGTGCGCGGCGCGCACCACTGCCTATGCGCGACGCGCACAAGTCCTGAGACAGTTCTGACCAAAATGTCCATTTTTCGCGAAAAGATCTTCGACTTCCCGACACTTTTAGACCGAACGGTTTTCACAACAAACTTATATATGTAAAACTAACACGAATCAAACATAAAAACGATGTTTTACAAGCGGGGCCCACATCGGCCGTTTTACGAGTTTAATACAATTTACGAGTTTCGACCACCAAAAAGTTTAAGTTCCAAACTACACAATGAGCATGGCGTTTGGGATTAAACTACCCAACTATCGGTCAAACTCCAAGAGCTACTAAAGCCAAAAGCGTCCCCTATCATCAAGCGGGATCTCTAGTCCAATACGATGCCCTTACCCTTGTCCAAAACCGAACCTATAAAAATGGTAAACAATGAGAGGGTAAGCAAAGCTTAGTGAATGCAATAATTATACGAATACATATATAATTATACCTACTTGCATACACTTACACGAACCGCAAACATGCTAGCAACACAATTAGCTTATCTTCACATTAACAAGCTATAATCTTCAATACCACAAGCTAGCAACAACCGCATAATAATATAACTCGAAATGATATAATATGCTTACAACACAAGTAACCATGGTCGACCAATAGTACAAGGGAACGGCGCTCGCAAAAACGCCATCGGTGTTCATAACATCCATTAGGGCACTTAACACCTCGCACCACTAACCCCTAGGGTGGCACCTTAACACCTCGGCACATCACCCCGAGTGGCATCTTAACACCTCGATGCAACACTCATTATTTTACGGAGTGGTGTCTTAACACCTCGACACTACACTCCTAGGTGGCATCTTAACACCTCGATGCTACACCCGAGTGGCATCTTAACACCTCGATGCTACACTCTTCACGTGAAACGTGGTGTCTTAACACCTCGACACTACACCTTTCACGCTACAACAAATAGATACATTATATACATACGCATATAATTATTCCACTCACCTTAACAATTAGATGACGATTTCAACCTCCACAAGCTTCAAAGCAAAGTACCTAATATAATAAGTACTTGATCAACACACAAGCCAAGTGGACTCAATACTAACACTTACACATGAGCATTTAATGACTTAATGTATTAAATCGCCCATTTATACCAAAACCGCCCAATTAAAGTCAAGACCACCACTAATCACTTTAAAGCTAGTGATTAAGGTCCAACAACACCAACTAATACATAATTAAGGTAATTCATACCCATCTTTCCAAACTAGGTCAATTTATTACCCAAATAACTATTTTAAGACAACACACCCATTTCGGGTCATCCACTAACTAACCAACACCCATTTACTAAATAACTAGGTGTGTTAGCAATTAACTCACCAATTAGGGTTCATAAACATCATTTAATACTTTGAAACCCTAGACTAGTCATCAATTAGTATTCAAGACTCAATTTTACCCAAGAACACCCAAAATCACCAATAATGGATTTTGTGTTCATCATTTACTCAAACCCTAACCCTTACACTAAATCAAAGTAAGGAAAATAAAATTAGAACATACCACAACCACCACAACGAAGCTAGAGATAAGATGAATGACTTGAATGCTTGAACTTTAACCCAAAACAAGCTCCTTCCTCTTGGATTTAAGCTTTCTCACACTTGAATCACACTCTCTCACTAGGATTTAAGTGGATGAAGTTTGGTGGTTAGAAATGGAGTAATGAGGCTCAACCAAACTGATATAGGGCCTTTAATTCGTCCATAAGTGAATTTACTAAAATGCCCATCAAAATATCTGATTTAAAAAGCTGGAACCCGGCTACAGTAAGGGGTGCGCGGCGCGCTCCCTTTAGTGTGCGCGGGGCGCACTAGGCTCAGCTCACTCAGTGGCTTCTGTTTAACAGCACAACATCACCCACACTCTATGTAACATATTTACACTGCTGTACAAATTGATTAGGGTCTTACATTTTTGATGAATAAAGTCTTGTCAATAGCTCCTCTAGAAAAGTTCTTTTCTAGAAGAAATGTTGACAAAGTATCATACCAGGCTCTGGGAGCTTGCTTCAGACCATACAATGCTTTCTTCAGCTTGTAGACATGCTTAGGAAATTTCTTACTTTTGAAACCAGGAGGTTGTTTCACATAAACCTCTTCTTGCAATTTACCATTCAAAAAAGCACTCTTTACATCCATTTGAAACACCACGAAATCTTTGTCTGAAGCATATGCCAGAAACAATTTAATAGCTTCAATTCTAGCAACAGGAGCAAAAGTCTCATCATAGTCTATTCCTTCTTCTTGTCTATACCCTTGAGCCACTAACCTTGCTTTATTTCTAATCACAGCACTATCTTTATCAACCTTGTTTCTGTAAACCCATTTTGTGCCAATTGCAGTTTTACCATCAGGTTTTGGAACCAACTCCCATACATCATTCCTTTCAAATTCTGTCAATTCTTCAGTCATAGCTTCAACCCAATCATTGTCAGCTAATGCTTCATCTACTTCTTTTGGCTCAATTAGTGAGAGAAAATTAGAAAAGAAGCAATAGTTTGCAATAGCAAAGTCAGACACAGGTGTCTGAGAAGAAGAACTAGGTTTAGGCAAACCTGTAGGATCCACAACATAATCCTCAAGATGCTTTGGAGGGACTATATTTCTAGATGATTTTCTAGTAGGAACAACAGGATCCAAGGTGGTATTTGATGACTGATCACTCTCTTGAATAACAACAGGCTCATCTTCTTGTGGAACTTCTTCTGTGTGAGTATTATCTGCAGAATCATTTTTCAACCCAGAAAAATTAGGTTCATCTGACTCAGACTCTGAATCCAGAGTCTGAACACTATTTCCAAAAATTAAATTTGACAATTCACCAAGTGCAGATTGCTCAGTGCTGGATGACTGATCCATTTCTATAGAACTTTCATCAAAAGAAACATTAATGGATTCTTCAATCTTCATTTTCCTCCGATTATATACTCTATAAGCTTTAGATACAGAAGAATATCCCATGAACACACCTTCATCAGATTTTGGCCTCATCTTTTCAAGCTGATCTCTTTGATTTAAAATATAGCACTTACACCCAAATATATGGAAGTAATGAATAGTAGGCACCTTTTTATGGTATAATTCATAGGGAGTTTTGCCATGTTTCTTCACAATCAAGGACCTATTTTGAGTATAACATGCTGTATTAACTGCCTCTGCCCGGGACCTTAGAGCAACATTTGATTGACATAGCATGGTTCTGGCTGCTTCAATAAGGGTGCTATTTCTTCTTTCAGCAACTCGATTTTGTTGTGGAGTTCTAACAGCAGAGAAATTTTGACCTATTCCAGACTCTTCACAAAAGTCAATTAATGTAACATTTTTGAACTCAGTACCATGATCACTTCTCAATTGTTTAATAAGTACACCCTTTTGAACCTGCTCTCTCTTGATTAAATTGATAATTTCTTCAGGAGCATCACTTTTTGCAGCTAAGAAAATAACCCAAGTAAATCTAGAATACTCATCAACAATTACCAGAGTATATCTTTTCCCACCCAGACTACTAGTGTTCATTGGACGAAATAGATCCATGTGAAGCATGTGAAGTGGATCACTAAATGTATCTAGGGTTTTTGAGGGAAACTTTGTTTTAGTCTGTTTACCCATAATACAAGCAGAACAAGGTTTATCTTTCTTAAAAGGTTGTTGAGGCAGACCTCTTACAAGCTTCTTTTTGGAAAGCTCATTAATGTTTTTGAAATTGAGATGAGACAGCCTTTTGTGCCAAAGCCAATTAAGTTCAGGGACAGTCTGAGAGTACAGACATATTTAAATTCCAGCATCAACAGAATCTAGATCCAGCATATACACATTTTGAAATCTCCAGGCTACAAGTGTTGGCCTTCCTTTAGGATCATAAATAATACCAGCTTTCTTTCTTATTTTGATCTCACAATCTTCATCAGCAATTTGACTCACACTTAGCAGATTATGCTTCAACCCTTCAACTAAAGCAACTTTCTTAAATGAAACACTTCCAGCTATAACAGTACCATAACCAATAGTCTTTGCAACTAAATTATCACCATATCTTACAGAAGGACCTTTTTCTTCAACAAACCCTACAAGATGCTCTTTGCATCCAGTCATGTGTCTTGAGCAACCACTGTCCAAATACCACATATTACCCTGCTACACAAGACACAAACAAAAGAGAATGACTAGTTTTTAAGGGGAACCCACTTTTCAGTGGGTTCAATTGGAGTGCTCTTCACTATCCAGACAAAAGCTTTGTTTCCAATCCAGATCAACTTTTCCTTTACTGTTTTCAAAACACCTTTATTTTCACAAGCTTTAGGTTTCCATACCTTCTTAATTTTCTCAGAAAAACAAGATGTTCTTTTAACTGAAGGTTTTTCTTAACTCTTGATTTTTTCATTGAGTTTTGAAATTTTCTTTTTGAGTTTTTGAAAAATCTTAGCTTGTTTTGACTTTGACCTTCTTTTAGTTGATCTTTTTGGATCTGGACAAGTGTCACTATCAGAGGATGATTCAGAATTTCTTTTGCTACTTGACTCTTGGGTGTCAGACTCTAGGTCAGAACATACACTATTATCTTGAGAGACTAAACTATTAGAGTCTGAAGATTTCAAAAGTTCAGACTCTATTGGATTTCTGCATTCTAGTATTATAGTCTCAGAAGGTTCAACGGGATCTAATGATCTTACAAAAGCATTTGTTAAAATCTTTTTATCACCATCAAATTTTACAAAAGTGTTTGGTAAAATGTCAGGTTTGAATACACTAGGATCAACTTCCACATTATTATTTAATATGTAGTTTTCACCTAGTATAGCTTTGACATCATTTGGAATTTGTTTGGCAATTGCATCAGAAATCTTTTTGGAAGATACACACCAGGATTTACAAATTGTTTCATAATGTTTCGACCTTTTAATTGATCTTCCTAATTCAGTATTTAACCTTTTAGTTTCTTCTGTGTATGCCATTTTATAGGTGTCAAGTTTAGCCTCACATTTTTTTAAATCTTTAATTTCAGCATCTTTGTTTTTTATGGCATTTTTAAGATCAAAAATTTGTGTTCTTAACCTATCAATATCTTCTAAGCACCACTTAAAGTCAAGTAATAAGTACTGAAACATTCTCACTTTTTCATTATCAAGATAGTTTACAAAGTTTTGTACCTTATAGGCAGAAACTTTATACAAGTAGAGTCTTTGTCTATCTTCTCAATAGCTTTAAGATCTTCCTCAAACTTGCTAGAACCATTATTCCTTTCAATTATAGCCATAAGACACTTATCCTCTTCCTCATCAGATGATGAGTCTTCATCTTCCCATGCTTCTGTGTACAAAGCCTTTTCCTGTTCTTTGTACTTTGACTTTTCTACTTCACTCTTTAACTTCATGTACTTGAGCTTATACTTTCTTGCTTTGTCAACAGAGTTGTTGGTATTTGAACCTTCTTCACTCTTAGACCAGCAATCAGCAGCTATGTGTCCTATCTTGCCACACTTAAAGCATTTAGCTTTCTTTGGATCAAAAGTACTCTTACCTTTGCCCTTCTTATAACCAAACTTTTTCTGCTCAATCCTTTGAGTCAAAAGAGCCACATGACCTTCCAAATGTTTAATCTCCTCATCTTCATCAGAATCACTATCATCATCAGAAGTTTCATCACTTTCAGATTCAACCTTGCTAGAGTAACTAGAGAATAATTGCTTATTCTTCTTTGTGGTAGCCACCAATGCAGCTTCTGGATCTTTAACAGTTTTCTTAGCATTGATCTTGTTCTTTAATTGTGTTTCCTCAAAGTTTGACAGTATGCCAAACAGTTCACTTAACTCATAGTTATCTATCTTCTCACTGATTATCATAGATGTAATCACAGACTCAAAATTTGAAGGTAGCAACTCAATAAACTTTTGACACAACACCTGTTGTGTTTTCTCTACACCAACACTTTCAAGATCATTAATCAGAACCTGAAATCTTGAATGGAGATCACTCAAAAGCAAAATTTTCATAACATCTAATCAGATTCTTCTTCTTCCGAGTCTTAACAACTGTGACTCCTTCATAGTCATTAAGCAAAAGATCCCACATAGCTTTAGCAGTCTTGGCATGACTGATCTTTCTGAGATTTGGAACAGTAACAACATTACCTATAATACTCCTTATCTTGCTATCAAGCTTGAATTTTATGGCTTGTGCTTCAGTCCATCTATCTCTTGGAGTTTCACGAAAATAAGCAGGTTGTGCAGCAACAGTTTCTGTGGCAGAAACAGCATCAACTATTGCACCAGGAATAATGGGTCCTGTTGTGAGAACTTGTTCAGCATCTTCATGAATGGAACCTAAAAACCATAGAACTTTTAATTTCCATGTTGTAAAGTCTGTGCCATCGAATATAGGCACACCTTTTCCAGCCATAACTGGGGTTGGAATGGTACTGGTAGACATCTTGATGAAAATATGGATCGTTTTAAAAGATTACCAAGATTGGATTTACACCTTTCCTGCTCTGATACCAGTTATTAGTTCACAGATCTATGGACATCAGACTCTCAATTGAACAATAAATAAGAATTATAAGTACAAGAATTGAGAGAACACGATATGAAATATATGTTTGATAATATTGATCGTGCCAAAAGATATAAATCAAAGTAATCTATACGTCCCATTTATACAGATAACCACCAAATCTAGAGATTTGGTTTCTAAAACAACTTAACTATAAATAAGGAAAAGATAAACTTAAAACTTAACAAATATGCAAATCAATTCTAAAGTTAATCTTCTGAAGATAAAACCAAATCAAAATATATCTTCTTGATATTTAAACATATCTCCAGAATCTTCCCTAGCTTAGCCATCAAGAAATCCCAAAACGTTGACTTCATCAAACATCAGAGTCTGCAACTTCAGACTCTAAAACTTCAGACTCTAAAATCTGCAAAATACTTTTGACTCATCAGATTATAATTCCCAACAAATCCATTTCACCTGCCACCATAGTCGTTTGTTTTATTATCTCGATTCGCTCTCTGCAAATAGGCATCTTAAGTTCTTGTGGATGTTTGGCCTGGATATGTGGTCTAAATGAGATGATGTTAGTGTTTGAAGGCAAATTGTAGTTTCAAGGTTCAAATGGTATCTTAATTGGTATTGAAGTTATGGTTCCTTTATTTTTATTTTTATTTTTTTTAAAACCACTTAGTTTGTTTGATCATTTTGGAATAACTTTTGTGTGTATCCACTCAAATTATTGATAAATCCATCAAGTCTATACGTTAAGACAGGCCCGGTTAATGGACTGTGCAACCGGTGCAAAGGAACAGGACCCATACTGAAACAGGGGCCCAAAATAATCCAATAGTATTTTAACATAGGTATACGGACTACGGAGTGCTAGTAAGTAAGGTCCAACACAAACAATATCTATTCACATGTTTCGTCCGCTTGCTTAAAGGAATTGTAGAAACAGGATATGTACAAGTGATGAATATTAGTATGAAGTAACAAGCTTAAAGATCATATTCATCTAGAGTAGGTTAAAAATTAACCATTCCGAGTTTACCCTTTAAAACGTTGAATCATGCTTCATCTAAAGGCTTGGTAAATTTATCAACAGGTTGAGAATCAATGGGAACTAAATATAGTTCGATGTTTGCTTTCTCCACATGATCTTTGATCAAATGATAGTCCGCGTCAATGCATTTTGTCAGGGTGTGTTGTACAGGATTGATTGCGATTACACTTTGCAAATCATAAATACCGGGATCTTATCGAGTGTGTACCCATAATTGGTATGCCGCGCCTTCATCCATAAGACTTGCGTGCAACAAGCGCTAGCAACTCCGTATTTTTCTTCAGCTATTGAAGTAGAACACAAAGTTGTTTCTTTAAAGACCGGCTTACTAGTTTTACTCCTAAAAACTGGATGTGTCAATATGTGCATTTCTGATCAAGTTTGCAGCCAATATAAGCAGAGCATCTGAGTAAGCAACCAAATCAAATCTTGTACCTCGAGGTTACTAGATTCTTAAGGTACCCATGCCCTTAAGCTATCATAAGATTCTTTTTACCGCTTGAAGATGTGATTCCATTGGATATGCTTGGTGATTCCATTGGATATGCTTAGACAAGTAGAAAACAAAATATTTGAACAACTAGTGGTTAGATACATAAGCGAACCTATTATACCATGATAAAGTTTTTTATCCACTGATTTTCCATTTAATACAAAGACATTATTTAGTAGACTGACTTTCAAAGTTATGCTACTTGTAAGGCACTAACTACATTTATATCTAGCCAATGTGGGATGGTAACATATATATGAAATGCAGGAACACAAGATACATTATTAGCAACCAGATACATGAATCTTCTTAGATTATTTATATACAGAAGTCCAAATTTACAAGATTACTTGTATAAATTATGAATCTGCTCTTTATATAGTTCCACAACTTGGTTCCTTCGAATCTTCAAAGTTGCGCTCATCAAACCATTATCAATCTGTAATTCATAAGGTCCGTCATCGACAAATTGTACAAAATGTGTTTGTAGTATCGTTAAGACAATCGTAAACGTTACAAAATATAGTCAGTCTCTTTGCAAACTCTACCTATTTATGTGTGAATCAATGTTGATTCAAGCTGTTTTATCTAGTGGGTCAAACAGGTATCAAGTTGCCTAGAGTGAAATCTTAATGCATAAATAAATATAGAGTATAAATGCTGCATTTACCGTAAAAGGTTCTTCAACGACAAGAATGGGTCCAATCTGAAAAGTGCAATCTGAAGTCCTGTATCAAGAAAAAATTAAGTTAAAAGCATGAAGCAAGAGCTCGAAATTTGATTTTAAAACTGATTTTTCGTAAAATGTATATTAATAATTTAATACATTATTAGGATATTTCTGTTAGACATATTAGTAAAGCCAAGTCCAATATGCAGACTTGGGTCCATTAGGGTTAAATAGGGCTCATTGTATCGCTATAAATACCGCATCAATAATACAATTATATTCACGGGTTCAATTGTTTAACATGGTATTAGACCGGGTTTGATCCCAAGGTCTAGTCGGCCGCCACAACCGTCGTCTCTGTAGTGCCGCCCCGTCAAACTCCCTACTGCCGCCGTCTTTCATTGTTCTCTTCTTTCATTTTTTATTTTCCCGATTGTGTATTTTCCCTATTCCCGTCCGCCGTTGTCTACATTTGATCACTCAATTGTGTTCTATTCAAACGTGTCTTTAAAACAATGAGTACACGTATATCATCACAGCCTACATCATATGTTATCTAACCCATATGTTATCCTTCACCCAAAAGATGGCCGTCATTTTTTTTTTCCTTCATCCTTCCTCTTATTTCATTCTTTAAAAATAAAAATAAAACCCCACAGATTCGAGCCATCTGTTCACTTGCAAAATAGAACACACCATAATTTTTGTTTTATTTTCTTTTATATATCCACCTAAAGCTATCAATAATCGGCGTGGGGCGTAGCCGCCTAGCTTGACTAGGTTCCAAACCCCAAAAAAAAGAGGAATAATAAAAAAGAAAAAAAAAACTCTCTTGTTTTGTAGCGTTGAAGAAGATTGTATCGGCGGTAAAGTTCAAAGCCCAAGTTCTGCTCAATCCTTAGGCAAGCAAGCCACGACGTAAAAAAAAAACGTTACGGAAAAGGAAACGCAATCAAGCAATGCAACCAATCAACGATATCAATCAATTCGATACGAAGAGTTAGAGAGAATCGTGTTTTTATTTATTCTTTTTTTTTGTTTATTGTGTTCTTTCCAGTCCGAACTTTCGCGATTTCGCCGTTCGGACTGCTGTTCAATATGTAGACTTGGGTCCATTAGGGTTAATTAGGGCTCACTGTATCGCTATAAATACCGCATCAATAATACAATTATATTCACGGGTTCAATTGTTTAACAATTTCAGCTTTGAATTCGGTTTTCAGTTAAACCGAAAATCGAACAGAAAACTGAATTCAAATTTGAAAATCGAACCGAAACCAAACTCAAATCGGTTTGGTTTACTCGGTTTTCATTCGGTTCGGTTTTCGGGTTAATCTGTTTAAAACCGAGTACTACTGAAATATTGAAAACCGAACGCTGCTTTACCATTTTTGAAGTTCTTGTGAAATCAAGTGAGCTATTTTCTCCTTGCTTAGTCCAGTGGCACTAGAATCTGACGTAGACGAAGTTTTTAATGAAAATAGAATTTCTTCTTTATTTGGAACTACGATAGCTCCAAGACGACGTTGATCCTAATGGCCAGTGTAGCATGAGAAACGAAAATAAAGTATTACAACGGGATGAAAAAAAAGAAGATAATAAGATCTGAAAATGGACAGAGATGTAGAAATAAATATATGTGTTACCTGGCCGATAACAACTATTTGTTCAATCAAACTACTTCTCATAGCAGCTTCTTCTAGTACTTCTGGTTCAACATTCTTCCCTATTAGCCATATGTGAACGGATCAAAACAGATGATTACATACACGTCTGGTGGGTTGACCCCAAATAGTTTGTTTTTCACTCTGTAGATCTTATTATGTCTTATGTCTGCGCGCCCACAGACGTTTTTACTGCAAAATATTTGTTTTTTGAAGACATAAGATAAAATAATGTCTTATTCTGTCTGCAAACTCGCAGACTTAGAAATATGCTTCCAAGTGGTGCAAACATGACTAAGTTATTTTGCAGACATAAAAACAAATAGTCTCCATTACTCAGCATACAGACCTTTAGACCACATCTTCTTTACAGATATAATGCGCAAATCTTCAAACAAAACATCTTAAAGCACAAACAGTAAAGAGTTCTATGATTCAAAAAAATACATTTCCGTCAGACCTTTTTCCCGTTTTTCTTGCTACATTACAATATTATTTTAATGGTTTGACCCATATGAGTTGAATGCAAACCCCAACCGACCCTGTTGGGAATAATCGGTTCTTATTAATTATTTTAATATATTAATCGTTATGTTTTTATTCTTATAATTAAATAATTAATAATTATTTGGTAGTTGATCAAGCCAAAAACGACTTGAGTGCAAAAGATTGTAGACTAACCTTCGGAAGGGGTTCCTCCGGTTGTGAAATGAGTATGAATGGTGTGGTGGTGGTTGACTTTTGCCGAGCCTCCAAGGTGAGCTAATTAGAGTGATCAGCAAAGTGGTAAGTGAAATGTTGAATGAATGTTTAAAGTGTGGTTATGAGTGGCATTTATAGGCATAAAATGGCGGTTATACTAGGTAACCACCATTACTCCACTAACCCACGATTACCACTCCTGGAATCCTCTAATCATGCCCACTAACTGCTCCACGTTCTCCTGATTTGTCGGACGGACCAACAACTGTGTGGACCAAGTCATCTTTCATCCGGTACGCTACGGGTGGCGTAGCGTAGGATTAATCATGAATATTGTAGCGTTGACTTGGTTGCAATTCCACGAGCTAAAGCTAGACGTCCAGCTGATAAATACGCCATGCGTCTCACGTGACGGGCATGGCGGGACGTACGTCATTAAGTCCCCCCAGTTTGGTTGGAATCCAATCTCCCTGGATTGTAACCAAACTAAGTTAAATAAAATACTATATAAAGCCATCATTACTGACACGCCGTAAACGTCAAATCGTGTTCCCTTGTAGGGTGTGCTAGGGATGACGTCAGCACTCATTGCGTTTTACAGCTGTGAAAACTGGAATGACGCAAATCTGACGGTTGTGCGTAGGCATCCACAGGACACGTGTACGATCCAGATCAAGGCCCATCTTTTAGGCCCACGGTTGCTTTCTTCTATAAATACAGCGTTTTACCCCTTCATTTTTTACCCCAAGATAATGTTATACTTCGATTGGCTTCTAACGACCACAAAATTCAGGGCAACCGTTCGACGCTTCTCATTTTCCTCTAACGTGACGTAAATGCTTACTCGGCCCAGAGGCCAAGTGGTTTCGCCAGTGAATCCCGCGACGGGATGAAGTGGTGGTTTTAACTTATCCTGCACGTCCTGTGGAAACTGTAAGAAGCAATGTTCGTACAAAACATCAACGGCGCTCCCTGTATCAACATAAATCCAAGACACCCTGCATCGTCCTACCGTGGCAGTTATCGTCACGGGCAAGTCGGTAGGACAGACTTTCCAAAAAGCAGGAAACGTGATGGGGGCGCATTCCCATTCTTCCAAGACTTCCGTCTTCCTTACGTGACCGGCGTGCCACATTTGTATCATGTGGATGTGCTTTTCAGGGGCTTTTTCTTTGCCTCTCTGCCAGGAGAATTTCTTCGCCCCGGGTGTTTTGACGCGTGACGGCTTCAAATGATCGAATTCTCCAAGCTTTAATCGTTCGATTATTACTTTTTTAAGTTCCCTGCAGTCATCTACGCCATGCCCCTTGTCCTCATGAAAAATGCACCACTTACTTTCATTCACGGCGAAGCGTGGCTGCATCGGTTTTGGTGGCGGAAAGTCTTTGCTTATCTCTTCCGTTGTCAAAATTTCTTTAGGTGTTTTCGATAATGATTTTATCAAACTTTCCTCTTCCGCAGACAACCTCTTTGGAACATACCGTTCGTACGGGCGGTAGTTGTTACGGTGGTCAGTCTTGTAGCTGGAACGTCCGTAACCCTTGCTGCTACCACTACCACTTCCTTTGTACTTGTTGCCTGTATTGCCTCTGCTGTTTCCCTTATCATCTTTGTCATGCCGGTCCGGTGCGCCTCGGTCACCGACGGCAGTATCTACAAATTCTTCGAAACGCACATAGTCCTTTACCATTTTCACGGCTTCAACAAATGTCCGGGGCAGTTTGCGCCGCATGGATTTTACCAACGGCATGTAACGGATTTGACAGATGCCCATGATGAACGCTGAGATTTGCTGCGTCTCGGGAAGGTCTGGTATCTTTTGGCATTCCACCGTGAAGCGAGAAACAAAACTCATCAGGGACTCACGCGTCCGCATCTTGATGCTGTGCGCATCAAGGTGAGTCAATTTGGTGCGTTTAAAATTCTGAAAACGTTGCACAAACTTTGTTCTCAAATCCGTGTAACTGGATATGCTCAAGGCAGGTAACTTAGCGAACCATTCCCTCGCGACGGCTTGAAGCTGTCCCGGGAACATATGGCACGCCGTCGAGCTATCCCAGTGCTGCGTCTTGACAGCGTGCTCAAATTGCTGAAGGAAATCCTCCGGATCCGTCGTGCCGTCGTACATTCCTAGCGTGAGGGGGGTAGTAAGTACGGCAGTCAACGGATGAGTAGCTATTTCTCTAGTGAACTTCTCAGACGTCGCCGAAACCTCAAACGTCCGTTTAACATTATCCCCCATCATAGCATACCAATTGTTCAGCATATTATCTGCCACGCCGGGCTGCTCAACCTGTGCGCTCATGGATTCTGAAGCGGCTAATATCAAATTCTCGATTAAGTCCTTTCGCGCCTCCTCTCGGGTTTTACCGGAGCCTTTGCTGGCATCCGTCGTCTGTCTTGTAACGGAGCGCGGTTTAGCTTTTGACATACCTGTTGGTCTCTCACCGCCTTTGGACATGAGCGACGGTAAAACAAATCCCCCCTTTGCCAGAAAACGTATCGCTTCCTCGCCCCCGATGGGTTTGAGTTGGCTTAAATTTTCCTCGGGGGTTTCCGTCCCCTCGACGTCATGCTTATCAGCCTCGTCATCGTCATCGAATTGCAGCTTGGTACGCTTAATAGTGTCGTCTGGTGTTTCATAACCGCTGTCATCAGTGGGCTTCAGAGGATCGTATGGTTCCTTACCAGCATCAACGGTTGGTGATGGATTGGAATCGCCTGTCATCTCGCCTGAAAGTACTGATCAAACGGTCCCACGGATGGCGCCAAATGATCAAGCCAAAAACGACTTGAGTGCAAAAGATTGTAGACTAACCTTCGGAAGGGGTTCCTCCGGTTGTGAAATGAGTATGAATGGTGTGGTGGTGGTTGACTTTTGACGAGCCTCCAAGGTGTAATGACCCAGAAATTTCCGACCAAATTTAAACCTTAATCTTTATATCTTTCCGACACGATAAGCAAAATCTGTAATGTTGAGTCTTGAAAAGTTTGAAACTATATTCATGTAATCAGTTAACCACTGACCATCCATTTGTCCGACGATTCACGAACGTCATAACTTGTATTAATTATATACTTATGTATATATATGGATATATATGGATTATATCTAACTTGAATATATGATAATTAAGTATCTCATTAAACATATTAACAATGGATTATATACATAAAATGAGACTACTAACTTAAGGACTTCGAAACGATATATATATATATATATATATATATATATATATATATATATATATATATATATATATATATATATATATATATATATATATATATATATATATATATATAAAGCTTAACGACGTTATAACTTCTAAGTTAAAATAAATATATATGTATTGCATTAATGTAATGACCCGCACTTTTTCGATCGTTCTATACTTATAAGATTGATATTTACATAAATTAAACATTACCAACTTGATAAGCAATCCAAATTGTTGAGACTTATGTTTCCGAAAAGAGTTTTACACAACGTTTGACCGTCTAGTTTGACCGATGATATCACGAACTATACAATATATGATAATTATACGTTTGTGTATATAAATGTATATATACATATTTAACATGATTAATAAATGTTTTAATATCTCATTTTGTATTAATAACAACAAGTTATATGTGTATTTTGAAACTACTAACTTAAGTTTTCAAAACGATAACTATACGTAACGTTATTTGACATAAATACTTAAGACATATAATGTTTATACATATATTGTATAAGTAATGTATTTAATCACTTTTAAAGACTTAAATACATAAAACCATATAAGTGTATTCACAAAAGATAGCTATATTTGAATCCTCATTCCATTTTTCACAAAATTTCTATACGTATACCTAGAGTATTTGTACTCGTATCATACCAAGCTCCTATACGTATTTACTAATAGTAAATACACATCAAAATCACCACCTAACCAGCCATTATTCATGCCATGAGGGCTAGGTAATTGAACTTGGAAGCAATTAGGACTAGATACATAAAATTATCACTTGAAATTTTGTCCATATACACCATGTTACACGTTTTTTTTGGTGTATATATACATGCTCATTTTGATCCATTTTTACTACCATTTTCTTATCAAAAACACACACTCTTTCTTACTCTCTAAACTCCATAACAATCCAGCAAATAACCAAGAAGATCTAGCTATAAAAACCATACTAAAACACCATAAGAAAACTCTTACAAAAACACTTCAAGAAAACCTTCCAAGAACACCAACTTACTTCCAATCTTTCATCCACTTCTATCACCCTTTTGATTCTAGCTTCTTACTCCTCTTTTACAGCAAACTTATCCAAGGAACTTGAGGTAGAATCTATGTTCATAACCTTATTCAATTCATATATATAGCTATCTTATTTTGTGGTACAAAAGTTTAACAACAAGAACATAGTTTGAATGTTTTCAAACTTGTTTGCAAACTAAATAGATCCTTCTAACTTAACTTTTAAAATACTTCAAGACATGTAACATAACTTATTTATATGTTAATTTAACAAGGTAAAACTTGGTTTTTCAAAGTATAAGTATTTTTGGAAAAATGGTCATTAAATGATTTTGTTGTAACAAAAATGTTTAACTTCATATGTTTCACTAAACTTTCATCTATGCCGTATGATTTTGAATACAAACCAAGGTATTTACAGTTCATAGTCTTATAGAAGAACTCGATCCAAGAAGATGGCAATTTGAATCAACGAAAACGGACTTGTAACGAAGAAACTATGACCGAAACAAAATTGGTTATCCAAGACTTAATTGACTTCGGGATTCATTGGAAAAATTTACATAAAATCACATCTTTATAAGATAACATGATATTTTATATATATGTACTCATAATTCAATTTCATATGGTTCAGGATCACCCGTAAGCAACACGAGAAGATTAATCATAAGATCCCATGTTTGTACGCAACACGTCATTTGACAACACCGGTACTTTATGTACGCAATACGTCATTTGACAACACCGGTACCGTGGGTCAAGATTAATCTCAACCAATACATATACGATGGGGTTTTATTTATTTCGTTGGGGGTTTTGTTTATTGCGGGTATATTAAACATCTAAAAATGAACCATTAAAATTGAATTACTAACATCGAAATGCTAACTACGGACTAAGGAAATATTCAAAATATTAAAAGTATAACAAGTATATATATATATATAACGTTTGTTTTAAAAATGAAAACATATTGATATATTATATATGGATAGGTTCGTGATATCAACCGGAAGACCGAGTCAAATTATATATATCATCAAGACAAGAGTGAGTATATAGTCCCACTTTTAAACTCTAAATATTTCGGGATGAGAATACATGTATTTTATGTTTTACGATATGGACACAAGTAACTGAAAAATATGTTCTACGTTGAGTTGTACCACTGGCATACTTCCCTGTAGCTTGGTAACTAATATTTACAGCGGTATTGTAAACGCGAATCCTGTTGATAGATCTATCGGGCCTGACAACCCCAACCGGACTGGACGACCAGTATTCAACGGTTGCACAGTACTTCGTTTTGTGACTACACTTGGTACGGTGTAGTAAGATTTCATATTAAAGGGAATATGCGACGTGAAAATGTTAAGTATGGTTACCAAGTGCTCAACCACTTAGAATACTTTTATTAAACTGTTTATATACGAAATCTTGTGGTCTATATATATATTGCTGCCGGCATTAAACCTATATCTCACCAACTTTATGTTGACCTTTTAAAACATGTCTATTCTCAGGTGATTTCTAAAGCTTCCGCTGCATCATGTTGGATCTAACCAGGATCTTGCGTACGCATGTTTGTGTCAAAAATAAAACTGCATATCCGAGATGTTGTATTGTAAAATATGCTAGAAACCGTGTTGTTGTCATCATTTGTAAAGTTTGTAAGTCGAAGATTATCGCTAAACGTTAATCTTCTTTTTATTGTCTTAAGCTTGTAACAAAAATAATGGTTGTGGTTTGTAATGTATAATATATGCAGTTTTTCTTTTAAAAATGTCTCATATAGAGGTCAATAACTCGCAATGAAATCATACGTTATCTAACGCGTTCTTATGGTTAAGGACGGGTTATGACATGTGGTATCAGAGCGTTGGTCTTAGCGAACCAGGTTTGCATTAGTGTGTCTAACCGAGAAGTCGTTAGAATACATTAGTAAAGTCTAGACTTTGACCGGGTCTGATTTTAAAAAAAAAAAAAAAAAAACCATTGCTTATCACTGTTGGTTAAAATTTATGTGTAAATATTATGTAAGTACTAATGGGTTAGTTGTTGTGTGATAGATGTCGGGCTCGAAACTTATTATCACATTCAGCGACTCCGAATCAGAACCTTCAGATTGTGTTTCAGTCATTAACATATCCGATGACGAAAGTGGTATTTTTGGGGAAGACTCACAATTTCCGGATGAACCAACTATAGAAATATCGGAAAGTGAACCCGAGGAGGAAAGTGAACCCGAGGAGGAAAGTGAACCCGAGGAAGAAATACAGGAAATTACAAAAGACGAGTTCGAACTAGGAAAGAAACGAAAGGCTAATGAATTAGAAAATCCAAATCCCGAGTTTAATGAGAATGAAGTGGCACCAATTCCACTCAACACTACCACCCCTATCCCCGCTATTCCTATTAGTGCTATCCCCGCATCTAGTTCTTCGGCACCTCAGCCAAAACGTAGGGAGACAGCTAGGATTCGCGTTGGGGGATTCCCTGGACATAAATGTTTTGGGAAATAGACCAAATGATGCGCTGCCGTATTAAACCATGGAATCACATAATGTTTTGTATAATATTATTAGTGTGGTTTGTTTAAAGTTTGATGTAAGCATATGTAAAATAGCGAAGTATGAAATGCAATAATTTTCCATGGTTAAGTATTATTTAGATTGTAGTAATTGGTTCTGTACTAAGCTATTAAGTATGAACATTAACGGGTAGGTACTACCCTAGATATAATTATAAAACGCTAATAAGAAGAAAAGGCTTTTATAATAATACCTGGTTCATATTATTAACAAGCTATAAATGTACTATAAATACACACTACATCTATAATATTCCATGTGAATAATTATTTTCTTTCATTAGGAAATGGCGCGATTGAATCGAATGACGGAACAAGAACTCGAGGAACTCATCAACCAGCGAGTGAACGACAGAATGTTATGGGTTGAGGCTGCAAGAGCTGCTGCAGTTAACCCAAATCCTCGTGTAGGATGCTCCTACAAGACGTTTCAAGCTTGCAAGCCCTCATCATTCAGTGGAACGGAAGGACCGATCGGTTTAACCCGATGGATAGAAAAGATGGAGACGGTGTTCAAAATCAGTGGTTGTGATGAAAAAGACATGACCAAGTTTGCATCGTGCACTTTACAAGATAGTGCACTCACATGGTGGAAGAATTATGTGAAGGCGGTAGGAGGAGATGTAGCTTATGATACTCCATGGGAAGAATTCAAAGCGATGATAATCACCGAGTATTGTCCAAGGAATGAGGTTATTAAGTTAGAAGATGAGTTACGAAGTTTGAAGGTGGTTGGTACTGAAATCACCAACTACAATCAGCGATTCATGGAATTGGTTTTACTATGTCCTGAATTGGTTCCAACCGAAGCACGGAAGATTGAAATGTACAAAGGTGGTTTGCCCAAGAAGGTCAAGGCAAACGTTACGGCGTCGAAACCTAAGACAATTCATGAAGCTATAACCATGGCGAACGAGTTAATGGATCAGGTCATTCTGGATAAGAAAGCATTCACTACTGAGGTGAAGGTATCAAGTAACAAAAGGAAGTGGAACGGAAATTATGATCGAGGTTACCAACAGCAATCTTTTAAGAAACCAGAAACCCCGAAAGGTGCGGGTAGCGGTTCAGGCTTTGGTTACAAAGGACAAAGTCCTTTATGCAACCGTTGTCACAAACATCACTTTGGTTACTGTAGTGTGTTGTGCACCAAATGCAATCGACAGGGACATCTTGCTGAAGATTGTAAGGCTCTCGTTACAAATGCAAATGGTAACAAGACTCCTGCCACCAACGCAAATAGAACTGCTTTGGCTAACATTACTTGTTTTGGGTGTGGAAAACAAGGTCATTATAAGAGCCAGTGCCCGAATCAGAATGGCGGACCTGCACGTGGAAGAGCGTTTGTTATTAATGCTAGAGAGGCACGAGAAGACCCGGAGCTTGTTACGGGTACGTTTACCATTAATAACTTATCAGCATCTATTTTATTTGATACTGGCGCCGATAGAAGTTATGTGTGTAGAAATTTTTACACTAAATTGAATTGTTCATCATTACCTCTAGATGCTAAGTACTTGATTGAGTTAGCTAATGGTAAACTAATTAAAGCCGATAAAATTTGTCGTGGTTGTGAAATAAATCTAGCCGGAGAAACGTTTAAAATCGACTTAATACCCGTAGAATTAGGAGGTTTTGATGTAATAGTCGGCATGGACTGGATGTCCAAAATAGGAGCGGAAGTTGTTTGTGCTAAGAAGGCAATTCGTATTCCTGGTAAGGATAAAATACCGGTGATGATTTATGGAGAGAAGGGTAATTCAAAGCTAAAACTCATTAGCTGTTTGAAAGCCAAGAAGTGTTTAGAAAAGGGATGTTACGCTATTTTAGCACATGTTAATAAAGTCGAAAAGAAAGAAAAGTGCATCAACGACGTGCCTGTGGCAAGAGATTTTCCTGAAGTTTTTCCGGAAGAATTGCCGGGATTACCTCCATTTAGATCGGTAGAATTTCAAATAGATTTAGTACCAGGAGCTGCACCAGTGGCTCGTGCTCCATATAGACTTGCACCGTCCGAGTTAAAAGAACTTCAAAGTCAGTTAAAAGAATTACTGGACCGTGGATTCATACGACCGAGTACTTCACCGTGGGGAGCTCCAATTTTGTTTGTTAAGAAGAAAGATGGATCTTTTAGGATGTGTATAGACTATCGTGAATTAAATAAGTTAACTATCAAGAATCGGTATCCACTACCGAGAATTGATGACTTATTTGATCAATTGCAAGGATCATGTGTTTATTCGAAAATCGACTTAAGATCGGGCTATCATCAACTACGCGTCAAAGAAGAGGATATTCCGAAAACTGCTTTTCGGACACGTTATGGTCATTACGAATTTTTGGTTATGCCGTTTGGATTGACGAATGCGCCAGCTGTATTCATGGACCTCATGAATCGAGTTTGTAGTCCGTATTTAGATAAGTTTGTTATCGTTTTCATTGATGATATTCTTATCTATTCCAAGAGTGAGCAAGAGCATGAAGAGCATTTAAGGTTGATACTGGAGTTGTTGAGAAAAGAACAACTTTATGCTAAATTTTCTAAGTGTGCTTTCTGGTTGAAAGAAGTGCAATTTCTTGGTCACGTTGTTAATAGCGAAGGAATTCAGGTTGATCCAGCAAAAACTGAAGCTATTGAAAAATGGGAGACTCCTAAGACACCAACACAGATACGCCAATTTTTGGGTTTAGCCGGTTATTATAGAAGGTTTATTCAAGATTTTTCCCGAATAGCTAAGCCGTTGACAGTATTAACGCAAAAAGGGAAGAAATACGAATGGACCTCGGAGCAGGAGAACGCATTTCAAATACTGAAGAAGAAGTTAACTACGGCGCCTATTTTATCGTTACCAGAAGGGAACGATGATTTTGAAATATATTGTGACGCTTCGCGACAAGGTTTTGGTTGTGTTCTTATGCAACGGAAGAAAGTTATTGCATTTGCATCCCGACAATTGAAGATTTACGAGCGAAATTATACGACGCATGATCTAGAATTGGGAGCAGTCGTGTTTGCATTGAAGATGTGGAGACACTACTTGTATGGGGTTAAATTCACTGTGTTTACTGATCATAAAAGCCTTCAACATATTTTTGATCAGAAACAATTGAACATGAGGCAACGTAGGTGGGTCGAATTAATAAACGACTATGATTGTGAAATTCGTTATCATCCCGGGAAGGCGAATGTGGTGGCTGATGCTTTAAGCAGAAAAGAACGAGAACCAATTCGAGTTCGAGCAATGAACATAAAAATTCGTATGAATCTCAACTCACAAATCAAAGAAGTTCAACGAGAAGCACTCAATGAAGAAAACATAAAGAATGAAATAATGAAAAAGTACGAGAAACAACTTGTTGTACGGGAAGATGGAATTCGGTATTTTGCAAATCGTATTTGGGTACCGAAGTTGGGTGGATTAAGGAAGTTGATATTGAACGAGGCACATAAGACAAGATACTCGATACATCCTGGAGTTGGAAAGATGTATCAAGATCTTAAGACACGTTATTGGTGGCCTAATTTAAAGACCGACGTTGCAACATATGTTGGGGAGTGTTTAACTTGTTCTAAAGTCAAAGCAGAACATCAAAAGCCGTCAGGGTTACTTCAACAACCAGAAATCCCAGAATGGAAATGGGATGGTATTACCATGGATTTCATCACAAAGTTACCAAAGACTGCCTGGGGATACGACACCATTTGGGTGATTGTTGATCGTCTCACCAAGTTTGCACATTTCTTGCCTATAAAGGAAACAGATAGAATGGAGAAACTATTACGATTGTATATAAAGGAAGTTGTTTCAAGGCATGGAATACCTATTTCCATTATATCCGATCGTGATAGTAGATTTACCTCAAAGTTTTGGCAATCACTACAGGAGGCACTAGGAACTCGTTTGGATATGAGTACCGCATATCATCCGCAGACCGACGGGCAGAGTGAAAGAACAATTCAGACTCTTGAAGACATGCTCAGGGCATGTGTGATCGATTTTGGAAACGGATGGGATAAATATCTACCGTTAGCAGAATTCTCGTATAATAATAGTTATCATGCGAGCATTGGAGCTGCGCCATTCGAAGCATTGTATGGAAGGAAGTGTAGATCTCCTATCTGTTGGAATGAAGTAGGAGATCGACAATTAACTGGTCCCGAGATCATACATGAAACGACTGAGAAGATAGTGCAAATCAAGGAGAGATTAAAAACAGCCCGCAGTCGCCAAAAGAGCTACGCCGATGTCCGAAGGAAACCATTAGAGTTTCAGGTCGGGGACATGGTTATGCTAAAGGTGTCACCTTGGAAAGGTGTGATACGTTTTGGAAAAAGGGGTAAACTGAACCCAAGGTACGTAGGCCCGTTTAAGATCATCGAACGCATTGGACCGGTAGCTTATCGACTCGAGTTACCGCAACAACTCGCCGGAGTACATAATACCTTTCACGTCTCAAACCTTAAGAAGTGTCTTGCAAAGGAAGACCTCACCATTCCTCTTGAAGAAATCCATGTCAACGAGAAACTACAATTCGTCGAAGAACCAATTGAAATCATGGACCGTGAAGTTAAACAGCTCAAACAGAGCAATATACCGATTGTTAAGGTTCGTTGGAATGCTAGAAGAGGTCCCGAGTTTACTTGGGAACGAGAGGATCAGATGAAGCAAAAGTATCCACACTTGTTTCTCGATGACGCAAAATAGGTACAATTTTAAAATTTCGGGACGAAATTTATTTAACGGGGAGGTAATGTAACGACCCGCACTTTTTCGATCGTTCTATACTTATAAGATTGATATTTACATAAATTAAACATTACCAACTTGATAAGCAATCCAAATTGTTGAGACTTATGTTTCCGAAAAGAGTTTTACACAACGTTTGACCGTCTAGTTTGACCGATGATATCACGAACTATACAATATATGATAATTATACGTTTGTGTATATAAATGTATATATACATATTTAACATGATTAATAAATGTTTTAATATCTCATTTTGTATTAATAACAACAAGTTATATGTGTATTTTGAAACTACTAACTTAAGTTTTCAAAACGATAACTATACGTAACGTTATTTGACATAAATACTTAAGACATATAATGTTTATACATATATTGTATAAGTAATGTATTTAATCACTTTTAAAGACTTAAATACATAAAACCATATAAGTGTATTCACAAAAGATAGCTATATTTGAATCCTCATTCCATTTTTCACAAAATTTCTATACGTATACCTAGAGTATTTGTACTCGTATCATACCAAGCTCCTATACGTATTTACTAATAGTAAATACACATCAAAATCACCACCTAACCAGCCATTATTCATGCCATGAGGGCTAGGTAATTGAACTTGGAAGCAATTAGGACTAGATACATAAAATTATCACTTGAAATTTTGTCCATATACACCATGTTACACGTTTTTTTTGGTGTATATATACATGCTCATTTTGATCCATTTTTACTACCATTTTCTTATCAAAAACACACAATCTTTCTTACTCTCTAAACTCCATAACAATCCAGCAAATAACCAAGAAGATCTAGCCATAAAAACCATACTAAAACACCATAAGAAAACTCTTACAAAAACACTTCAAGAAAACCTTCCAAGAACACCAACTTACTTCCAATCTTTCATCCACTTCTATCACCCTTTTGATTCTAGCTTCTTACTCCTCTTTTACAGCAAACTTATCCAAGGAACTTGAGGTAGAATCTATGTTCATAACCTTATTCAATTCATATATATAGCTATCTTATTTTGTGGTACAAAAGTTTAACAACAAGAACATAGTTTGAATGTTTTCAAACTTGTTTGCAAACTAAATAGATCCTTCTAACTTAACTTTTAAAATACTTCAAGACATGTAACATAACTTATTTATATGTTAATTTAACAAGGTAAAACTTGGTTTTTCAAAGTATAAGTATTTTTGGAAAAATGGTCATTAAATGATTTTGTTGTAACAAAAATGTTTAACTTCATATGTTTCACTAAACTTTCATCTATGCCGTATGATTTTGAATACAAACCAAGGTATTTACAGTTCATAGTCTTATAGAAGAACTCGATCCAAGAAGATGGCAATTTGAATCAACGAAAACGGACTTGTAACGAAGAAACTATGACCGAAACAAAATTGGTTATCCAAGACTTAATTGACTTCGGGATTCATTGGAAAAATTTACATAAAATCACATCTTTATAAGATAACATGATATTTTATATATATGTACTCATAATTCAATTTCATATGGTTCAGGATCACCCGTAAGCAACACGAGAAGATTAATCATAAGATCCCATGTTTGTACGCAACACGTCATTTGACAACACCGGTACTTTATGTACGCAATACGTCATTTGACAACACCGGTACCGTGGGTCAAGATTAATCTCAACCAATACATATACGATGGGGTTTTATTTATTTCGTTGGGGGTTTTGTTTATTGCGGGTATATTAAACATCTAAAAATGAACCATTAAAATTGAATTACTAACATCGAAATGCTAACTACGGACTAAGGAAATATTCAAAATATTAAAAGTATAACAAGTATATATATATATAACGTTTGTTTTAAAAATGAAAACATATTGATATATTATATATGGATAGGTTCGTGATATCAACCGGAAGACCGAGTCAAATTATATATATCATCAAGACAAGAGTGAGTATATAGTCCCACTTTTAAACTCTAAATATTTCGGGATGAGAATACATGTATTTTATGTTTTACGATATGGACACAAGTAACTGAAAAATATGTTCTACGTTGAGTTGTACCACTGGCATACTTCCCTGTAGCTTGGTAACTAATATTTACAGCGGTATTGTAAACGCGAATCCTGTTGATAGATCTATCGGGCCTGACAACCCCAACCGGACTGGACGACCAGTATTCAACGGTTGCACAGTACTTCGTTTTGTGACTACACTTGGTACGGTGTAGTAAGATTTCATATTAAAGGGAATATGCGACGTGAAAATGTTAAGTATGGTTACCAAGTGCTCAACCACTTAGAATACTTTTATTAAACTGTTTATATACGAAATCTTGTGGTCTATATATATATTGCTGCCGGCATTAAACCTATATCTCACCAACTTTATGTTGACCTTTTAAAACATGTCTATTCTCAGGTGATTTCTAAAGCTTCCGCTGCATCATGTTGGATCTAACCAGGATCTTGCGTACGCATGTTTGTGTCAAAAATAAAACTGCATATCCGAGATGTTGTATTGTAAAATATGCTAGAAACCGTGTTGTTGTCATCATTTGTAAAGTTTGTAAGTCGAAGATTATCGCTAAACGTTAATCTTCTTTTTATTGTCTTAAGCTTGTAACAAAAATAATGGTTGTGGTTTGTAATGTATAATATATGCAGTTTTTCTTTTAAAAATGTCTCATATAGAGGTCAATACCTCGCAATGAAATCATACGTTATCTAACGCGTTCTTATGGTTAAGGACGGGTTATGACAATTAAGATGTATTTACTATTGGAATATACTAGTAGGAAAACATCATTTTCAACCTTTTATCATGAAAAATGACATCTTTGTCATTATATATGATTCATGAAACTTCTTTAGATATTTTATACATGTATTATACTCGTACTATACACAGCTTCTAGAAGTATTTACTATTGGTATATACCAATAGAAATCTTCAATTATTTGTGTAATATGTCATTCATGACATAATATATTTTAACTTATCTTAGATATTTTCACTAAAAATCAAATTTTTAAGCCTATAAATAAGCACCATTTCTAACTCATTTTTACACATTCATTTTCCAAATTTTACTTCCAATTTTCACACACACTTGCAAGAACTCTCTCAAGTTTTATTTTACTACTTCTTTCCAGCAACTTTACATTTTAAACTTGAGGTAAAAACTCTACTTCAACTCTTGTTTAATTCATATGTTTATAGCTATCTATATAAGAGTTTATAAACTAGAACATAGTTTGAATGATTTCAAACTTGTTCGCAAACTAAATAGATCCTTCTAACTTAACTTTTAAAACACTTCAAGACCTGTAATATATCATAATGATATGCTAACTTAACAAGATACAACTTGTTTTTACAAAGAACACCTTAAAACTGAATCTACGTCGTTGGAGTGTAACCGGGGGCTGTTTTGGGTTGGATAATTAAAAACCATCTTGAACTTTGAATTGGAAGTTCATGTTCTGGAAAAATGATATTTCTTATGAATATGTTAACACATAAAAATTTCATGGTTTAACTCAAAGTGTAAGTATTTTTAGAAAATGATCATTAAATGTTGTTTTTATGATGGAAAATGATCACTTTCATAAGTTTCACCTAAATTTGACCTATAACCTGTGATTTCGAATACAAACCAAGGTATTTACAGTTCATATTCTTAAAATTTGACTCGATCCAAGGAAGTGGCAAGTTGAATTAACAAAAACGGAGTTGTAATGAAGAAACTACGACTAAAACAAGATCGGGTATCCAAAACTAGTTTAACAACGAAAATATTTGGGGAAAAATTAAATTAACCATATCTTTCCTAATTAAAATGAAATTTTATATATATTTACTTATGATTAAATTTTATATATTTCAGGACCACCCGTAAACAACACGAGAAGATTAATTATAAGACCTCATGAACGTACGCAATACGTCATTTGACAACACGGTACTTTATGTACGCAATACGTCATTTGACAACACGGTACCGTGGGTCAAGATTAATTCTGATCAATACGAATACGATGGGGTCTTTATTTATTTTATTAAGTAACTAATTGTGGACCACTAACATCGGACTGCTAACTACGGACTAATAGATAATAGAAGTATTATAAGTATATATGTAACGATTATTTGAAAAGAAAATATGTTGATATATTATATATATGGTTAGGTTCGTGAATCCAAGGCCAACCTTATACTTGATCAATGATGTTATATGTATTTTTACTACAAAATACATTATGTGAGTATATAGTCCCCTTTTAAACTCTAAATATTTTGGGCTGAGAATACATGCGCTGTTTTTATAAATGTTTTATGTTATGGACACAAGTGATCAAAAATATATATTCGAGGATGGGTTGTGTTATTGGAATACTTCCCTGTAACTTGGTAACTATAATTACATGGGCCAGTGTAAACGCGAATCCTGTTGATAGATCTATCGGGCCTGACAACCCCAACCGGGCTGGACGACCAGTTTTTAACGGTTGCACAGTACTTCGTGGCGGATGACTACAGCTTGTTTAATTACGGTGTAGTTGATGTTATATGAAAGGGAATATGCGACAATGATTTATAGTTAAGTATGGTTACCAAGAGCACAATCACTTAGAATGTTTTTATTAAATGCTTATGAAATATGAAATCTTGTGTTCCATGGTTATTACGCTGCTAGCATCAAACCTATATATCTCACCAACTTTATGTTGACATTTTTAAGCATGTTATTCTCAGGTACGAATTAAGTCTTCCGCTATGCATTAGCTCATATTAAGGATACTATTTGGGACCATTTAAGCTACGATTCAAAGACGTTGCATTCGAGTCATTGAAGTTCAATAGAGATTAATATTAAGTAAATGACAGATTAGATCATTTAGATATTATGAAATGATAGGTGTACATGTAAACTCTTGATGTAATGAAAGGTTGTCTTTTAAGAATAAATGCAACGTTTGTAAAATGTATCATTTAGAGGTTAAGTACCTCGCAATGTTATCAACTATTGTGATTCGTTTTATAATCAATATGGACGTCGTCCAGATGGATTAGTTCGGGTTATCACAGTTGGTATTAGAGCGGTGGTCTTAGCGAACCAGGTCTCCCATTAATGTGTCTAACTGGTAGTTGTTAGGATACATTAGAGAGTCTGGACTTCGACCGTGTCTGCATGTCAAAAAGTTTTGCTTATCATTTCTAGTCGGAAACCATCTGCTTATCATCCTTAGGAAATTGCCTGCTTATTATTCTTATGTCTAGACACGTCTTACTGCATCTAGTGCATCGATAGTGTATAGACAAAATTCATATCCTAGCTTATCTGCTACTATAAATATTGTCTGACGTATTTCAAAGATTCTCCGTGACATCCGGGATTTTGGTATTATATATACATAAGTAAATTATGTATTGAAGAGTACCAAACCCAACTCCTATAATCTATTCCAAACCAAAATCTCATTTCTTCGACTATACAAGATGGATTCTTCATCCAGTTCGAATTCCTCCGACTTCGATAGCTACGCCGATATGGATTTCCATTCGAGCTCCGAGAACAGCGTCACCGGAATGGATCAACCAATTTCCCATCATCTATTCTGGATGAATTGGGGATGGGTTCGTAATATACTAAATCTCTGGAGACAAGAAGAAGGTGATCCATTCCATCCACCAAATTGTCCTCTTAACGATGAACCTGAAGCACTTACCGGTGAACCTATTCGAAACACCATTTTCTCGCTCATTTCTAGAGTATCTCGTCATGATTACATACTATCCCATATTTCGAATCTTGTTCATTCGCTCGTTCCAACTGTCAATCATCCCGGTATAATAGAAGAAGTCAACGAGCTTCGCGCTCGGGTAGTGGCTTTAGAAAATACGGTGCGAAGGTTACAAACACCAGCACCAGCACCAGCAGCATAATCTGTACCACCAACATCAACGTCGACAGTACTCTTACCACCCCCAAACCACAACCATACCGTAAAACTCAACATCACAAATTGTATCTCGGATATCAACATCACATACCTCAAAAACCTCATCTGAACTTCGAGTATGATCTTCGTTCTATATATCGTTCTACATCGATTATCTTCGCTTTACGTATTGTTTTACCTCATTTATCTTCGTTCGACATGGCGATTATGTAATCTCTAATGTTTTAGAAATTATGTAATCTAGTATTAACAATAAATCAAGAGAGTTAATATTTTATTGACTCATTTAAATCCATAATTACATCCGAAGAAAATATATATGCAAGTATATTTTCATAATTGTAATTAAAAATCCTTTCGTACAAACTATTAATGATGAAAAATATTATAACGGGTAGGTAGTACCCGAGGAATATTTATGATTTCATGTTAATAAGTTGCACTGTACATTCTTCAAATCTGATTCAACGATCATTTACTATCCTACTTACAACTACTGTTATACGTATCCGTTCACCATCGGATAATCATTTTCATTCAAATTTCATATTTTGATTTTGATCTATCAAAATTCAACAAGTGGCATAACGAAGAAAACATTGGACAAAATAAAAGAGTTAGAAACAAACGAACTAATTAATTGAAATTTTGTTAGGATTCCACGCTAACTGTTCCAGCTAACTGTTCCAGCTAACTGTTCCTGGCTAGCATTTAATTTATTGCAATTTACATTCTCGCAATTTTATTTAATTTCTGTACTTTACATACCGTCGGGACATATGTACAACAATACGTCGGATTAATTCTGAGACAACACGTTGCATAATGGGTCATGATATATATTTATTTTACGCACTATAAATAATGGGACACGTATGCAAGGTTTCGATCTATCATATCGACCCATCTATATATATATTTCAGAACGACCGTAGACACTCTATAGTTTGCTATACAGGGTTGAGGTGGATTCCAAAATATATATATGGTTTGAGTTGTGATCAATACTGAGACCGGTACACAGGTCACGATACGTATTAATATATTATATATATATAATTGTATATGAATCATTGGACTACTGGACCATTGGACAATTGGACTATTGGACTGCTAACTTTGGATAATAAAAATGAATTAAAATATTGATTATAACATATGAAACTAAACAATTCTTCAAGTTTGCCACTTGACTTCATCTTAAACCTCATTCGTACCTCGACAGTTACAATTCGCGTTCAAATCTTTTCATGATTCTTGAAAATACCTCAATCGAGAAGTTGAACCAACCGCATCTCATCTATGGAAGAAAAGATTCTTGCATATAGTTATGCACTCGAAAAATCTCGGAGACTGAGTCAACGTTTAACACGTAGAAGTGTTAATTTCTTTAGTGTTATTATTACCCAAAATAACCTTGCAATTCCTTTTCAAAGTAGCCAACTTTGTCACAGCTCCAGCAAGCCAACTTCGACTTTTCATTCGAACCAACCTTATTATAACTTTGATATATACGAATAGCTTTCCTCATCGTTACCGGGAAATCCTTTCATATTCCATCATATTACCATCAGCGTTTAATCATCTAAAAACACAATTCTCCCGAAACCACCTTGGTTTGATAACCGATGACCCAGATTCGTAACTTTGAGAATGCTGACGAAGCAGCATGTTGTAGATGGTCTTAATGGCCAAAAGTGGATGTTAAAGAATGGAGTATTGGAAACACTCAATAGAAAATTTAGTACCGAAAAGCGGATTATGCGAAACTATGAAGTAAGCCGTGGACAGATCACAAAGAATAAGTTTGACTTCAAATGATCCAAATGACTCAGTGCCTGCTGAAATCATTAGTAAGAATCTTATTCTTTATTCTAAACCTTCACAGACAGATATTCATCATCATCTAATCTTGGATATTATAAGATATCTTCGTATCTTCCATTATACATATTCTCCATATTTCTGGAGATATTTTCACAACTATTTTTATCTGCGATCATTTATCTCTCCGTAACATCTGCGTTACAACATAAAGGAAACTGTGTTAGTTTCTAAGTTCTAAAACCTTCGAGTTTAAAATAGGAATGTTCTGAAGCAGTGTTGGGAACTGATGCATGAATTAGTATAATATAATGAAACTTGATCAACTTCATTATATTACAGTAAGTCATGTTGAGTTTCTAATGGAATGTGATGATTCACAGTACCATCATCATGTGACATGTTACACGGCTCTTACATTCTATATAAATTCTAAAAATATCAAGAAAATATTTCTTGATAATTCGATCTTTTCCAGAATATTCTGGTAATTTGACAAACCAAAATCGTGCCATTACCATTCCTTTCTGAGAGCATTAGCTATGTTCATTCCAAATTTCATATCTACGAATTACGGACCATTACTCGCTTGACTTGAGGACGGGAAGAAGAAACGAAGGGACAAAGCCCCGAAATAGAAATTGGAGTAAAAAAATCGCAGTAAATAGGAGAGAGCATTAACTATGGATGACAATGATTATAGAAGACAGAAGCAGGGACATCGAAGTATAAGGGAAGATATAAAATCTAACAACCACCCAGAAATTACAAACCGTGTATATCAATACGTATTGCAACGTAAAGACACGGGAGAATTAAAAACATTATAATTCCAAGGAAATCATAGAAGTGAATAGATTCTTCTGGCGGCAGATGGAAGAGAAGAATGAAAGATATAAAAGTTAGGAGTATAACAAGAATCAGAACGGGATGGAGCATTTTAAAGAACACTTTAAGATATGAATTGAGGGAGAAAGGATAGAAGATGTGAGGTATAAGGAAGGGAAGGAGGTAGATTTATAGTGAAATATTCGACAGAGAAATCGAAACAGATTGCCGTATTAAATCAAAGAAGATCCTGATCGCCGAAGAGCCAAATCTTGTTACGTAAGATTTTCTTTAAATCCCTTAAATCCCGGAAGTCAATAGTAACTACGTCATCAGTCAAAACAAATATATTTATCGACTCATTTCACTCTTTTGTGATAGCATCACTCATGCGCATCACATGATCGAATCGTTTTATCTATATCTTTCAATAATGATAAAACTCCATTATCATCTCATATTCGTCATGAAAACATTCTTATGGTTATCTATGACAACCTCTATCAAATTTTGAGGACGAAATTTCTTTAACGGGTAGGTACTGTAATGACCCAGAAATTTCTGACCAAATTTAAACCTTAATCTTTATATCTTTCCGACACGATAAGCAAAATCTGTAATGTTGAGTCTTGAAAAGTTTGAAACTATATTCATGTAATCAGTTAACCACTGACCATCCATTTGTCCGACGATTCACGAATGTCATAACTTGTATTAATTATATACTTATGTATATATATGGATATATATGGATTATATCTAACTTGAATATATGATAATTAAGTATCTCATTAAACATATTAACAATGGATTATATACATAAAATGAGACTAGTAACTTAAGGACTTCGAAACGATATATATATATATATATATATATATATATATATATATATATAAAGCTTAACGACGTTATAACTTCTAAGTTAAAATAAATATATATGTATTGCATTAAGATGTATTTACTATTGGAATATACTAGTAGGAAAACATCATTTTCAACCTTTTATCATGAAAAATGACATCTTTGTTATTATATATGATTCATGAAACATCTTTAGATATTTTATACCCGTATTATACTCGTACTATACACAGCTTCTAAAAGTATTTACTATTGGTATATACCGATAGAAATCTTCAATTATTTGTGTAATATGTCATTCATGACATAATATATTTAAACTTATCTTAGATATTTTCACTAAAAACCAAATTTTTAAGCCTATAAATAAGCACCATTTCTAACTCATTTTTACACATTCATTTTCCAAATTTTACTTCCAATTTTCACACACACTTGCAAGAACTCTCTCAAGTTTTATTTTACTACTTCTTTCCAGCAACTTTACATTTTAAACTTGAGGTAAAAACTCTACTTCAACTCTTGTTTAATTCATATGTTTATAGCTATCTATATAAGAGTTTATAAACTAGAACACAGTTTGAATGATTTCAAACTTGTTCGCAAACTAAATAGATCCTTCTAACTTAACTTTTAAAACACTTCAAGACCTGTAATATATCATAATGATATGCTTACTTAACAAGATACAACTTGTTTTTACAAAGAACACCTTAAAACTGAATCTACGTCGTTGGAGTGTAACCGGGGGCTGTTTTGGGTTGGATAATTAAAAACCATCTTGAACTTTGAATTGGAAGTTCATGTTCCGGAAAAATGATATTTCTTATGAATATGTTAACACATAAAAATTTCATGGTTTAACTCAAAGTGTAAGTATTTTTAGAAAAATGATCATTAAATGTTGTTTTATGATGGAAAATGATCACTTTCATAAGTTTCACCTAAGTTTGACCTATAACCTGTGATTTCGAATACAAACCAAGGTATTTACAGTTCATATTCTTAAAATTTGACTCGATCCAAGGAAGTGGCAAGTTGAATCAACAAAAACGGAGTTGTAATGAAGAAACTACGACTAAAACAAGATCGGGTATCCAAAACTAGTTTAACAACGAAAATATTTGGGGAAAAATTAAATTAACCATATCTTTCCTAATTAAAATGAAATTTTATATATATTTACTTATGATTAAATTTTATATATTTCAGGACCACCCGTAAACAACACGAGAAGATTAATTATAAGACCTCATGAACGTACGCAATACGTCATTTGACAACACGGTACTTTATGTACGCAATACGTCATTTGACAACACGGTACCGTGGGTCAAGATTAATTCTGATCAATACGAATACGATGAGGTCTTTATTTATTTTATTAAGTAACTAATTGTGGACCACTAACATCGGACTGCTAACTACGGACTAATAGATAATAGAAGTATTATAAGTATATATGTAACGATTATTTGAAAAGAAAATATGTTGATATATTATATATATGGTTAGGTTCGTGAATCCAAGGCCAACCTTATACTTGATCAATGATGTTATATGTATTTTTACTACAAAATACATTAGGTGAGTATATAGTCCCCTTTTAAACTCTAAATATTTTGGGCTGAGAATACATGCGCTGTTTTTATAAATGTTTTATGTTATGGACACAAGTGATCAAAAATATATATTCGAGGATGGGTTGTGTTATTGGCATACTTCCCTGTAACTTGGTAACTATAATTACATGGGCCAGTGTAAACGCGAATCCTGTTGATAGATCTATCGGGCCTGACAACCCCAACCGGGCTGGACGACCAGTTTTTAACGGTTGCACAGTACTTCGTGGCGAATGACTACAGCTTGTTTAATTACGGTGTAGTTGATGTTATATGAAAGGGAATATGCGACGATGATTTATAGTTAAGTATGGTTACCAAGAGCACAATCACTTAGAATGTTTTTATTAAATGCTTATGAAATATGAAATCTTGTGTTCCATGGTTATTACGCTGCTAGCATCAAACCTATATATCTCACCAACTTTATGTTGACATTTTTAAGCATGTTATTCTCAGGTACGAATTAAGTCTTCCGCTGTGCATTAGCTCATATTAAGGATACTATTTGGGACCATTTAAGCTACGATTCAAAGACGTTGCATTCGAGTCATTGAAGTTCAATAGAGATTAATATTAAGTAAATGACAGATTAGATCATTTAGATATTATGAAACGATAGGTGTACATGTAAACTCTTGATGTAATGAAAGGTTGTCTTTTAAGAATAAATGCAACGATAGGTGTACATGTAAACTCTTGATGTAATGAAAGGTTGTCTTTTAAGAATAAATGCAACGTTTGTAAAACGTATCATTTAGAGGTTAAGTACCTCGCAATGTTATCAACTATTGTGATTCGTTTTATAATCAATATGGACGTCGTCCAGATGGATTAGTTCGGGTTATCACACAAGGTGAGCTAATTAGAGTGATCAGCAAAGTGGTAAGTGAAATGTTGAATGAATGTTTAAAGTGTGGTTATGAGTGGCATTTATAGGCATAAAATGGCGGTTATACTAGGTAACCACCATTACTCCACTAACCCACGATTACCACTCCTGGAATCCTCTAATCATGCCCACTAACTGCTCCACGTTCTCCTGATTTGTCGGACGGACCAACAACTGTGTGGACCAAGTCATCTTTCATCCGGTACGCAACGGGTGGCGTAGCGTAGGATTAATCATGAATATTGTAGCGTTGACTTGGTTGCAATTCCACGAGCTAAAGCTAGACGTCCAGCTGATAAATACGCCATGCGTCTCACGTGACGGGCATGGCGGGACGTACGTCATTAGTAGTTAATTTGGTATTTATTTGGTTGATCAAATTAGGAAAATATTGTTTTAGAACGGCAAACTCAAGCACCCTGCATATTTTTATACGAATAATGTCCTAAACAAGACTCGAACTCATGACCTCAAGGTCCGAGGAGAGTTCCTCGATACCACTAGGCTGAAGGCCCTTTGGTAGTTAGGAATGTATTTAGGAGCAGGTTATATGTAAAATTAAAGATGAGGACGAAAAATAAGTTTGGTTTAGTTTCATTTTTATTCTTCAATATTTGCATACACAATAATCAAACACATTGTCGTTTATTTCTCTACTAATACCTTATATGTGTGTAATTAAGTTTTAATCCTGCAGACCCGACCCATTCATAAATATAAATGCGGTCAACATTGACACATAAATCCTCTGGTGACTGAGTTTACCTGAAGAAAGAACAATAGTATCCTTGGCACGTCCTTCAAGAACAATAACTCCACCAGCATTACGTCTTCGTCCTACTGAATGACAAGGAGATATCCAGCCAATATCCCCAGTGTTTAACCAACCGTCTTCATCTACGGTCTTCTTTGTCGTGATGGGATTCTACGTTAAATAGACAGATAAACTGATCATAAATTTCTTCAAGAAAAAAGAGAACCATAAGGAAAAAATGTGTTAATTTCAAACCATATCTAGCTTTTAACCAGCAATTTAAAGTGATTTTCATGTGACTTGTTGATATATCAGCATTTATGGGCCAGGTTAGGTTGGGATGATGCTCAAATTTCTTTTGTATATTTTTCTATTACTCGTACATAATTATAATTAATGCGTTAAAAAGACCGGAGAAAAAAATATTGTTACAACTATAATCTTAATCTTAGAATAAAGCGGCTTAAGAACATAGACCATAGATGATTTCCAATTTAACCGTTCCATTTTTAACTATAAATTTAGACATAGCTATGACTTTTATCATTATTAAATTGAAAAATATTATCTAACGATGAATTATCCAATGGATATCCATTAAACTGATTAATCCATCGGATATGAATATGGATGAATTAAAATTAAATGGATACAGAGGAAACTTTGATTAATGGATATGGATGTGGATATGACATAATCCTATCCATATCTGATCCATTGCTATTCGGCCTATTCCTAGTCATAAGCAAAGCATATGCCACATGGACCCATTCCGTATTGAATGGGTCGCAATTGCCAACGCCCATCAGTGAAGTTCATATACTAATCATAAATCAAGACATATAGGTTAAAGTAGCATGAATCCATTTGTTTAAAGCATCATGAATCCAACTTATTGGAGGTACCTTGTAATAACCAATCATAATCATTGGCCCTCTGGCTTTAACAATTCCCTTTGAACCGGGAGGAAGGTCTTCACCAGTTTCATCATCTACAATTTTTATTTCTGTCTCCCGAATTGGATGCCCAACTGAGCCAAGAACCTTCAAATTTCACAACTATGATGATGTCATAAAATCCCATCTTAAATCAATATAACTGAAAACGTTCATATCTGGATTGGTATATTACATTGCATTCTGGTCGCCGAGCAGCTATAACAGGAGAGGACTCTGTTAATCCATATCCAACTTGAACTTTTGTACCAATTGCCTGTACATAAATCAAGATCATCATGTTTTTTATATACGTTTCCATTTGTAAAAAAAAAAAAAAAAAAAAACCACTTCGAACCTCAAAAAACTTGTCAACATGTGAAGGCAAGCTACCACCTCCACAAATTGCAGCCTGTAGAATGCATACATATCCCAATTAGTATCTGAATTATTATTACAGACATAGTACTACTATTCATTTTCAAGTCTAAGCATCATGATATATATTGAAAAGTTTTTTTTCCACTCAAATACACCAATCAAGATGACATCATTGTAAATAAAACTAAAAGGCTACGCGAGTTGGGTAACACTAACGAGTAGTTTTTGTACAGATTGGATTTTTCCAACAGAATCATATTTCCATATATACTTAGATGTTTCAAGTATGGTTACCAAAAAAATATATATTTGAAAAATTACTAGGAATATTTTATGTATTATAATAGAAGTTTAACAATACAACTTGGTATGATTTTCAACCCATTTTGATTAATTTCCTCCTAATGTTCTTCTTTTGTCCGTTTGACCTGTTAGAGATTGACATAGCCCAGCCATTTTTGAACGGGTCAAATTTAAAACTTCTGAATCAAAAGGAAGAAAACGAAAATCGAGAAGAGTAGCATATAAAACCTTTGAAATTCCAATAGATGAGTGAATTTTACTGTACACAGCCTTCATTGCCAGTATATGAAACGGAAGCAAAACTGTTGCAATAAGCCGTGCGTATAGCCAGTCCAACATTGCAGCAATATAAGAAGGTTGCTTTTGAGTTCTACACAAAATTTTCCCCTATGGAAAAATATAAAAACCAAAGAAAGCATTAAAGTATTAAATAACTAATTATCACTTCGGTAATATGTTGATTATCTGGAAGAAAAAAAACATGTTTAAATGTTGTTACATTTTTCATTTTGGAGAACTGATATTGAGGGAAGCTAATGTTTCGAGGTTATGAAAATTTTAGGATAATGGAGATAAAAGAAAAAAGTGGAAAAGTGGGCTTTAGAGTTATAATTTAAAAAAAACCATCACTCTATAGTGTAGTGGTTGGGGCCCTGAGTTCCTTGTAAGAGGTCTCAGGTTCGAATCACGTCTGTGACGAATATTTAGTGGCGTTCCTAATGGGTTGCGTACATCAGAGTATGGGTTGGATTACTCGCCCTCCCGGGTAGCACGAATAGGGAAAACCTTCGACCTTTTTCTTAAAAAAAGCACATTTTGAACACATTTATCAGTTTTTGAAATTTTTTTGATCTTTTATTTAGGATTGACTGTGCCTTATGCTAAAGGTGAACCTCATATATGTTTTTGAAATGCATGTATGCCATACTGATCCTTATAAATGAGACTGCAACCAGCTTACGAATGCCGGAGCTTGTCGCTATTTGTTTCTGGATCCCACTGCATATAAATAAATTGATTAATTGAGTATTATTGTATTTACGAATCATTATAGTTTTAAATAGTTAAAAAAAAGATTTACCTGTACAGAGTTTGCAATACTAGAGGGACAGAAATCATATATTGTGGCTGATAGTGCCGCATATCATCCTATAATGAAAATAACCGCATATCAAAAGAGCAAAACTGAGAAGATAGTTACTACTTAATAAAAAAAATCCTTTATATTTTCAGTTATTATATGTATAAAAAATCACCTTTAAGTATTTTACGTTTGTGTATACTTACTCAACTCCCCTAGAAAGTATAAAATACCCGCATGAACGTTCATATGCATGCCAAGGTGGAAGCATGCTTAGAAATCTGTCCCCAGGCACGGCAGGTACGACATCCCACAAATTTTGAACCTGAAAAGTACACAAGAAATTATTTAAAGAACATGATCTTATCTCTATCTACAACTTTGATAGACTTTACACACAAACATTTCACATTCTATTAATATATATTTATGGTGTTTTAAATGGAGGACGTCTTAGCCAACTAGTCGGTTTGGTAACTAGCCTGTCCCGTTTCGCCCAAAAACATTTAATTAGTCGGTCAACGCTAAAAGAAGTCAGCTCAAAGTCGGTTTGGTAACTAGCCTGTCCCGTTTAGCCCAAAAACGTCTAATTAGTCGGTCAATGCTAAAAGAAGTCAGGTCAAAGTCGGTTGAGTCTATCTGAGTAGGTCAAAGTTAGGTCAAGATTTTAAAACTTAAACAACACGATATCATCTCTATCTGAGACATTGAAGGACTTTACACACAAACATTTCACGTTATGTTAGATATATAGACGAAACTAGGTGTATTAAGCAACTTATTGACATTTAAGTGCAAATATGACTCTTCCTTTTGTCGAATATTTATTCTCTACAACCATAGTGATCAAAATTTAAAGCAAAAATGATGCAAAAATGTGTACCTGGTGCAAAAGATTACTATGTGTAAGCATAACTCCTTTTGGGTTGCCAGTGGTCCCGCTTGTGTATATAAGAGTAGCAAGATCGTCAGACTCGATAGGCTCATAATCAAACTTCTTGCCTAGAGATCCACAAAGCCAGTCAAAAGGCAACCCGGATTATAAGACCGCCAGGAAATATATAGGAAACATTATGTACCAAGGTTGCAAAAATCACAACTCGGGGAATACTCGGTCAGAACTTTTTAGGGAGTACTCGGAAACTCGGGGAATACTCAGGGAGTACTCGGATGTTGACCAAGTTTGACTTCGACTGATTTTGAGTGAGTTTTTGACTGATTTTCCGAGTCGGCCGAGTTTTGACTGAATTTTGACTGATTTTCCGACTAATTCCGAGTTTTGGCGCCACGTTTAAGCATTTATTGCAAAGTGTTATTTTCCATATTGTAACGTACTTTCCATACTTAAATTCAGGGGGTCAATTTATTCATGAAAATATGTAGTTTTATATTGGGAATATTAACTTTGTAGTTAATGCTTAACCATAGCCCTTAGGGCTATGGTTATCATTTTCCTTATTGTAATTTCCATTAATATTAATTAATGTGCTTTCGGACTTCAAATGCTACCTCCTAACTTAGAATTGGTTTCAAACTACACTCTAACTAACGTGAATTAAATGCAAGTAGCTAGTGTAAACTGGCTTACGGGCATCATGTGAATCAACCAAAAGGACACGTTGTTCACGACCCATATTGATGATCTCGTTGTAGCTAAAAACGGGAACTCCCTCCATCATTTGGCTACTTATGGACGATATTTCTCCCCAGAGTAAGATAACAAATCTAACTGATGCTTTGAAATCGATGGCCTTTGCAATTCGGTGGTATAACTCAAGGTTGTCCACAACAAGTGCAACACTGTCATAGAAAGAATGCAAAAGGATAATACGAAGTCGTATATTGTAAGCATAGATAAAGCACGCATGCATCATAACGATATTAAGAATAATCTAAAACTTTATAACTTGTATGAAGTTCACATGGCTTAAATGTTAAAATTCAATTGATGAGTACACAAATACACTCCATGGTATATGGAAACTGTCTCTTCTGTTCAAATATATATCGACCTCTTATATATATGTTTCACGGTTGACGGCGTAAAGAGAAGAGGTAGACTTAGACGTAGGTGGAAGGATATAGTGAACATTTACGTGAATGAGCTTTTCTTGACTGAGGACATGACTTCTGGGACATTATGGCAGACTAGAATTTTAATAGAAGAGTAAGGTGATATATCATATACTTAAACATATAGTTTTGTATATATAAGGTATTATTGTAGTACGATATCTTATGTATTCTATTCACATATTTACTATAATATGTGTAGATGATGTGTTGTACGGGGTGTACGAAATAGTTATATTTTTTAATACGGAATTGCGACGAAATTACACAAGTTTTATTATTTTACGGATGGGATATACCTAAACCTTGCTACAACACTTATAGGCAGTGTACCTAATCGTAGAGTAGTGTAGTTTTTATTAAGTCCGGTTCGTTCCACAGGGAGCTAGTGAAGTTTAACGCATACAAAAATATAAAAATATAAAATATATATATATATATATATATATATATATATATATATATATATATATATATATATATATATATATATATATATATATATATATATATATATATATATAGTAGTATTATTATTATTATAAAATGAGGTTTTTACCGTTTAATGACCGGTTTGTCGATTTTAAATAAAGCGTAAATATAAATGACAATAATTAAAGTGCGTAAAATAAATGACAGAATTAAAATGACAGAAAATAAAATTGCGAGTAAATAAAATTACGATTAGAAAAACAATAAAACAATTATGCTTATTTAAACTTCCGTAACCATGATGTTTGACTGTTTGATTTTAATTAATTGTCCTGGGTTAATTGTCCTTTGTCCTGGTTTATTTGATACCCAAATGGTTTTTGTCCATAATAGTTCTTCGGTCATAATTATAAAATGCTCGGCAAATTAACCTTATTCCCGAAGTCAAATATTCCAAGTAATTAGGTATTCGAACTGTAACAAGGTCTTAATACTTTGTTTAATGAATACACTAGGTTAACGACTGCGTGTAATTCAAGGTTTTAATTCTTTGTTAACAATTACACCAAGTGTCCTTAAATGTAATTCACCCCTGTTTTATTGGTCCATGAATATTAATTTATCCACTTGGCCATAGTGAATAATAAATTACCCAACCCGAATAATTAATTAAATGATTGTAAAGGATGTCGTATAAACGTCACTAAATAGGACATCCATAAACATTTTATTAATTATTAGATTAATTAATTTGAAGATAGGTTCGACAGAATCCCATGAGTTGTCGCTCAATTTTAGACAATACCCCCATCTATTAATTGTCCATGGTCCAATGTCCACAGGTGTCGGTCTTTTGTCCATATCCTAATTATGGTCCAAAGTCCAATAGTCTCGTCTTAATTTAGTCCAACATCACGATTACTTCGGTATTAAATAAGCATAATAATAACTTAGCTACTAGACATTAAATTAAAAAGGAAAGACATAGCTTACAGTGGTGATAAATTTTGTAGTGTTATACGGACAGAGTTCTGACTTAAAACCCATAAATTATTTGTACCATAACTAAATTAGTATTATTATTAAAATTAAAATTAAAATTAAAATTTATAATATAAATATGTATATATATATATACGTTTACATATATTGAGAGAGAGATTGAATAGGGTGCCGAAAACAGAAAAACTCGTTGGGTTTTATAGGCAGGCTGGGCCAGACTAGCTCTGCGACTTGCGGCCCATTTGGCCTGCAAGCTCCGCGACTCGCGGGCAAAGGGAAAACAGGCCATCCTTTGTCCTATGCTTGCCGACATGAATTTAATATAAATATAAATATAAAATATAAATAATTAATATAATTATTTATATATTATATTATATTCTTGTGCATAGTAGACTCGTAATTTTTAGTCCGTTGCGTCGAGCGTTGTGAGTTGACTCATGTCCCGGTTTCGGATTTTCGATCGTCCTTGCGTACTATTTTATATCGTGTACTTTGCGTTTTGCAACTTGTACTCTTGTCATTTTGAGACGTTCCTTATCTATAATTTGAACCATTTGAGTTGTATTTTGTACATTTGAGCATTTTGGACCTTTTTGTCTTCAAATCTTCGTTTTCGCCTTTTGTATTCGCACTTATTAAATATAAACGAATATTACTTGAAAATGGAACAATTGTAACTGAAAACTTGTCTTTCTTGGGGGATAATGCTATGAAATATATGTTCCTTTTTAGCCTTATCAATATCCCCACACTTGAACGTTGCTTGTCCTCAAGCAATACAGTCTTGAAATAAAAACATACAAATCACTTCTTTATTCTTCACACTTTGTACATCAGTGATTTTGATAGAGCGGTATAAACAATGATAGTAACGATAGAATCATGGTTAAAGGTGGGTGTGTCATCCACAGTTGCCTCGGGTTTAGGTCAACGATACTTGCAATCAAATAGCCGATTTACTTCCGGTTTCCAAAGCAAAGTGCACATTTGAAAGGCGGTTTACACTCCCACATGACTATAAAAATGTAGATCCTTAAGGAAATTGGATCTTTATGAAAACATTTGATCTTGTGAAAATTCATTCTAGCTTTTACCCTAGATAAGTTTTCTGATTTGACCCACCATCGGTGTTGCAAAATATATTTGTGGATCAATAGTTTGGCTAAAACTTTTAGGCTCGTGTAATCCACTGCTATCCCGGTATCGGAAAGCACACATCCAGTTTACTTGTTCCGTATATTACCTTTCGGTAAACTACCGTCCGGTTGTAAAGGAAAGCGATGAACAAAAAACTGTTAAGGCAATGTCCCGTGACATGAATTTGTTCGTGGTCTAAAACGTGTCGGATGCTAGTACTATCCTTGGTAGGAGCAATAGTAAAGATCATCCTATGATTTTTCGGTCTGGCACAAGGTCCTGTCTCCGACCATGCTATGCAACCACAGTTCTTACGGTTGACACCCGATTTGGTTCAGGTGACCTAATGAATTCCAGGTGAATTCCTAGGATTTTACGTTCAATGGTAATGAACGCATTGAAAATGGGTTTTCAGAAAACAAATTGGTTTGTATTTTTGATCAAAATATTTTCTCGTTCAAGCTCGAGTTTAGATATCATTGAATTCCATGAGTTTGTAATTCTCAATCTTTAAGGTCAATCTCTAGGATTGAGTAATATCAGGCTTAAAAGCTGATTTTTAATCTTTAAGGAGATTATCCTTTCTGGGGATCTAATTCATTAGTCTTATCAAGCTAATTTGCATGGTGCCCCCCATTGTACGAGATAAATCCTTCTCATGATTAGGATAAATCTGACCACCTGGCGACCCTGTTTGATGCTGAGGTCCGTGGATTTCCTGCTGATTTTAGAGATGACTTTTCTAGATTTTTTGTCAACCTACAGCTGGTCTGGACGACAACTTCTTGACCTAAATCAAGAAGCGCGTATCTTTTTCGGAAGACTTTACTTCCTTTTAATGATGAAATTGATTCATCGTGTAGATCCATCTTTCTTTCAAAAGTATTACAGTAAATCGGGTAAAACTGATTAGTATCGTCCAAAACAAAAGTACCTGCAATAATCTTGTACAAAATATGTGATAGATAGTTCTTAATTGAATAACTTGGTACATTCTCCCCACACTTAGTTTCTTTCTTTGCCTTTTTATTTTCTTCAATTCCATTTTAAATGAATTCAAGCATTTTAGGTTGTTTCTCAATTTATGTCCTTTTCGAGGTAACGATAATTTCGGTATTAACACCTAGTTTTCATCGTTCATAAATATGTATAAACATGATTTTGAGTTCATTTAGTTGAAATTTTTTCAAATTTTCACAAAGTTTGGCAATTAAACTAAGTGTAAACCCGAGAGAATTTATAACCCTTCCCCACACTTGAGATCATGCAATGCCCTCATTTGCAAGAAATCAGACTATAATTATAAATTCATGAGGGTGATTAGTGTAGAAAAGTGATTAAAAATACCGAGTTTGCAGACATATTGTTGTTATATCACTTTTAATATTTTACGTTTTGTCGTCAAAATTAGTAGCTTTTGCTGAACTTAATGACAGTCTTTGAAAGTGCTAAGTTTTACCCTGTTGTGTTCATAACATAAAATACAAACATATTGTCATAACCCGTCCTTAACCATAAGAACGTGTTAGATAACGTATGATTTCATTGCGAGGTATTGACCTCTATATGCGACATTTTTAAAAGAGAAACTGCATATATTATACATTACAAACCATAACTATTATTTTTGTTACAAGCTTTAGACAATAAAAAGATGATTATCGTTTAGCGATAATCTTCGACTTACAAACTTTACATATAATGATAACAACACGATTTCGAGCATATTTTACAACACAAATCCTTGGGTATGCAGTTTTATTTTTGACACAAATATGCGTACGCAAGATCCTGCTCAAATTCAACATAATGCAGCGGAAGCTTTAGTAATCACCTGAGAATAGACATGTTTAAAACGTCAACATAAAGTTGGTGAGATATAGGTTTAATGCCGGCAGCAATATATATATATAGACCACAAGATTTCGTATATAAACAGTTTAATAAAAATATTCTAAGTGGTTGAGCACTTGGTAACCATACTTAACATTTAATCACGTCGCATATTCCCTTTATTATGAAATCTTACTACACCGTACCAAGTGTAGTCATGAAACGAAGTACTGTGCAATCGTTGAATACTGGTCGTCCAGTCCGGTTGGGGTTGTCAGGCCCGATAGATCTATCAACAGGATTCGCGTTTACAATACCGCTGTAAATAACAGTTACCAAGCTACAGGGAAGTATGCCAGTGGTACAACTCAACGTAGAATATATTTTCCAGTTACTTGTGTCCATAACGTAAAACATAAAATACATGTATTCTCATCCCGAAATATTTAGAGTTTTAAAGTGGGACTATATACTCACTTTCGTCTTGAAGATATATATATAATTTGACTTGGTCTCCGGTTGATATCACGAACCTATCCATATATAATATATCAATACCTTTTCTTTTTAAACAAACGTCACATATATATACTTGTTATACTTTTAATACTTTGAATAATTCCTTAGTCCGTAGTTAGCAGTTCGTTGTTAGTAATTCAATTTTAATGGTTCATTTTTAGATGTTTAATATACCCGCAATGAAATAAATAAAACCCCCAACGAAATAAATAAAACCCCATCGTATATGTATTGGTCGAGATTAATCTTGACCCATGGTACCGGTGTTGTCAAATGACGTGTTGCGTACATAAAGTACCGGTGTTGTCAAATGACGTGTTGCGTACAATCATGGGATCTTATGATTAATCTTCTCGTGTTGTTTACGGGTGATCCTGAACCATATAAAATTGAATTATAAGTACATATATATAAAATATCATGTTAACTTAAAAAGATGTGATTTATTTAATTTTTTTCCCAATTATTTTCGTGGCTAAACTAGTCTTGGATATCCGATTTTGTTTCGGTCATAGTTTCTTCGTTACAACTCCGTTTTCGTTGATTCAACTTGCCATCTCCTTGGATCGAGTCCCTCTTTAAGACTATGAACTGTAAATACCTTAGTTTATATTCAAAATCACACGGCATAGGTCAAACTTTAGTGAAACTTATGAAGTTAATCATTTTCCATCATGTAAACAACCTCAAATGATTATTTTTCTAAAAACACTTATACTTTGAGTTAAATCATGAAATTTTTATGTGTTATCATATTCATAGTAAAAATCATTTTTCCAGAAAATAAACCTCCAATTCAAAGTTTAAGATGGTTTTTAATTATCCAACCCAAAACAGCCCCCGGTTGCACTCCGACGTCGTAAATTCAGTTTTTAAGGTGTTCTTTGAAAAACCAAGTTATACCTTGTTAAGTTAGCATATAATTAAGATATGTTACAGGTCTTGAAGTATTTTAAAAGTTAAGTTAGAAGGATCTATTTAGTTTGCGAACAAGTTTGAAATCATTCAAACTATGTTCTAGTTTATAAACTCTTATATATATAGCTTTAAATATATGAATTGAAAAAGAGTTGAAATAGAGTTTTTACCTCAAGTTTAAAATGTAAAGTTGCTGGAAAGAAGTAGTAAAATAAAAGTTGAGAGAGTTCTTGCAAGTGTGTGTGAAAATTGGAAGTAAAATTTGGAAAATGAATGTGTAAAAATGAGTTAGAAATGGTGCTTATTTATAGGCTTGAAAATTTGGTTTTTAGTGAAAATATCTAAGATAAGTTAAAATTTATTATGTCATGAATGACATATTATTCCAATAATTGAAGATTTCTATTGGTATATACCAATAGTAAATACTTCTAGAAGCTGTGTATAGTACCCTAGATATGCGTATAGGATTATTGAGGAAACGGAACGAGAATTCAAATATAACTATCTTTTGTAAATATACTTATATTGTTTTATGTATAAAAGCCCTTTAAAAATGATTAAATACATTACTTATACGATATATGTATAAACATTATAAATCATCAGTATTTATGTCAAATAACGTTACGTAGGTTATTGTTTTGAAAACTTAAGTTAGTAGTTTCAAAATATACTTATGACTTTTTGTTATTAATACAAAATAAGATATTAAAACATCCTTAGATCATGTTAAATATGTATGTATAATTATCATATATTGTATAGTTCGTGATATCATCGGTCAAACTAGACGGTCAAACGTTGTGTAAAACTCTTTTCAAAAACATAAGTCTCAACAATTTGGATTGCTTATCATGTTGGTAAGGTTTAATTTATGTAAATATTAATCTCATAAGTATAGAACGATCGGAAAAGTGCGGGTCGTTACAGTACCTACCCGTTAAATAAATTTCGTCCCGAAATTTTAAAATTGTACCTATTTTGCGTCATCGAGAAACAAGTGTGGATACTTTTGTTTCATCTGATCCTCTCATTCCCAAGTAAACTCAGGACCTCTTCGAGCATTCCAACGAACCTTAACGATTGGTATGTTGCTCTGCTTGAGCTGTTTAACTTCACGATCCATGATTTCGATTGGTTCTTCGATGAATTGTAGTTTCTCATCGACATGGATTTCTTCAAGAGGAATGGTGAGGTCTTCCTTTGCAAGACACTTCTTAAGGTTTGAGACGTGAAAGGTATTGTGTACTCCGGCGAGTTGTTGCGGTAACTCGAGTCGATAAGCTACCGGTCCAATGCGTTCGATGATCTTGAACGGGCCTACATATCTTGGGTTCTGTTTACCTCTTTTACCGAAACGTATTACACCTTTCCAAGGTGACACCTTTAGCATAACCATGTCCCCAATCTGAAACTCTAATGGTTTCCTTCGGACATCGGCGTAGCTCTTTTGGCGACTTCGGGCTGTTTTCAATCTCTCCTTGATTTGTACTATCTTCTCAGTCGTTTCGTGTATGATCTCGGGACCAGTTAATTGTCGATCTCCTACTTCATTCCAACAGATAGGAGATCTACACTTCCTTCCATACAATGCTTCGAATGGTGCAGCTTTAATGCTTGCATGATAACTATTATTATACGAAAATTCTGCTAACGGTAGATACTTATCCCATCCGTTTCCAAAATCGATCACACATGCCCTGAGCATGTCTTCAAGAGTCTGAATCGTTCTTTCACTCTGCCCGTCGGTTTGCGGATGATATGCGGTACTCATATCTAAACGAGTTCCTAGTGCCTCCTGCAGTGATTGCCAGAACTTTGAGGTAAATCTACTATCACGATCGGATATAATGGAAATAGGTATTCCATGCCTTGAAACAATTTCCTTTATATACAATCGTAATAGTTTCTCCATTCTATCCGTTTCCTTTATAGGCAAGAAATGGGCAGATTTGGTAAGACGATCAACAATCACCCAAATGGTGTCGTATCCCCAGGCAGTCTTTGGTAACTTCGTGATGAAATCCATGGTAATACCATCCCATTTCCATTCTGGGATTTCTGGTTGTTGAAGTAACCCTGATGGTTTCTGGTGTTCTGCCTTGACCTTGGAACAAGTTAAACACTCCCCAACATATGTTGCAACGTCTGTCTTTAAGTTAGGCCACCAATAATGTGTCTTAAGATCTTGATACATTTTTCCAACTCCAGGATGTATCGAGTATCTTGTCTTATGTGCCTCGTTCAATATCAACTTCCTTAATCCACCCAACTTCGGTACCCAAATACGATTTGCAAAATATCGAATTCCATCTTCCCGTATAACGAGTTGCTTCTCATACTTCTTCATTATTTCATTTCCTATATTTTCTTTAGTAAGTGCTTCTCGTTGAACTTCTTTGATTTGTGAGTTGAGATTCATGCGAATTTTTATGTTCATCGCTCGTACTCGAATTGGTTCTCGTTCCTTTCTGCTTAGTGCGTCAGCCACCACATTCGCTTTCCCGGGATGATAACGAATTTCACAATCATAGTCATTTATTAACTCAACCCACCTACGTTGCCTCATGTTCAGCTGTTTTTGATCGAAAATATGTTGAAGGCTTTTATGATCAGTAAACACAGTGCATTTAACTCCATATAAATAGTGTCTCCATATCTTCAATGCAAACACTACTGCCCCCAATTCTAGATCATGCGTCGTATAATTCCGCTCGTGAATCTTCAATTGTCGGGATGCGTATGCAATAACTTTCTTTCGTTGCATAAGGACGCAACCAAAACCTTGTCGCGAAGCGTCACAATATATTTCAAAATCATCGTTCCCTTCAGGTAACGATAAAATAGGCGCCGTAGTTAACTTCTTCTTCAGTAATTGAAATGCATTCTCCTGCTCCGAGGTCCATTCGTATTTCTTCCCTTTTTGCGTTAATGCTGTCAACGGCTTAGCTATTCGGGAAAAATCTTGAATAAACCTTCTATAATAACCGGCTAAACCCAAAAATTGGCGTATCTGCATTGGTGTTTTAGGAGTCTCCCATTTTTCAATGGCTTCAATTTTTGCTGGATCAACCTGAATTCCTTTGCTACTAACAACGTGGCCAAGAAATTGCACTTCTTTCAACCAGAAAGCACACTTAGAAAATTTAGCGTATAGCTGTTCTTTTCTCAACAACTCTAATATCAACCTTAAATGCTGCTCATGCTCTTGCTCACTCTTGGAATAGATAAGAATGTCATCAATGAAAACGATAACAAACTTATCTAAATACGGACTACAAACTCGATTCATGAGGTCCATGAATACAGTTGGCGCATTCGTCAATCCAAACGGCATGACCAAAAATTCGTAATGACCATAACGTGTCCGAAAAGCAGTTTTCGGAATGTCCTCTTCTTTGACACGTAGTTGATGATAGCCCGATCTAAGGTCGATTTTCGAATAAACACATGATCCCTGGAGTTGATCAAATAAGTCGTCAATTCTCGGTAGTGGATACCGATTTTTGATAGTTAACTTATTTAATTCACGATAATCTATACACATCCTAAAAGATCCATCTTTCTTTTTAACAAATAGAATCGGAGCTCCCCACGGTGAAGTACTTGGTCGTATGAATCCATGATCCAGTAATTCTTTTAACTGACTTTGAAGTTCTTTTAACTCAGACGGTGCAAGTCTATATGGAGCACGAGCCACTGGTGCAGCTCCTGGTACTAAATCTATTTGAAATTCTACAGATCTAAATGGAGGTAATCCCGGCAACTCTTCCGGAAAAACTTCAGGAAAATCTCTTGCCACAGGCACGTCGTTGATGCACTTCTCTTTTTCTTTCTTTTCGACTTTATTAACATGTGCTAAGATAGCATAGCACCCTTTCTTCAAGCACTTTTGAGCTTTCAAATAACTAATGAGTTTTAGCTTTGAGTTACCCTTCTCTCCATAAATCATTACTGGCGTTTTATCCTTACGAGGAATGCGAATTGCCTTCTTGGCGCACACAACTTCAGCTCCTATTTTGGACATCCAGTCCATGCCGACTATTACATCAAAACTTCCTAATTCTACGGGTATCAAGTCAATTTTAAACGTTTCTCCGGCTAAATTTATTTTACAATCACGGCAAATTTTATCGGCTTTAATTAGTTTACCATTAGCTAACTCAATCATGTACTTAGCATCTAGAGGTAATGATGAACAATTCAATTTAGCGTAAAAGCCTCTACTCACGTAACTTCTATCGGCACCAGTATCAAATATAATAGATGCGGATAAGTTATTAATGGTAAACGTACCCGTAACAAGCTCCGGGTCTTCACACGCCTCTCTAGCATTAATAACAAATGCTCTTCCACGTGCAGATCCATTATTCTTCTCTGGATTCGGACACTGGCTCTTATAGTGACCTTGTTTTCCACACCCATAACAAGTAATGGTAGCCAAAGCAGTTCTATTTGCATTGGTGGCAGGAGTCTTGGTACCATTTGTATTTGTAACGAGAGCCCTACAATCTTCAGCAAGATGACCCTTTCGATTACATTTGTTGCATACCACATTACAGTAACCAGAGTGATGTTTGTGGCATCGGTTGCATAAAGGATTTTGTCCTTTGTAACCAAAGCTTGAACCACCACCTGCACCTTGTATGGTTTCTTGTTTCTTAAAAGATTGTTGTTGGTTACCTCGATCATAATTTCCATTCCACTTTCTTTTGTTACCTGATACCTTCACATCAATAATGGATGCTTTCTTATCCATGATAACCTGATCCATTAGCTCGTTTGCCATGGTTATAGCTTCATGAATTGTCTTAGGTTTCGATGCTGTAACATTTGCCTTGACCTTTTTGGGCAAACCATCTTTGTACATTTCAATCTTCCGTTCTTCGGTTGGAACCAATTCAGGACATAGCAAAACTAATTCCATGAATCGCTGATTGTAGTTGGTGATTTCAGTACCAATAACCTTCAGACTTCGTAACTCATCTTCCAACTTCCTAACCTCGTTCCTTGGACAATATTCGTTGATTAACATTGTTTTGAATTCTTCCCACGGAGTATCATAAGCTACATCTCCTCCTACAGCCTTCACATAATTTTTCCACCACGTGAGTGCACTATCTTGTAAAGTGCACGATGCATACTTGGTCATGTCCTTTTCAACACAACCACTGATTTTAAACACATTCTCCATCTTTTCTATCCACCGGGTTAAACCGATTGGTCCTTCTGTTCCACTGAATGATGAGGGCTTGCAAGCTTGAAAAGTTTTGTAAGTGCACCCCACACGAGGATTTGGGTTAACTGCAGCACCTCTTGCAGCCTCGACCCATAACATTCTGTCGTTCACTCCCTGATTGATGAGTTCCTGGATTTCTTGTTCCGTCATTCGGTTCAATCGCGCCATATTCTTCTATAAGAATGAAAAGAAAATAATTATTCACATGGAATATTATAGATGTAGTGTATATTTACAGTACATTATAGCTTATTAATAATATGAACCAGGTATTATTATAAAAGCCTTTTCTTCTTATTAGCGTTTTATAATTATATCTAGGGTAGTACCTACCCGTTAATGTCCATACTTAATAGCTTAGTACAGAATCAATTACTACCATCTAAATAATACTTAACCATGGAAAATTATTGCATTTCACACTTCACTATTTTACATATGCTTATCTTATATCGAACATTAAGCAAACCACACTAATAATATTATACAAAACATTATATGATCCCATGGTTTAATACGGCAGCGCATCGTTTGGTCTATTTTCTAGGACGTTTAGGTTCAAGGAATGGCCTAACGCTTATCCTAGCTGTCTGCCTATATTTTAGCTGTGGGGCTGAAGAACTGGATGCCGGGACAGCACGAATAGGAATAGCGGGAATAGGGGTGGTAGTGTCTAGTGGAGTTGGTGCCACATCATCCTTACTAAACTCGGGATTTGAATTTTCTAATTCATTAGCCTTTCGTTTCTTTCCTAGTTCGAACTCGTCTTTTGTAATTTCCTGTATTTCTTCCTCGGGTTCACTTTCCTCCTCGGGTTCACTTTCCTCCTCGGGTTCACTTTCCGGGTTCTCTATAGTCGGTTCATCCGGAATTTGTGAGTCTTCCCCAAAGATATCATTTTCGTCATCGGATAGGTTAATGACTGGAACACCATCTGAAGATTCTGGTTCGGAGTCGCTGAATGTGATAACAAGTTTTGAGCCCGACATCTATCATACAACAACTAACCCATTAGTACTACATAATATTTACATATAAATTTTAACCAACAATGATAAGCAATGGTTTTTAAATCAGACCCGGTCAAAGTCCAGACTTACTAATGTATCCTAACGACTTATCGGTTAGACACACTAATGCAAACCTGGTTCGCTAAGACCACCGCTCTGATACCACATGTCATAACCCGTCCTTAACCATAAGAACGTGTTAGATAACGTATGATTTCATTGCGAGGTATTGACCTCTATATGCGACATTTTTAAAAGAGAAACTGCATATATTATACATTACAAACCATAACCATTATTTTTGTTACAAGCTTTAGACAATAAAAAGATGATTATCGTTTAGCGATAATCTTCGACTTACAAACTTTACATATAATGATAACAACACGATTTCGAGCATATTTTACAACACAAATCCTTGGGTATGCAGTTTTATTTTTGACACAAATATGCGTACGCAAGATCCTGCTCAAATTCAACATAATGCAGCGGAAGCTTTAGTAATCACCTGAGAATAGACATGTTTAAAACGTCAACATAAAGTTGGTGAGATATAGGTTTAATGCCGGCAGCAATATATATATATAGACCACAAGATTTCGTATATAAACAGTTTAATAAAAATATTCTAAGTGGTTGAGCACTTGGTAACCATACTTAACATTTAATCACGTCGCATATTCCCTTTATTATGAAATCTTACTACACCGTACCAAGTGTAGTCACGAAACGAAGTACTGTGCAACCGTTGAATACTGGTCGTCCAGTCCGGTTGGGGTTGTCAGGCCCGATAGATCTATCAACAGGATTCGCGTTTACAATACCGCTGTAAATAACAGTTACCAAGCTACAGGGAAGTATGCCAGTGGTACAACTCAACGTAGAATATATTTTCCAGTTACTTGTGTCCATAACGTAAAACATAAAATACATGTATTCTCATCCCGAAATATTTAGAGTTTAAAAGTGGGACTATATACTCACTTTCGTCTTGAAGATATATATATAATTTGACTTGGTCTCCGGTTGATATCACGAACCTATCCATATATAATATATCAATACCTTTTCTTTTTAAACAAACGTCACATATATATACTTGTTATACTTTTAATACTTTGAATAATTCCTTAGTCCGTAGTTAGCAGTTCGTTGTTAGTAATTCAATTTTAATGGTTCATTTTTAGATGTTTAATATACCCGCAATGAAATAAATAAAACCCCCAACGAAATAAATAAAACCCCATCGTATATGTATTGGTCGAGATTAATCTTGACCCATGGTACCGGTGTTGTCAAATGACGTGTTGCGTACATAAAGTACCGGTGTTGTCAAATGACGTGTTGCGTACAATCATGGGATCTTATGATTAATCTTCTCGTGTTGTTTACGGGTGATCCTGAACCATATAAAATTGAATTATAAGTACATATATATAAAATATCATGTTAACTTAAAAAGATGTGATTTATTTAATTTTTTTCCCAATTATTTTCGTGGCTAAACTAGTCTTGGATATCCGATTTTGTTTCGGTCATAGTTTCTTCGTTACAACTCCGTTTTCGTTGATTCAACTTGCCATCTCCTTGGATCGAGTCCCTCTTTAAGACTATGAACTGTAAATACCTTAGTTTATATTCAAAATCACACGGCATAGGTCAAACTTTAGTGAAACTTATGAAGTTAATCATTTTCCATCATGTAAACAACCTCAAATGATTATTTTTCTAAAAACACTTATACTTTGAGTTAAATCATGAAATTTTTATGTGTTATCATATTCATAGTAAAAATCATTTTTCCAGAAAATAAACCTCCAATTCAAAGTTTAAGATGGTTTTTAATTATCCAACCCAAAACAGCCCCCGGTTGCACTCCGACGTCGTAAATTCAGTTTTTAAGGTGTTCTTTGAAAAACCAAGTTATACCTTGTTAAGTTAGCATATAATTAAGATATGTTACAGGTCTTGAAGTATTTTAAAAGTTAAGTTAGAAGGATCTATTTAGTTTGCGAACAAGTTTGAAATCATTCAAACTATGTTCTAGTTTATAAACTCTTATATATATAGCTTTAAATATATGAATTGAAAAAGAGTTGAAATAGAGTTTTTACCTCAAGTTTAAAATGTAAAGTTGCTGGAAAGAAGTAGTAAAATAAAAGTTGAGAGAGTTCTTGCAAGTGTGTGTGAAAATTGGAAGTAAAATTTGGAAAATGAATGTGTAAAAATGAGTTAGAAATGGTGCTTATTTATAGGCTTGAAAATTTGGTTTTTAGTGAAAATATCTAAGATAAGTTAAAATTTATTATGTCATGAATGACATATTATTCCAATAATTGAAGATTTCTATTGGTATATACCAATAGTAAATACTTCTAGAAGCTGTGTATAGTACCCTAGATATGCGTATAGGATTATTGAGGAAACGGAACGAGAATTCAAATATAACTATCTTTTGTAAATATACTTATATTGTTTTATGTATAAAAGCCCTTTAAAAATGATTAAATACATTACTTATACGATATATGTATAAACATTATAAATCATCAGTATTTATGTCAAATAACGTTACGTAGGTTATTGTTTTGAAAACTTAAGTTAGTAGTTTCAAAATATACTTATGACTTTTTGTTATTAATACAAAATAAGATATTAAAACATCCTTAGATCATGTTAAATATGTATGTATAATTATCATATATTGTATAGTTCGTGATATCATCGGTCAAACTAGACGGTCAAACGTTGTGTAAAAGTCTTTTCAAAAACATAAGTCTCAACAATTTGGATTGCTTATCATGTTGGTAAGGTTTAATTTATGTAAATATTAATCTCATAAGTATAGAACGATCGGAAAAGTGCGGGTCGTTACACATATATATACATATTTTTGAAGTTTGGTATATAACCCCACGTTCAAAAATTTATAAAATATAATATTTTTTTTGGAATACTTTATATCAATAAAATTAAAAATAATGATAACAAAATTTGTCGTCCTGCCCTCGGGTAAAGCAATTTCGGCTCAACGACCTAGTCTTTAACTCACGACGAATTTTAAATATCAAATTTTTAACTTAATGAAATAAAGTAAATTTTGTTTTTAAAATCACACAAAACTTAAAATTTAAAAAGCATATTAATTTAATATAAAACCTAAAAAACAAAAAAATTCAGAATGGAGGGAGAAAACTAGTTCTTTAGTGTCTGCTAGCGGAAAAGACCAATCGGATTCCATTCTCGGAACTACACGAGAACAAAACAACTAACTCTAGACTTCATTTTCTTTTTAGAACATTTGAATCTCCCCACACTTAGGTAGCTGTGGTGTCGAAATTGTGATTAACTTCATCGTCAATTTCTCTTGGTCCATAATCAACTTGCATATCTGTGACTTTTTCTTTAAGTCATTGGTCGGATTCCTGTGTAATATCCACAATTTCAACTAGTTTCGTCTTTTCTTTAGGCGATAGATTGGATACTAATCTGTTACATAACTTAAAGTTCCCCTTGGTTCTAGCATCGCGAATCCGTTTAATAAGTTTCTTCATTGAACTATTAATAACGGGATCATTTAATTTCGTATCAACAACGGGGTTCTTTGTTATCAGGTCATCATTAGGTGTTACTTCATTTTCCCCACACTTAGGCGTTTTATTATTGTTAAGCACTACCGTTGGAGTTGGTAAAACAACATGGTTCTTACCAATCGTTTTTGCTGGTTCAACGGTTTTGGTTGGTGGAGATTTAGACTTTCGAATCATAAAGGTGATCGATTTGTCACCACTACTAAGTGTCATTCTACCATTTCCTACATCAAATAACGCCCTGGTGGACGCAAAGAATGGTCGACCTAAAATTAGAGGAATGTTTGAGTCCTCTTCTATGTCAATGACAATGAATTCGACTAGAAAGGTTAAATTACCTACTTGAACGGGTAGGTTGTCAGCAATTCCAACTGGGTGTTTAATGGTTTGATCAAAGAGTCGAACACTCATATCCGTTGGAGTTAACTCACCTACTCCTAATCTCTTATATAATGAAAGAGGCATAACACTCACACTTGCACCTAAATCTGCTAGTGCATCATACATGACACAATTACTAAGTAGACAAGGAACAATAAATTCACCCGGATCACCTACTCTAGGTGGAGGTTTTGGTGAAACTGTCTTCACCGGGTTTACTTCTACGGTTTTTGTTTCTTGTACTTTCTTATTCTTTTTCTTTTTCTTCTTTACAGAAGTATCACAATCTTTATTACCTATCACTTGCTCATACTCAACTCCTTTTCTTGAAAACGGGATGGTGGTTTGTATGGTGCCACCACTGGCTTTACATACTCGGGTGGTGGTGGTGTTGTAACTTCTTCATTGTTACTCATATCTAAAACCTTCCCATCTTCTGGTGCTGGTTTTTCAGAGTTTGTTGACACCATATTAACATTCTCATTCCGAGGATTTACTTCAGTATTACTTGGTAGCTTTCCTTGTTCCCTCTCAATCATCATGCTAGCAAGCGTACCTACGTGTTTTTCTAGATTCAAAATGGAAGCTTGTTGAGTTCTAAATGACTGATCAAACCTCTCATTCGTTTGGGTTTGAGATGTAATAAATTGTGTTTGAGATTCCATTAGTTTTGCCATCATTTCTTCTAGATTTGGCTTTTTCTCTTCGGGTTGTTGTGGTGGTTTATACAAGCCAGGTCTTTGTTGATTGAAAGTGTTGTTTTGAGTTGGTGGGTTACTTGGACCTTGTTGGTTGTACGAGTTATGGTTGGGTCCATTTGGATTGTAAAGAATGTTTTGATTTCGATTAAAGTTTGGCTTTGGCGGTTGATAATTATTTTGATAATTATTTCCCGGCCTTTGGTTCATATAGGAAACATTCTCTCGTTGTTCCATCGTTGGTTCATTGTGACAATCTTTCGTTAAGTGCGGTCCACCGTATTGCGTGAATATCTTTATTCATCTTTTCCATTCTTCTTTCGAAAGCATCTATTTTTGCGGAAACGGAATCAAAGTCATGGCTAGAATCGGCTCTAGCCGCTTTAGATGATCGAAAGATATCTTTTTCTTGGTGCCACTCATGTGAGTGGGAGGCTGTGTTATCAATAATTTTGTAAGCTTCAGTTGCGGTTTTCTTCATAATGGAACCACCAGCTGTTATGTCGATGTCTTTTCTTGTAGCAACGTTGACACCTTGGTAGAATATTTGTACTATTTGATAAGTATCTAAACCATGTTGAGGACATCCTCTTAACATCCTTCTGAATCTTGTCCACGCCTCATATAATGTTTCATTTGGCTTTTGCGCGAATGTAACAATTTCTCCTTGAAGTCTTACGGCTTTGGATGCCGGAAAGAATTGTTTAAGAAATTTTTCAACTAAGACATCCCATGTGTCAATCGCCCCTTCAGGTAACGATTCTAACCAATCTTTGCCTTCTCCCTTTAAAGTCCAGGGAAACAACATGAGATAGATCTGTTCATCCTCAACTTCTCGGATTTTAAATAGAGTACAGATCCTATTAAAGGTTCGAAGATGTTCGTTTGGATCTTCCTTTGGTGTACCACTATATTGGCACTGATTAGTTACCATGTGTAGGATTTGTCCTTTGATTTCATAATCTGGCGCATTAACTTCTGGCTTAATAATGGCGTGACCTTGGCCCGTGCGTTTAGCTCTCATTCGATCTTCCATACCTAAAGGTTCCAGATTTTCCATGATTGAATTTGTTGAATACTAATCACTAAAAGATTCTGATTTAATGGTTTCTTCCTCAACAATCTCTGTTTGAATGATTGGTGGTTCCGGAGGAATGATTAGTGCATCAGGATCTCTGAATTGTCCCTGAGTATTCTCTGGATTCTCAATTGTGAGGTTGGTTTCAAAAATTGGATTATCGGAAATTTGAGTTGGAATACTTGGTCGACTTGATGACGATTCTAAAGAAAAATCAACGACGACAATATTTGCTAAATGTCTTGATCGAGTTACAGGTGGTGAACGTATGAAAGGTGGTGAACGTTTTGCTCGGTGCATTCACAGAATATCCTATTAGTTATAAAAATAAGAAAAACTTATATAAGTTGTCCAATTAATAGACTTTTCTGATTTTGCCCACGTTTCGAATAGCCAAAAGATGCAGCAGGAAGCCAGGACCCTTTAAATCGGAAGCCCACAACTTGCCACTAACAAATCCAACTATTACTACGAACCAGAAAAATGTCAACGTCTATTAACTTAACCGCTTAAATAATTTTTCTTTTCGCTTGGAGAATTAGATAAGAAGTAGAGAAAATTCTAAGTCCTAAAAACTAGAGCGTCGAAAAATAAGAAAGAAATAGATTGCGCGTCGAAAAACGTCGAAAAATAAAAAGGTCTAAAAATAGGCGTCGAAAAATAAAAATAAGAAAGTAGCACGAAAAACGGCGTCGCAAAATTCTAAAGCACCTAAATCTTAGTCTAAGGAATAAGCACTTAAGGAATTTTACGGCAAAGCCTAAAAATATCTAGAAATAAAAATAACTATGGCAAAAATCTTAGTATAGTGGTAAGTATTCCCGCCTGTCACGCGGGAGACCCGGGTTCGATCCCCGGCAGCGGTGCCAAAAACTTGATGTGTTGCACGGAGTGTACGAAATAGTTATATTTTTTAATACGGAATTGCGACGAAATTACACAAGATTTATTATTTTACGGATGAGATATACCAAAACTTTGCTACAATACTTATAGGCAGTGTACCTAATCGTAGAGTAGTGTAGTTTTTAGTAAGTCCGGTTCGTTCCACAGGGAGCTAGTGAAGTTTAACGCACACAAAAATATAAAAATATAATATATATATATATATATATATATATATATATATATATATATATATATATATATATATATATATATATATATATATATAGTAGTATTATTATTATTATTATAAAATGGGGTTTTTACCGTTTAATGACCGGTTTGTCGATTTTAAATAAAGCGTAAATACAAATGACAATAATTAAAGTGCGTAAAATAAATGACATAATTAAAATGACAGAAAATAAAATTGCGAGTAAATAAAATTACGATTAGAAAAACAATAAAACAATTATGCTTATTTAAACTTCCGTAACCATGATGTTTGACTGTTTGATTTTAATTAATTGTCCTGGGTTAATTGTCCTTTGTCCTGGTTTATTTGATACCCAAATGGTTTTTGTCCATAATAGTTCATCGGTCATAATTATAAAATGCTCGACAAATTAACCTTATTCTCGAAGTCAAATATTCCAACTAATTAGGTATTCGAACTGTAACAAGGTCTTAATACTTTGTTTAATGAATACACCAGGTTAACGACTGCGTGTAATCCAAGGTTTTAATTCTTTGTTAACAATTACACCAAGTGTCCTTAAATGTAATTCACCCCTGTTTTATTGGTCCATGAATATTAATTTATCCACTTGGCCATAGTGAATAATAAATTACCCAACCCGAATAATTAATTAAATGATTGTAAAGGATGTCGTATAAACGTCACTAAATAGGACATCCATAACCATTTTATTAATTATTAGATTAATTAATTTGAAGATAGGTTCGACAGAATCCCATGAGTTGTCGCTCAATTTTAGACAATACCCCCCATCTATTAATTGTCCATGGTCCAATGTCCACAGGTGTCGGTCTTTTGTCCATATCCTAATTATGGTCCAAAGTCCAATAGTCCCATCTTAATTTAGTCCAACATCACGATTACTTCGGTATTAAATAAGCATAATAATAACTTAGCTACTAGACATTAAATTAAAAAGGAAAGACATAGCTTACAGTGGTGATAAATTTTGTACCGTTATACGGACAGAGTTCTGACTTAAAACCCGTAAATTATTTGTACCATAACTAAATTATTATTAGTATTAAAATTAAAATTAAAATTTATAATATAAATATAAATATACGTTTACATATATTGAGAGAGAGATTGAATAGGGTGCCGAAAACAGAAAAACGCGTTGGGTTTTATTGGCAGGCTGGGCCAGACTAGCTCCGCGACTTGCGGCCCATTTGGCCTGCAAGCTCCGCGACTCGCGGGCAAAGGGAAAACAGGCTATCGTTTGTCCTATGCTTGCCGACATGAATTTAATATAAATATAAATATAAAATATAAATAATTAATATAATTATTTATATATTATATTATATTCTTGTGCATAGTAGACTCGTAATTTTTAGTCCGTTGCGTCGAGCGTTGTGAGTTGACTCATGTCCCGGTTCCGAATTTTCGAACGCCCTTGTGTACTATTTTATATCGTGTACTTTTCGTTTTGCAACTTGTACTCTTGTCATTTTGAGACGTTCCTTATCAATAATTTGAACCATTTGAGTTGTATTTTGTACATTTGAGCATTTTGGACCTTTTTGTCTTCAAATCTTCGTTTTCGCCTTTTGTCTTCGCACTTATTAAATATAAACGAATATTACTTGAAAATGGAACAATTGCAACTGAAAACTTGTCTTTCTTGGGGGATAATGCTATGAAATATATGTTCATTTTTAGTCTTATCAGTAGATAGATGATACATAAATATGTACTCCCTCCGTCAAATATTCATAGTCCACTATTCTTTTTCGGACTGTCTCAAATTAATAGTCCACTTCCATAAATAGATAAGAATAATACGGTAAAGTTCCATAACTTTTCCATACAAGACAAAACGAAAGTAAAAAGTAAGGGGTAAAACTATAAAGAAAAGAAAAAGTACACTGTAATGATAAGATTTCTTACACCGTGTGTTTTTTGTCTTTTGACTAAGGTTTACCACAACAACAACAACCCAGTACCACATAAGTGGTGTATGGGGGAGGTGAGATGTATACAATTCTTCCCCTATCAGAGAATAAAAACAAGTCATTTCTCCACCCAAAGTGAAACACTCTCAAAAGTAGAGAACGTCGTCTCTCTCTCTATTCGACGGATAAAGAGATTGTTTCCGAGTGGACCTCCGGCCAATAAGTAGGAAATTTAAAAAAAAAAATAGTAAATAAAATTGAGACGCCATGAAAATGGTAGAATCAAATTTCCATGGATTTTAAATACTGCATGAAATTCAATTTAGGCTCTAAACGGCAGTCAAGATGCAAATAAATCGACGCTTGCTGTTAACTCAAAAATAGAGCCAATTAAGGTTTACCATTGTAGCAATTGTAGCAATTGTATATGTATATATGTTTATTTACCTCCTCCATACCCTACATCCCGGGATTGGGTATTGTTATTGTTTATGTTTATATTGTAAAAGGTTTCGTTTGACTATTTGATGAACAAACTCTAAACTTTCGAAAACATTACCAGCATAATACTTCTCATCCCTAGAGAGTACTTCCTACATAGTTTGGACTTGGTCAAAATTTTCTATTAAAGTCAACCAAACTAAAATAAGATTTGAAAAGTCGACCGCACACTTCCTTCAGAAAGTGGGTGAATATTTACTCACTGAAAACATCGTGAAGGGACATATACTCGGTATTCATGTGATGCTAACCTTTCAGAATGATTGTAGATATGTAATAGCTCTTCCACAGATGACCTTGATCCCCTAACAACATTTATTGCTCCTGTGGCCATAATACCTACATGAAATTTTCATATTTCAAGTTTATTTATTGAGGTTTACAAAGTAAAAATCATACAATGAAAGTGGATTGGCTATAATCAAATAAAACACAAGCTTGTGAGAAAATAAAATCAAACAAGACCTTAGATATTGAGTTTATAGCAAACGGTTCAGGCTGTGTCGGTTTGAGTAACGGATCAAAACGGTTTAGGGTTGAAATGGGTCATGGGTCAAACATGTCAGATTTTTAAATGGTTCCAAATGGGCCAGGTTGGGTAATGATTCATGGGTCAAATGGGTCCAAACGGGTCATCTACATTTACATTTATAATTATGATTTACGTTTATATATACGGTTTGTGTATATAAGAAAATATTAAATAATATACATAATAAATAATAAATGATACAACCATGATTGCTTTCATAAATGTAATGAAACTTGTTATGTTCGACCCAATTTGACTCATTCAAAAGAACCATCAGACCTATCTGTATTTATTGAGCTTTAGGAATTAATACCCATTGGACCCATTCCATTAAATTTGGTACAGAACCCAATAAGTTAGAGGGAAACCCATTGAATCTTTTTTTTTTTTTTTTTGGTTTATATTGCCATGCCTAATTTCTCTCAAGACCAAATTGATCCGAGAGCTTTACCTAATTGACCCAATATTGAGAGTATGGGTCTAAATTGCCAAGTATAAGTTTATCACTACGAAAATGAATGCTATCTACCTTGATCAGCAATAAGCCACCGACAAGAATTGTCAGCAAAAAGTGCTAGCTTCTCACATGGCTTGATTCCAATAACTCTTAACCCCTCAGCGAAATCTAAAATATTTTGCTCCACCTGCAAATATCAAAATCACAAGTCACTTTTGTAAGTCATATTTCTAAGAGGCTCATGAGGATCATGACGTGGGTCCACCCATGCAAAAAGATAGGATAAGAGAGATATAGACCTGCTTATAAGTCATATTTGTAGGAGTGTCATGATGTGGGTCCACCAATGCAACACGATCACCATACTTTTTGGCTGAGGACCTCCAAATATCTGGAATTGTCTTGAACTCTGTAGTTAATCCATTATTTTCCGATAGTAACGGACTCTCAAGGAGTGGTGAATACTTTCGAATTTGCTTTTGTTCTGTCTACAAGTCAACATTATGAGGGACGGGTTATTAAAATTTTATCAATGTACGTGTTTTACTAAATCATCTTACTGTATTCTGGGCATATCAAATAATGACGTATACCTACTATTTCATAAATATTATTATACCAAATTCAAATAAGAATTAGTTAGAACATCAAAAAAGACGATCACAATCATCTCATATTACTTTTACAACTATAATGCATTAGCATTTGACACTTGTATCTACCATGCTTAGCGAAAATAATATGTTTTTCAAACTCTAACACCAGATATCTAAATTGATCAATGAACAATTTACTAACTACAACAAGATTAACCTTTTTTTCTTTTTTTTTGTACCAAATCCAGGTTGATATTAATTTTCATAAGAGACATGACATTTTTCCAATAAACAAAAAGCAACTAACTTTTTTGAGCTCTTCCCATCCCATTTGTTGTTAGCATTTAATGTTATTTTACTGAGGAAAAAAAAGGAATATTTTGCTCTAAATATGCTTATTCAATAAGAAAGAAATAAAAAAGCCTATAATTGTTACAGAGAATCCCAGATTTGTTTTAACCTGTCAAACTTCTAGTCTCAAGTCTTCAATATTTCTTAATTAAATTACCGATTTCCTAGTTTTCATATTAATGTTGGATTTTTTTTTTGAACGGCGATTTTTTTGGCATCAGTTGATCATTTATTTCAACGGCCCTCATCATTGCACGTATCTCACACGTTCGGACGGAAACCCGAACCCGATCGACGGTACCCGGGAACACATCAATTCGGGCACTGTTCCTGGGTAGAGCACTACAGGAAACAGGCTCATTTGAGGCGACCCGGATCGCCGCAAAAAGCAGTACGGATCGCCGCAAAAGACCTATTGCGGCGATGGTTCGTCGCAATAAGAACGACTCCTATGTTTCGCCTTTAAAAGTATTTGCGACGGTTAGTTGCGACGTGTTTTTGTGGGACCCACCTTGATTTAAAGAAAAGCAAAAAAGAAAATGAAAATGCAATTGCGGCGACCCTTTTGCGGCGAGGTGTTGGTGGGACCCACAACGTCGTTTAATGGCTGCACCAGTTGCGACAACTATTTGCGACGTCCATTCGCCGCAACTACACGTTTACGATTTGGTAAATTTACTCGCAATTGCGGCGAGGGGGTCGCCGCAAATGCACCAGTAGCTGAACTGGATTTTGCTGTTTTACAGCTTCCCGCCCGGTAAATCGGGCGTTTCTTCGCAACCTGTTTTTAACCGTCGGAAATCGCCGGATGGGGTTTGGTGGGAGAGATTGAGTAAAATGACGAAGTGACAAAAAGCAGAAACTTTATTTTTTCTCAGATGCCTTTTGCGGCGACCCTCGCCGCTATTGCTAAAGCGACGCCGCAAATGTGTTTTGGCGGTCCCCCGAAATTTCTTTGAGGGAAATTTGACTTTTGACGAAAATTTTGGATTTAGCTCAATTGCGGCGAGGATCGCCGCTAATAGTCGTCGTTTTTTGTATAATTTTTTTTTTAATTAAATGTTTAATTAACCAAAAAATATTAATGCTATTATTTGTTAATTAATAATATTTTATTTATCTAATTAAATATTTTATTTATTTAATTATGGTCATTAATGCTATCATCGTCATAGTCATCGTCATCGTCTTCGTCATCATCTTTGTCATCATCTTCGTCATCATCATCGTCATCATCATCGTCATCATCATCATCATCGCCATCATCATCGTCGTCGTCATCATCATCATTATCATGATCGTCATCATCTTCGTCATCATCATCATCATCGCCATCATCATCGTCGTCGTCATCATCATCGTCATCATCTTCATCATCATCTTTGTCATCATCATTGTCATCATCACCATCATCGCCATCATCATCGTCGTCGTCATCATCATCGTCATCATCTTCGTCATCATCGTCGTCATCATCATCGTCATCATCATCGTCATCATCATCATTATCATCATTGTCATCATCTTCGTCATCATCATTGTCATCATCATCATCATCGCCATCATCATCGTCGTCGTCATCATCATCGTCATCATCTTCGTCATCATCATTGTCATCATCATCATCTTCGTCATCATCGTCGTCATCGTATCATCATCAACACCAACATCATCATTAAATTGAGCCGTAATAATTTGGTGGGAAATTCTCGGCGGGAAAACATTTGGTGGGAATTTTTTGGCGGGAAAACAGATGATGACTTTTGTGCGGGAAAATTCTTCTATATAACTACCCCACTAATCACAACACTAGATGACTGCAACCATATGGCTGATAATTATCATTATGGTCCAGTGGAAACTTTGCCTGTGAAATTTTGTCGATCTTGTGGTTCAAAGATGGTTCTCAAAACTTGCTTGACTGATGAGTACCAGTACGGTCGACGATATTATGGTTGTGGTGGTAGGTTCGGCACCTTGATGTCTGAACTTTGTAGAAGGCGACAAATTTGGATTGATGCGCCCTGGTCTGAAAGGGCGCTTGAGGTGATACCAGAATTGTTAAGGTCAAAAAAAGATCTACAACGTTCACTCAAAACCGCAAAACGTCAAGCAAAAATGTTGAAAATGATGTTAATTTGTACTCTTGTAGCATTTGTGTCGTATTTCATTTTCAACAAACCGATGTAATCCCCTTTGGAAGTATTGTGTTGTAGTTTGTAGTTTCAGAAATAATTTCAGTTTCAAGTATTTCAGTTTCAGAATTAGTTTGTAGTTTTATAATTAATTTCAGTTTCTAGTATTTCAGTTTCTACTATTTCAATGCATCTTCATGGTTGATGCTGACGTCAGCCTTCCATCAATGATTTGAATATGTTTTGTTGTGTTATCGTTGTTTATTATCGTTGTTTAGCTTTCGTTGTAATTGTGTTTAATAATAACAATACACCATTACAATACACCGACACATGCATAACACTGTTACAATACACCGTTACATAACAACGTTACATTATACTATTACGTACACCGACACATAAACACCGTTACACTATGGCGGGAAAATTTTTGGGCGGGAAACATTTGTGCGGGAATTCTTGGTGCAGTGGCAGTTTGTGGATCTACTTAAAGAGTAGCCATACACACTCTTTTCATCCATATCTACCCATTCAAGTCTCTCTATCTTTATCTCTACAATCACACTATGAATCAACCAACAAATAATAGACCTATTAGTGAAGGTCGACAAGTCAGACTACAAGATTTTCCAGAGATCGATCGTGAATTCAGAAGAATGGTGAGACGACCCTACCTTAACCAAAAGGACGAATACAATAACATATGATTTCATTGCGAGGTATTGACCTCTATATTTTCAAAAACTGCATTCGTTTTTACAATACAAACCATAACTTTTATTTAAAAACCAAGGTTTTAACAACATAATAATGATTACCGCCTAGCGATAATCTTGGCCTTACAAACTTTACATGTAATGACAACAACACGATTTCCAACATATTTTACATTACAAATCTTCCGATATGCAGTTTTATTTTTGACACAAATATGCGAACTCCAAATCTTGCTTAAGTTCAACATGATGCAGTGGAAGCTTCTAGTTATCACCTGAGAATAGACATGCTTAAAACGTCAACATAAAGTTGGTGAGATATAGGTTTAATGCCGGCAGTGAATAATATAGACCACAAGATTTCATATTTATAAACATAAAAATATTCTAAGTGGTTGAGCACCTGGTAACCATACTTAACATTTAATCATCGTCACATATTCCCATCCATATAACATCATACACTATACCAGGTGTAATATAAAAACGAAGTACTGTGCAACCGTTTAGAACTGGTCGTCCAGCTCCGGTTGGGGTTGTCAGGCCCAATAGATCTATCAACAGGATTCGCGTTTACAATACCACATGTAAATTGTAGTTACCAAGCTACAGGGAAGTATGCCAAAACTCACCCCAACATAGAATTTATATTTTTGATCACTTGTGTCTATAACGTAAATCATAAAATGCATGTATTCTCATCCCGAAATATTTAGAGTTTAAAAGTGGGACTATATACTCACTTTTGTCTTGAAGATAATAACACGACTTGGTCTCCGATTGATATCACGAACCTAACCATATGTAATATATCAATATATTTTCTTTTTAAGTAACCGTTACATATATATATATATATATATATATATATATATATATATATATATATATATATATATATATATATATATATATATATATATATATATATATATATATATATATATATATATATATATACTTTTTATACTTTTCAATACTTTCTTAGTTCGTAGTTAGCAGTCCGATGTTAGTGGTTCACAATTAGTTGCTTAAATAAAATAAATAAAGACCCCATCGTATTCATATTGATCGGAATTAATCTTGACCCATGGTACCGTGTTGTCAAATGACGTATTGCGTACATAAAGTACCGGTGTTGTCAAATGACGTGTGGCGTACGTTCATGAGGTCTTATGATTAATCTTCTCGTGTTGTTTACGGGTGGTCCTGAAATATATAAAATTAAATCATGAGTAAATATATATGAAATATCATATTAATTAGGAAAGATATGATTTATTTAATTTTTCTCCAATTATTTTCGTTGTTAAACAAGCTTTGGACACCCGATCTTATTTTAGTCGTAGTTTCTTCGTTACAACTCCGTTTTTGTTGATTCAACTTGCCATCTCCTTGGATCGAGTCAAAATTTAAGAATATGAACTGTAAATACCATGGTTTATATTCGGGATCACAGGTTATAGTCCAAACTCTAGGTGAATCTTATGAAAGTAATCATTTTTGTCATAAAAACAACATTTAATGGTCATTTTTCTAAAAATACTTATACTTTGAATTAAACCATGAAATTTTTATGTGTTAACATATTCATAAGAAATATCATTTTTCCAGAACTTGAACTTCTAATTCAAAGTTCAAGATGGTTTTTAATTATCCAACCCAAAACAGCCCCCGGTTACACTCCGACGCCGTAGATTCAGTTTTAAGGTGTTCTTTGTAAAAACAAGTTGTATCTTGTTAAGTTGGCATATCATTATGATATATTACAGGTCTTGAAGTGTTTTAAAAGTTAAGTTAGAAGGATCTATTTAGTTTTGCAAACAAGTTTGAAATCATTCAAACTATGTTCTTGTTGTTAAAATTTTATATCACAAAATAAGATAGCTATATAAATATGAATCGAATAAAATTATGAACAAGGTTACTACCTCAAATTACTTGGACAAGATTGCTGTAAAAGATGAGTAAAATCCTAGAACCAAAAGAGTGGTGGAGTTGGATTAAAAGGTTGGAAGTAAACTTGTGTTCTTGGAAAGATTTTTGAAGTGTTCTTGGAAAGGTTTTCTTATGGTGATTAAGTGAAGTTTTTGAAGCTAGTTCTTCATGAGGATTTGCTGAGATTGTGAGGAACACCTAAAGTTCCTAAGAGTGTATTTTTGGTTAGAGAAAATGTGTAGTAAAAATGAAAATGGAATGGGGTATAAATGGTGGTGAAAAGATGTATAAATTTGTAATGTTGTGAAAAAATCTTGTAATATGCCAAATTGATTAATCATGCATGCTAAGATCCAAAATTTACTGACTCATGGCTGATAATAAAGTGATTGTGATGTGTATATACCAATAGTAATACGTATAGAAGCTGCGTACACTACGAGTACATATACTCTAGGTATACGTGTAGAAATTTTTAAGGAAATAGAACGAGGATTCAAATATAGCTATCTTTTGTAAATATACTTATATTGTTTTATGTATGTAAGCCCTTTAAAAGTGATAAAATACATATCTATACAATGCATGTATAAGTATTATAGGTTATAAGTATTTATGTCGAAGAACGTTACGTATTGTTATCGTTTTGAAAACTTAAGTTAGTAGTTCCAAAATATACTTATAACTCATTGTTATTAGTACCCAATGAGATGTTAAACATTCTTAGATCATGTTAAATATATATAAATACATATATATACACAAACGTATAATTATCGTATGTTATATAGTTCGTGATATCATCGGTCAAATTGGACGGTCAAATGTTGTGTAAAACTCTTTTCAAAAACATAAATCTCAACAATTTGGATTGCTTATCATGTTGGTAAGGTTTAATTTATGTAAATATTAATCTTATAAGTGTAAAACGATCGGAAAAATCCGGGTCGTTACATTACCTACCCGTTAAATAAATTTCGTCCCGAAATTTTAAAGTTGTACCTATTTTGCATCATTGGGAAACAAATGTGGATACTTTTGTTTCATCTGATCCTCTCGTTCCCAAGTAAACTCGGGACCCCTTCGAGCATTCCAACGAACCTTGACGATTGGTATGTTGCTCTGCTTGAGCTGTTTAACTTCACGGTCCATAATTTCGACTGGTTCTTCTATGAATTGCAGTTTCTCGTTGACTTGGATTTCTTCAAGAGGAATGGTGAGATCTTCCTTTGCAAGACATTTCTTAAGGTTTGAGACATGGAACGTATTATGTACTCCGGCGAGTTGTTGCGGTAATTCGAGTCGATAAGCTACCGGTCCAATACGTTCAATGATCTTGAACGGACCTACATGCCTTGGGTTCAATTTACCCCTTTTACCGAAACGTATTACACCTTTCCAAGGTGACACCTTTAGCATAACCATGTCACTGATCTGAAACTCTAATTGTTTCCTTCGGACATCGGCGTAGCTCTTTTGGCGACTACGGGCTGTTTTCAATCTTTCTTTAATTTGTACAATCTTCTCAGTAGTTTCATGTATGATCTCGGGACCAGTTAATTGTCGATCTCCTACTTCATTCCAACAGATAGGGGATCTACACTTCCTTCCATACAGTGCTTCAAATGGTGCAGCTTTAATGCTCTCGTGATAACTGTTATTATACGAGAATTCCGCTAATGGTAGATACTTATCCCATCCGTTCCCAAAATCGATCACACATGCCCTGAGCATGTCTTCAAGAGTCTGAATTATTCTTTCACTTTGCCCGTCAGTTTGTGGATGATATGCGGTGCTCATATCCAGACGAGTTCCCAGTGCCTCCTGTAGTGATTGCCAGAACTTTGATGTAAATCTACTATCACGATCAGATATAATGGAAATAGGTATTCCATGCCTTGAAACAATTTCCTTTATATATAATCGTAATAGTTTCTCCATTCTATCGGTTTCTTTTATAGGCAAGATATGTGCAGATTTGGTGAGACGATCAACTATGACCCAAATGGTGTCATAACCCCAAGCAGTCTTAGGTAACTTTGTGATGAAATCCATAGTAATACCGTCCCATTTCCATTCTGGGATTTATGGTTGTTGAAGTAACCCTGACGGCTTCTGATGTTCTGCTTTAACTTTGGAACAAGTTAAACATTACCCAACATATGTTGCAACGTCTGTCTTCAGATTAGGCCACCAATAATGCGTCTTAAGATCTTGATACATTTTTACAACTCCAGGATGTATCGAATATCTTGTCTTATGTGCCTCATTTAATATTAACTTTCTTAATCCACCCAACTTCGGTACCCAAATACGGTTTGCGAAATATCGAATTCCGTCTTCCCGTATAACGAGTTGCTTCTCATACTTCTTCATTACTTCATTTCCTATGTTTTCTTTAGTGAGAGCTTCTCGTTGAGCCTCTTTGATTTGTGAGTTGAGATTCATACGAATTTTTATGTTCATTGCTCGTACTCGAATTGGTTCCCGTTCCTTTCTGCTTAAAGCGTCGGCCACCACGTTTGCCTTCCCGGGATGATAGCGAATTTCACAATCATAGTCGTTTATCAGCTCAACCCACCTACGTTGTCTCATATTTAGCTGTTTCTGATCAAAAATATGTTGAAAGCTTTTATGATCCGTAAACACAGTGCATTTAACTCCATATAAGTAGTGTCTCCATATCTTTAACGCAAACACTACTGCTCCCAATTCTAGATCATGCGTCGTATAATTCCGCTCGTGAATCTTCAACTGCCGAGATGCGTATGCTATAACCTTCTTCCGTTGCATAAGGACGCAACCAAAACCTTGTCGCGAAGCGTCACAATAAATCTCAAAATCCTCGTTCCCTTCTGGTAACGATAAAATAGGCGCTGTAGTCAACTTCTTCTTCAGTAATTGGAATGCATTCTCCTGCTCAGAAGTCCATTCATACTTCTTCCCTTTTTGCGTTAACGCTGTCAACGGCTTAGCTATTCGGGAGAAATCTTGAATAAACCTTCTATAATAACCAGCTAACCCCAAAAATTGGCGTATCTGCGTTGGTGTCTTAGGAGTCTCCCATTTTTCGATGGCCTCAATTTTTGCTGGATCAACCTGAATTCCCTTGCTACTAACAACGTGGCCAAGAAATTGCACTTCTTTCAACCAAAAAGCACACTTAGAAAATTTGGCATATAGCTGTTCTTTTCTTAACAACTCTAATATCAACCTTAAATGCTGTTCATGCTCTTGTTCACTTTTAGAATAGATAAGAATATCGTCAATGAAAACAATAACAAACTTATCTAAATACGGACTACAAACTCGATTCATGAGGTCCATGAATACAGCTGGCGCATTTGTCAATCCAAACGGCATGACTAAAAACTCATAATGACCATAACGTGTCCGAAAAGCTGTTTTCGGAATGTCTTCTTCTTTGACACGTAACTGATGATAGCCCGATCTTAAGTCGATTTTCGAGTAAACACATGATCCTTGTAATTGATCAAATAAGTCATCAATTCTCGGTAATGGATACCGATTCTTGATAGTTAACTTATTTAATTCACGATAATCTATACACATCCTAAAAGATCCATCTTTCTTTTTAACAAATAAGATTGGAGCTCCCCACGGTGAAGTACTTGGTCGTATGAATCCACGGTCCAGTAATTCTTTTAACTGACTCTGAAGTTCTTTTAACTCGGACGGTGTAAGTCTACATGGAGCACGAGCAACCGGTGCAGCACCTGGTACAAGATCTATTTGAAATTCTACAGACCTAAAAGGAGGTAGTCCCGGTAATTCTTCCGGAAATACATCGGGAAAATCTCTTACTACATTTACATCGTTAATATTCTTCCCCTTTTGTTCAACTTTCTTTACATGTGCTAGGATGGCATAACATCCCTTTTCTAGGCACTTTCGAGCTTTCAAACAGCTAATGAGATTCAAGTTTGAGTTACCTTTATCTCCGTAAATCATTATCATTGATTTATCTTTTCGAGGAATGCGAATTGCCTTTTCAGCACACACAACTTCAACTCCTACTTTGGACATCCAATCCATACCGACAATTATATCAAAACTTCCCAATTCAACAGGTATCAAATCGATCTTAAAGGTTTCTCCGGCTATCTCTATTTCACACTCACGACAGATTTTATCGGCTCTTAATAACTTACCATTAGCTAATTCAATTAAGTACATAGAATCCAATGGTAATGATAAGCAATTTAACTTAGTGTAAAAGTCTTTATTCATGTAACTTCTATCGGCACCTGTATCGAATATAATAGATGCTGTTAAATTATTAACAGAAAACGTACCCGTAACCAACTTCGGGTCTTCTCGTGCGGCTCTAGTATTGACATTAAACACCCTTCCACGAGCAGGTTCATCCTTCTTTTCTGCATTCGGGCAATGAGTTTTGATATGTTCTGGCTTTCCACATCCATAACAAATAACGTTGGCTAACGTGGTTCCATTTGCGTTAGTGGGAGTTTTAATATTTCTCACGACAGGAATCCAACAATCCTTAGCATGATGACCCTTTCAGTGGCAGTTGTTGCACTCAATACTGCAAAAGCCTGTGTGATGTTTGCGACACCTATTACAATAAGGTGGTTGTCTCGTGTATCTAGCGTCAGTCCCACTACCCGCACCTTGTACCATTTATGGTTTCTTGTTGGATTGTTGATGGTGACCTCGATTATGATTACCTTCCCACTTTCTTTTGTTTTCCGATGTCTTAACATCGGTATTCTTATCCAGAATAATCTGGTCCATTAATTCATTTGCCATAGTAATGGCTTCATGAATAGTCTTAGGTTTTGATGCTGTAACATTTGCCTTGACATTTCTAGGCAAACCATCTTTGTACAATTCAATCTTCCGTTCTTCGGTTGGTACCAATTCGGGACATAGCAAAGCTAATTCCATGAATCGCTGATTGTAATTGGTGAGTTCAGTACCAACAACTTTCAGACTTCGTAATTCAGCTTCCAATTTCCTAACCTCATTCCTTGGACAATACTCGTTGGTTAGCATTGTTTTGAATTCCTCCCATGGAGTATCATAAGCTACATCTCCTCCTACAGCCTTCACATAGTTTTTCCACCACATGAGTGCACTATCTTGTAAAGTGCATGATGCATACTTGGTCATGTCCTTCTCAACACAACCACTGATTTTAAACACGGACTCCATCTTTTCGATCCACCGGGTTAAACCGATTGGTCCTTCTGTTCCACTGAATGATGAAGGCTTGCAACCTTGAAAAGTCTTGTAAGTGCATCCTACACGAGAATTTGGGTTAACTGCAGCAGCTCTTGCAGCCTCGACTCATAACATTCTGTCATTCACTCGTTGATTTATGAGTTCCTCGACTTCTTGTTCCGTCATTCGGTTCACTCGCGCCATTTTCTTCTATAAGAATGAAAAAAATAATAATTATTTACATGGAATATTTTAGATGTAGTATGTAATTACAGTACATCGCAACTTATTAATAATATGAAGCAGTTATTATTATAAAAGCCTTTTCTTCTTATTAGCGTTTTATAATTATATCTGGGGTAGTACCTACCTGTTGAGTCCCCAAAATAATTAAGGATTTAATTATGACAAAACAATAATTATTTGCACTAAAGTGTTATGTGCAGCCAGCACAAGTTTGTTTATGTATAGTCAGCTAATATAGCTGTGTCGAGTGTTTAGTATGCTGCTTAGTCTATCAGCACAAGGTAGAAATGTATTCTTCGAATCAGCACAGGATGTGCACCCAGCAAATCAAGAATATCAAGTGACTCAGCATATGAAGGACCAGTAAGTCTGGATATCAGCATACAACACAAGACAGCCATGCTCCATTACAAGCATGGTAGTTTCCCAGAGTGGTCTACATCAACGCACTATTCAACAGAAGTCGAAGACAAAGTTGAACAGAAAAGGACAGGAGTCGGCGGCTGACAAGTGACCTTACAAGACCACGTGGGAATGCAGAAGTGGAACGCATGTGCAGACATGTGTTATACTTTATTCATACCTAGGAAACACAACATTCCATTTGTTTAAATCAAATGGTAGTGCCAAACCGAATTGGTGTGTTCCTGCAAATAGCTACCTAAGAGGAAAGAAGGAGAGCACGCCTTCTGACACAATTGTCCCCACAAGTACAAGGCATCCAATGTACTAGTGGACAATAGATTAATTACACGGTTAATAGAACTACTATATATATTGTTGTATCCACTATTGTAAAAACTAGTGGTGTGGGTTTATCTGTTAGAGTCCAAACCGTGTAATAGCTTTAGTTTATCTCTTAGCTATAATCTAGGTAATCTGTATCAACCAACTATCATTTCCGCCAAGGATAGTTGTGATTCTTTCTGATTTAATCAATAAAGAATAACCGTTGAAAATTACCTGTGACTCTATCTTATTTACTACAGAATACTAAACGTGTTTAACTGACTAGTTAATTAAGAAAAGAATTGTATTCACCCCCCCTCTACAATACTCCTGTTGTTATTAAGGGACCAACAACTGGTATCAGAGCTTCAGTCTTGATAATTAATATCTTGGATCTGAATTCTCTTATGGCTTCGTATTCAAACTCAGCTTACCTTGAGAATGGCTCGTCTAACAGACCACCTAAGTTTGATGAAGATGAGTATGAAACCTGGAAGGCAAGGTTCATGCTCCATCTTGAGTCTGTGGATTCACTCATGCCTGGAATTGCCAAAGATGGCCCTTTCGTTCCCACTGAGACAGTTGGTAGTGCACCAGCAACAGCTGACACTCCTGCCATCCCTGGCAGAGAGGTTATTCTCACTCCCTCTAGATGGGATGATGAGGATAAACGTCGAGTTGGTCTTGACCCTAAAATCAGAACCCTGTTAGCCATAACTTTGCCTAACCCACTGTTCAAACTGATCAAGGGAAAAGAAAATGCTAAGCTTATGCTTGACTACCTAGATGTCACCTATGAGGGTATGGGAGAAGTTAGGCAGAACAGGATGATTGCCCTTAAAAGAGAATATGAAATGTTCTTTGCCTATAAGAATGAAACCCTTAAGCAAACCTTCATTAGGTTTAACTCTTTGATAGCATACCTGACCACTTTAAATGTGACCTACACTGAATTTGAACAAGTGAACAAATTCATTGATGCACTGCCATGTAAATGGAAACCTGTTACTGACCCATTAAGAACCACACAGACCCTAAAGAACTTTAACCTGTCTTCTCTCTACAGTTCCCTTTGGAATCATGAGAAGGCAGAAGCCAAGTTTGAACTTAACATGAAAGAAAACTTTAGGTCTGCCCCCACCACTTCAAAATCATCTAAAAATGTTGATGCTGCTGCTAAATGGAAGAAAGCTCAAAAAGCTTTACTGGTTCAAAAGTTACTGGCAGAACAAGAGTCAGCTGATAGTGTTGAGGAAAGTGGTACTGGGTCTGAAGAAAGCAGTACAGATGAAAGTGATGTAGAAGGGTTTGCTGAAGGTATGGCTCTGCTGGCTAGGCAATTCAAAAGGTTCAATCGTAGAAGAACCAGCAAGTCATACAAAGGGAGCAAAAAGCCAAATGCTAGGTACAACAGCAAGTCAGTCAAGGGTCCTAAATCTGAGTGCTTTAATTGTGGGAAGGTTGGACATTTTGCTGCTGAATGCATGTCCAAGAAACCTTCCACGTCACATGCTAACTCTTTCTCAAAAGCTGATAAGTACAAAAACAAGTACAAAGCTATGAAAGCTCAGATGAAGGAAAGTGCAAAGACTGACAAGAAGGGTAAACAGCCAGAAAAGGTTCTAGTTGCTGAACATCATGACTGGGATGAAGCCAGCACGTCCTCATCTTCTGATTGTGATACTGATGATGATGGTGCTGGTTATGCTACTGGTAAAAAGCTGTGTTTGATGGCCAAAGAGGTCGAGGAGTCTGATGAGGATGATGGTGGTAGTACGTTTTTGGCTGATATGAGGGAAGCTGATCAAAACAGAGATTCTCCTCAATGGAAAACTGAAATGATGTATAAGGTTGATAATTTTCGAACTTATACTGATGATGAAAAAGCTGAAATGTTTGACTACCTAAGAATTGATTTATGCAGAAGCTGCAAACGTGAAGAGAGTTTGAAATCTAATAACAAATCTTTAAATGAAAAACTCAAAGGCAAAAATGATGAAATTAAGATCTTAAAAGATACAATTTCCAAACTTGAAAAACAAAACTTTGCTTTAGAAACTCTTCACGTTGAGGCAGCAGAAGTCAAGACCCAGCTGGACAATCTCAAAAGAGTTGTTGCTTCATGGTGCACATCTGCTCAACGCACAGCTAAATGTGTTAACGAGCAGGTGCCTGCCCAAGTTCAAGCCTTCTTTGCTGGTGACTATGCTGCTGCTGCTGCTATTGCAGAAGTTACTTTCATGGACCCGATTCTTGAAACTGATCCTGAAGCTGTCTTGCCAAATACTTTTGCCAAGATAGTTGAAGGTAAAAAGGTTGTGACAAACAAATTTGTTAGACCTACTGTGTCCCCACCACCTGCCATGAAAGAAATTTTGGAGGATGAAGTTAGAGCAAGAGAAGCTAGTAACTCAATTGATGAGACTACTGACCCCTCAAGCATCCACTACATGACTCCGAAAGAAAGACGTATTAAAAGGGAAATCACTGAAAACAATTTGAGAAAAGTTAAACCAACTGATTCCCCTTCGTGTTCGAGTTCTACCAGTGCTAAGCCAGCTGATGACCAATCTACTGGTCACCCAGTAGCTGCAGACAAGCCAGTGAAACAAAATACTGGCAAATCCAAGGCAGCAGTTAAGATACCTACTGGTTCATCAGCATCAGAAGACAAGCCAGCAACTTCCCACGCTAACTTGTCAAATGATAAAGGAAAGACAGTTCGCCATGGTCATGGTACTGGTTCCAAAAGGAAAGCTGCCCATAAGGGAAAAGCAAAAATTGACTCGACTGATGAGCTGTCTATCACTGAGATAATGACAGCCAAGCTTGACCAGCTAATTGAGGCAGTAACCAAAAGTCAACCCGATCCTACTGCCCCTATTAGATCTATGCATGACCAGCCACAAAAGCCAAAAGTGAGAAAATGCTACAAATGTGGCAGCAAAGCTCACTTGGCTAACCAGTGTACTCAAACCCAAACCCCATCTGCTGCTTCTTCTAGCAAGCCAGTAGAAAAGAAGAAGTCATCAAAGGTGACTCCTTCAGAACCCATCCTTGGATGGGTTTCCAAAAAGAACTAATCTCTAAGTTATTGTGCAGGGCATTCAAAACAAGCAAATCTGGTATCTCGATAGTGGTTGTTCGAGACATATGACCGGAAGTAAGTCCCTGCTGATGGACTATCAGGAAAAGGATGGTCCAGTTGTTTCGTATGGAGATAATTCGTTGGGTTACACAAAGGGTTATGGTACTTTGACAAATGGGAATGTCACGTTCTCAAATGTTGCGTATGTAGTTGGGCTTAAACATAACTTACTCAGCATAAGCCAACTGACAAGCAAGAATAAGATAGTCCAATTCAGAAAGAAAATTGGTACTATTTTTGATAAGACAGGGAAGCCACTGCTGACTGCAAAACGTCATGAAAACATGTATCAAATTGACATGAACACAGCAGTCACAACAACTGATACTTGTTTCTATTCGAAGGCAGCAGACAACCTGAAGTGGTTATGGCACAAGAGACTCTCACATCTCAACTTCAAAGATATTCACAAATTATCCAGTAGAAGTTTGGTGTCTGGGCTACCCACAATGTCTTATGTGAAGGACAGATTGTGTCCTGGTTGTGAAAAGGGGAAACATCACCATGCCTCGTTCAAATCAAAGAAAATCTCATCTGTTGAGAAACCATTTCACTTACTTCATATGGATCTTTTTGGTCCAGTGAATGTGGCCAGCTGTAGTGGGAAGAAGTATACACTGGTTATTGTTGATGAATACTCGAGATACACTTGGGTGTTCTTTTTGAGGCAAAAGAGTGAAGCTGCTGATGAAATCATCAATTTTATCAAAAGAATGGAGCTTTTGAATGGGCAACTGGTGAAGCAACTAAGAAGTGATCATGGTACAGAATTCAGAAATGCTACATTAGAAGAATTTTGTGCTGACAAAGGTATTTCCCAAAATTTCTCTGCTGTGAGAACACCTCAGCAAAATGGTGTTGCAGAAAGAAGAAACAGAACTCTCATTGAAGCAGCAAGATCTATGTTGGCTGAGTCTGGGTTGAAGAATTCCTACTGGGCAGAAGCTGTGAATACTGCCTGTTTTACCCAGAATAGATCTCTTATTGTGAAAAGACATCAGAAAACTGCTTATGAAGTTCTCAAAGGAAGAAGACCCTCAATTTCATTTCTTCATGTATTTGGCACTCCCTGTTACATTCTAAATAATAGGGATCAGGTGGGCAAATTCGATGCTAAAGCTGATGAAGGTATATTCCTTGGATATTCCAACATGTCAAAGGCATATAGGGTCTACAACAAAAGAAGGGGTTGTTTTGAAGAATCCATTAATGTTACATTCGATGAAACTGCCTCTGCTTCATCTACTGATCGTGAAGATGAAGTGTTACTGTTTGAAGAGCCTACTCAGCAAGCTCTTGATGATGAAGAGCCAGCAGCACAACCCTCACCAATCCATGCTGCTGGGTTCTCTGATGATGAAATGGAACATTCTGTTCCATCTGTGTCTAAACCAAGTGGACCTACTGGTTCTACTGAAGTGCTGCAACTTGAGCCTAGGTCTGCTGGTTCTGAGAGATCACAAGCTGGTACTGATTCTACTAATATTGATCAGCAATCTTCTGTTGCTGCTCACTCATCTGAACCAGCTGATGATCAAGATGCTGTGTGTTCTACAACCAGCTCACCTGTTCATAACACCAAATGGACAAGGGAGCATCCGATTGAGCAGATTATTGGTAATCTTGCGAGTGGTGTTAAAACACGGAGGCATGCAACCAGCAACTTTTGTATGCATGTTAATTTTGTGTCTACCATTGAGCCCACGTGTCCTGAGGAAGCACTTCAAGATCCTAGCTGGGTTGGTTCAATACAAGAAGAAATTACTCAGTTTGATAGGAACAAAGTGTGGACATTGGTACCTGAACCTGAGGATAAGACAAAGAAGATCATTGGTACTAAGTGGGTGTTTAAAAACAAGATGGATGAAGATGGTGTCGTTATCAGAAACAAAGCAAGATTGGTTGCTCAAGGGTTTAGACAGGAAGAAGGATTGGATTATGGGGAAACTTATGCACCAGTGGCTAGGATGGAAGCTATCAGATTGTTCTTAGCATATGCTGCTAGGATGAACTTTAGAGTATTTCAGATGGATGTTAAATCTGCATTTCTGAATGGGAAGCTGCAAGAAGAAGTTTATGTCAAACAGCCTCCTGGTTTTGTAAGCAGTAAATATCCAGACCATGTCTACAAGTTAGACAAAGCTCTTTATGGCCTTAAACAGGCTCCAAGAGCATGGTATGAAACACTTCATGTGTATCTCACTGGTATAGGTTTTAAAGTTGGAACAATTGATACCACTCTATTCTCAAAAGAGATAGATGGTGATCTCTTGTTGGTACAGATATATGTGGATGATATTATTTATGGTTCTAAAAATGAAAAACATTGTCAAGATTTTTCAAAACGTATGTCAAAGGCATATGAAATGAGTTTACAAAGAGATCTGCAATACTTTTTAGGATTGCAGATCAAACAACTTGATGATGGAATATTCATAAGTCAAGATAAATATATCAAAGATATGTTAAAGAAATTTGGTCTGACCTGTTTAAAAGACATAGGGACTCCAATGGCAGCATCCATTAAAATAGATGCTGATCCAAATGGTGAACCAGTCAATATCACTGAATATAGAGGTATGATTGGATCCCTACTTTATCTCACAGCCAGCAGACCAGATATTATGTTCGCCACATGTCTCTGTGCCAGATATCAAGCTGATCCTAAAGAGTCACACTTGCTGGCAGTAAAAAGAATATTCAGATACCTAAAAGGTACTGCTAAACGTGGTCTTTGGTATCCCAAAGACCAGGATTTTGAACTAATTGGGTATTCAGATGCTGACTTTGCAGGGTGTAAAATAGACAGGAAAAGTACTACTGGTGGTTGCCAGTTACTGGGTAGTAGGCTTGTCAGCTGGACAAGCAAAATGCAAAATACTGTGTCCACATCTACTGCTGAGGCAGAATATGTCTCTGCTGGTAGTTGTACTGCTCAAGTACTGTAGATGCAAAGCCAGCTAAAGGACTATGGTGTTCATGTTACAAAAACTCCAATCTACTGTGACAACACCAGTGCAATTGCTATCACCAACAATCCTGTGATGCACTCAAGGACTAAGTACATCGATGTTCGGTATCATTTCATAAGGGATCATGTTCAAAAGGGTGATGTTGAGTTACATTTTATTTCTACATACCAGCAATTAGCAGACCTATTTACAAAGCCATTAGATGAGAAACGTTTTAACTATCTAATCTCTGAGCTGGGTATGCTTGAACTTTAAATAAAAGACAACTTTTGTTGGTGTGCTGGCTCTACAACGTGTAGGGCAAACCAGTAAGTCACATTTATTTACTTACTGCCTACATGTCAAACAACCAGCACAGCAAGGTCTTTTATATTTTGGTTACTTAAATGTCTTCAATGAAATAATAAATAACTCTCCAAATTTAATGATTCCTTAAAACTGGAAACTCATTTACTTCCAATGATTTAAATTAAATCCATGACATATTAAATGTAACAAAAGTATTTTGTATTTAATACAAAAATTATTTTTGAGGTTTTAAATCAATTTGTTTGAAATGAAATCTGATGCATTTAATGCTAAATGGGAGGAATGAGTGTTTAAGCCGTATAAATGTCATGTCAACAGTCTGTCTCCCCTTGAAAACGTGCCAGTCTGTCACATCTGCCCACGCGCCTGCAGATGACAGTAATTCTCTCTCTCCTGCACTTTTTCACCCAATCACAACAGATAAAAGTGTGTTTCATCTTACATAATAACCTTCGGTTATTCATTTTTCAAAACACACACACTTTTACTCTCAAAACTTTTTCAATCTTCAATCTTCAAATCTTCATCCTACACTCATCAATGGCAGAACAACAACAGCAATCACCACGTGCTGCAAGCCAGCAAGAGGAACAACAGCAACAACAACCTCAAACAGTCGAACCACAACAGCAACCACAACCTGCCCCACAACCGACACCGGCACCGGAGGAACCGGTGGTTCAAGAACACGTCGTTCAAGGACCACTGTTCAATCTCCACCCCAACCTGATTAGGGCTCCCAATGCACCTGATCACTCACTGATTCGCCTATCTAGAGGCAATGCTGCACATGCCCTCTCTATCCCCAAATCGAAGGTTAACAAAGGGTATGAGGCCCTCATCGAATACATCCGTCAATCACCTCTGGCAAGAGCCATCACCGGTGTACCTTCCCGATTCTATGCTGCCTGTTTGGCACGATTTTGGTATACTGCCACTGTTGCCACCACTCCCGGCAACGTTCCATGTATTCGTGGCATGGTGACTGAAACCCTAAATTGCTCTGTCACCGTCGAAGCTATTAGACGTGCCCTTCAATTGTCCGGTGGACCATTTGTTGCTTCACCTACTAGTGACGAATTAAGAAGGGAGGTGTTGGAGACCATTGGGTTTGCTGGACCAGTGGCACATACACCGTTGAGAAAGCATATGCCACCTCTGTGGTACTACTTCTTTGGGTTGATGACTCAGTGCATGAGTCAAAAGTTAGGAAGCATTGACCAATGCTCAGATTTTGGGCTCAAGCTTGGTCATGGGTTGTTGTTCAACAGGAACATCGATTACGCCCTTGAAATTTATTTGAGGCTAAGGGAAATGGTGACTGCTAGAGTAAGAACCAACTTGATTCCATTTCCACGATTCTTAAGCCTGGTATTTGAAAGTGAACTGGGTGAAGCTTATCAACAAATTGCTGATCAATCATTTGAGGTCCCAGTAAAACAAGGGGGTATGCCAAAGGATGTACCTGCTGCTCCATATGCTGTGTTGACACCAGCAATGAACGAGTATCTTGCTGCTCGTCGTGGAGCCACCCAATCGACTGCCTCTGGTTCTGCACCAGCTGAGAGGGAGGGTCCTCAGCGAAAGCCAGCAATGCGAAGGAAGTAGCCAGCTACCTCAACTAGTACAGCCACCGTCTCATATACTGGTAAAGCAGTAGTTGTATTAGAATCTAGTGCTCTCTAATCATAAAGAACAGCCCTAGTCTTATATACTAACTACCCAATTCTAGTGTTGGAATCCGTTGCTCATCTATTTCTTGGTAACAGGCAAACCTAAGCGTGCTAAAGCTGGCTCCAAGCGAACCACAGGGGAGATTGCACCAGTCTCAGCTGCTGCTCCTGCAAAGGATGTAGCTATGGAACCTGGTGCGTTTCTAGACCAAACAGCTGAACAATCTAACTTAATTGAAAATTTTTTAACTGCTGACTTGAAAAATGTTGAGGGAGTTGACGGTATAACCCTGGCTCCCAAGCTGACTGGTTTTAAAACTGGTGTCAAGAAGAGTAGCAACCCATACTCGTCTAACCAGGCACTTCCACATTTTTCTGAAATGAACTTAATGCAATACTTTCTGCTGACAGTACAATCAGCAGAGAACATAACTGACCCCCAAAGCAGGCTTGAGCTGGGTCTTCATCGTGTTGAACCAGCTCAGGTGACTGCACAGCCAGTATGTTACTCGGATACTGATAAGAGTCGCACTCCTACATCATTACCAGCCAGATCTCTTACACTATCTGGGTCAACATGTGTTGCCAATGAGTCAGCAGAGTCACCGCTGTACTTACAGACACCTTCTTCTGTCTCATTCGAAGGGCTGACCAAATCACAAGTCTGTCCCCAGAGACCAAAAACAGATGCAATTGTTGAGTCAAATTTATTTGGTTCTACAGTTGCTAACATAACTTGTTCTATTGTTTCAGTTCTTAGCAGGGTAGATGAACAGGCAGAGGGGGAGCAAAATAAAGATGTTGTTATTCCTACTGGTGATATTGCTGCCTCTGCTACTGGTGTTGGTGCCACTGATTCTGTTACTGGTGGTGCTGATGCTGGTACTGTTGATTATGCTGCTGCTGGTGTGGAAGATGTTATCATGGAAGAACCTCCTGTTCTTGAGAAGGTTATTGACAATATTGTCAAGGATGTTCTTCTTGATGAACCTGTCACCCAGCCAAGAGTGGACTCTGCATTAATGTCTGATGAGCCTGCTGATTCTTCTGATTCTTCTACTATGGAACGTCAAGTTCTTACAGAATCTGCAGTTCGTCATCCTATTGGTCCAATTTTGGTTGCTACTGAACCAACTGCTGAGATGGAGTTTGAAACCATTCAGCCGAATGCAGCTAATGTTATTGTCATTCCTGGTTCTGATTCTGGTGCACAGGTTGCTGATGTTAAGGATGCTGGTACCTCTGCTGACACAACTACTGATTCGACTAAGGCTTCTGTTACTGAGGAAACAAAGCCATATGTTGTGCAGGTACCAGATCCAGATGAAGTTGTTCCTAACTTCATTTTCAAGGGAGCTTCAATCTCCCCCAAGATTGCTATGCTGGTTGATCAGCTGACCATTGATCCCGAATCTGCAATAGTCTCAGCCAGCAGATTACCTCGTGAAGAGATGGTTGAGCTATTATCTCAGCTTGATAGACCAGCTAGAGAAGAAATTTATGAGAGGATAGCCCTGCTGGAGCAAATCAATGAACAGCCTTACTATCATGTTTTTGGTATGGCTCCAGCTGCTTCGCCATTTCCTGGTACATGGAGGCCTCTCAAGTTTGTCATCGATCCTACTACTGGTAAGTGTGTTATGCAAAATGTCCCTGATTCGCCAGTACCTTCTTCTTCCTCAGCTTCTTCCTCCTCATCTTCTTCTGATGAGGATGCTGATGAAGGTACTGGTAAGGGCGAACCAGTCATTTATGATAACGTGACTGGTTCCAAAGACAAACCAGTGGATCTTACTGATGACAATGCTGATAGTAATGCTGACAAGGATATCAGTGGTTCTAAGCCTTCGGGCGAAGGTAAAAACGATGGTGATCATGGTGATGAGTCAGCTCCTGACCTTCCATTTCCACCACCCCACGGTGATACTCCTCTGTTAGCTTGTGCTGACCAACCTTCAACCTCTGCATACTTAAAGTTCAATGCAGATGAGGTTGCTGATATTTCCACCTTTGCTGTCTATAAGACACTACAAGGGATCACACCAAATTTGGAGGAAACTATTCGCAGAGCTATTGTTGATAGTGTCTCTGCTGCTGTCAGATCTGCTGGAGAGGCTGTTACAACTCCTATTGATCTTAAACTCCAGCAGGTGTATGCTTTTGCTGATGTGGCAGTCGAAGCAATCACAAAGCACCACGAAGATGAAGAGGAGCTTGAAAGGCGAATTATCTCTCACAATGAGTACTGTGAAAATATCACCCGACTCCAAGCTGATTTGGATGCTGCTAACCGCAGAAATACTTTCTTAAATGAGGAGAACAGGGTGTTACACGAGAGATTGGAATCGCAGGAAGCTCAAATGGCTAACATGATTCCTGCTGCTGCCTATGTTCAGATGGTTGAAAACATGCAACGAATGGCTGCTTTGCAAGGTGATGTTCAGGCCATCGTTGAACAAATGGCTATGGGTGTAGCCAGGAATGAAGTTAGATCCTCCAATCTTCTGCTAAGACAATTTGGTGTGGATCCTGGTGCCCATCTTACTCCAGAGGTTGCTGAGTGGAACAATTTTTCCTTCTCTGCTCCTCAGTCAGACAGTGATCTTGATGCTACTGTCTCCCTTTCTATTCACCCTACTGCCCGTGCTGATGACAAAAAGGGGGAGAAAAAGTCCAAAAAGAAATCTAAAAAGAGAAAACAGTCTGAGGGGGAGCATGAACATGAAAAGGCTCCTAAACAACCCAGGAGAGATGGAGATGGTGATGGTGATGGTCAAGACACTGGCCCTAAGCCCAGCAACGCTCATACTGAAGCTGGTGGTGCACAGGCAACTGGTGATACTCAACCCAGTGTGTCTGCCACACCAGTGGATGATATTGGTTCTGGCAGTAAGCCTAGTGATGTTTCTGATATGGCTGTAGCTGAAGCTTTTGTGCTGTCTCAATCTATTGAACGTAAAATGAAGAGGAAGTTAGAGAGACATCAAAAGCGACAGCAGGAACTAGATGATGCCTTCAATGCCAAGTTTGAGGCCTTTGCTGAACTTAAACGTCGTAAGATTATGCACAGAAGATGGCTGAGTCCAAAAGCAATGGAAATCGATGATGACCTGACTGCCTTTGATAAACACAGAAAAGAGGCAAGAAAAAGAAATGCCAAGTTCATGGTCAAATACGACAAACAGAGGGCAAAGCTGTATGCACAGAGAGCAGAAAGAATCAGGAACATGACTCCTGCTGAGATGAAGGATTACCTTGATTCTACTGAGTCAACTGGTGGAGTTAGAGCTGATATTTTCATGAAATGGGTTGATGCTATGTTAGAAGCCAGCTCTACTCCTCAACCAGCATCTGCTGCTCAGCCAGCTACACAACAAACACAGCCAACAGAAACAATCATCCTTAATGATGATGATGTTATTAGACAGGGGGAGCATCTTGCTATTGTTCCTTACCTGCCTCCTATTCAACCAGTATCGACACAAGAACCATCAGCTGAACCCAGGCCTATTGACAAATACAGGGTGAAATCTGCTCCTAGGGACAATCAGCCCCTGAGGAAAGGACCCCTATTCGAGGCAGCTGATGAAGGTACTGAAGTGGTTGAGCCAGCTGATACTAATCAATCAGCTGGCATTGAAGACACAGCAAGGAGTGTTGTGATAGAAGACCCAGCCAGAAGTAGTGTGCTGCTGGGTAGTACAAGTGTTGAAGACCCAGCAAAGTCGGTTGAGCTGGGTGCTAAACAAGTAGATGATGAAACGGTTGATCCTGCTGACTTCACAGTCTGGGGAAGAGACGGCCAAACATTTGTTCTATCTCCTCTTCCTCCCCAGATTCAAGTTTACTTTGACAGAACACAGGATAACCGGGTCAATCAGCATCCAGTTAGTTCATCTGGCAGCTATGAATCATCTATGTATCCTCCATCTTCCCCAAGGGTTCATGACAAACATATCACTTGGGAAGATGACTCAGTAACCCATGGTGAGCCGAACATCAGAAAAATGAACCCAGATGAAAGAGATGCCTACAGACTTCAGATCACTGTTCCAGAGTTGCTTGAACAAAGACAAATTGAACTTAATGAAAGAATTCGTCAAGTCAGGCTGTTGCATCATCCTCTTGATCAGCCACGCTATATTGCTGCACTAACCTTTGGCGTTGACATTAGGGTGTACTTGAATAACAGTGGTCTCAGGCTCTCCACTACTGATGAAAGAATTCATTTTGAAGATGCTCTCCAGCTGGGTATGGATATAAGGGAGTATTGTGCTGCCCTTAGTACTGAAGAGGGTAGAAAGATGGTTGAAGCAGTAAGATCCCTGAACATTTCTTATGATGATTATCTGATGGGTTTAGCTGCTGAAAGGGAAGCCAGAGAAGCTGCTGATGCTGAACTTGCTGAACGATCAAGGCTTCAGGATATTGAAGACAGATTGGCTGCTGACAAAAAGCAACAGGCTGAGTCCCTCAAACTAGCCAGAGCCATTGTCAAAGAACAGGATAAGGTTTTTGATAAGATAGAAGCTGCTGAGAAAGTACCTACCACTGCTCCTGTAGTACCTGATCACAATATTGAGTTTCCTGATACTTATTATAAGAGCAGGTATGGTAATGTGATGAATAGAAGATCTAATCCCTGCAGAATTATCAAGGTAAACAGAGGGACAAAAAGGGCTTTCAATGTTATCAGGGATAACAATGTTCAAGAAAGGATTAGTTTTGATGACTTAAGAACTCTTGGATTCATTGAATGGATAGAAATCTTGGAGTATTTCATTGGTAAACGTGAGAGTGCTATCAAGAGTGCTCTTAAGACTGAACTCTAATAGCTGTTCAAGAAGGCAACTAAGTTTGGGAATGCACCAGTAGTTGATGTTGATGAATTTCTTGCTCAAAATCCTAAAGGGAAGCAACCTACTGGTGAAGGACCAACTGGGAGAAGCCGAATTGTTCTACCTCCTTTCATCCCTGTTTTTGACCCTGCTGAATTACCTCTCCTGTTCCCTGAAGCCTGGAAGATTAAACAAGAGGAGCTATCTGATGAAGAAAGAGAAAGAGAAAGGGATAAAGATAGATAGTCTCCTATGTGCTTAACTTGTATCTTTTGTAATTTACTTTTTATTACGAATTATCTTGTAATTATTGTATATATCTGATGTAATGTAAGTAAAGTGAGTTTATCTTCAAAATCATATCAAATTATAAGATATAGATAACTCATCAAAAGATCCCAAAACAAATTTAAAGGGACGAATTTACTGTCTACTCTCACTAGGTCCCTAAGTGCTGGCTTTAGTGTTTTCTCTTCAAGTCATAGGTTTTGTCATCATCAAATAGGGGGAGATTTTTGAGTCCCCAAAATAATTAAGGATTTAATTATGACAAAACAATAATTATTTGCACTAAAGTGTTATGTGCAGCCAGCACAAGTTTGTTTATGTATAGTCAGCTAATATAGCTGTGTCGAGTGTTTAGTATGCTGCTTAGTCTATCAGCACAAGGTAGAAATGTATTCTTCGAATCAGCACAGGATGTGCACCCAGCAAATCAAGAATATCAAGTGACTCAGCATATGAAGGACCAGTAAGTCTGGATATCAGCATACAACACAAGACAGCCATGCTCCATTACAAGCATGGTAGTTTCCCAGAGTGGTCTACATCAATGCACTATTCAACAGAAGTCGAAGACAAAGTTGAACAGAAAAGGACAGGAGTCGGCGGCTGACAAGTGACCTTACAAGACCATGTGGGAATGCAGAAGTGGAACGCATGTGCAGACATGTGTTATACTTTATTCATACCTAGGGAACACAACATTCCATTTGTTTAAATCAAATGGTAGTGCCAAACCGAATTGGTGTGTTCCTGCAAATAGCTACCTAAGAGGAAAGAAGGAGAGCACGCCTTCTGACACAATTGTCCCCACAAGTACAAGGCATCCAATGTACTAGTGGACAATAGATTAATTACACGGTTAATAGAACTACTATATATATTGTTGTATCCACTATTGTAAAAACTAGTGGTGTGGGTTTATCTGTTAGAGTCCAAACCGTGTAATAGCTTTAGTTTATCTCTTAGCTATAATCTAGGTAATCTGTATCAACCAACTATCATTTCCGCCAAGGATAGTTGTGATTCTTTCTGATTTAATCAATAAAGAATAACCGTTGAAAATTACCTGTGACTCTATCTTATTTACTACAGAATACTAAACGTGTTTAACTGACTAGTTAATTAAGAAAAGAATTGTATTCACCCCCCCTCTACAATACTCCTGTTGTTATTAAGGGACCAACACTACCCGTTAAAGTTCATACTTAATAGCTTAGTACGAAAATCAATTACTAGCATCCAAATAATACTCAACCATGGAAAATTATTGCATTTCACACTCCACTATTTTACATAAGCTTATCTTACATCAAACATTAAGCAAACCACACTAGTAATATTATACAAAACATTATTTGATCCCATGGTTTTAAACAACGGTGCATCATTCAGCATATATCCCAAAACGTTTATGTTCAGGGAATCCCCCAACGCGAATCCTAGCTGTCTCCCTACGTTTTGGCTGAGGGGCCGAAGAACTAGATGCCGGGATTGCACTAATAGGAATAGCGGGGATAGGGGTGGTAGTGTCCAGTGAAGTTGGTGCCACAACATCCTCACTAATCTCGGGATTTGGATTTTCTAATTCATTAGCCTTTCATTTCTTTACTAGTTTGATCTCATCTTTCGTAATTTCACGTTTTTCTTCCTCCTCCGGTTCACTTTCCGGTTCCTCTATAGTTGGTTCATCTGGATATTGTGAGTCTTCCCCAAAGATATCGGTTTCGTCATCGGATAGGTTAATGACTGTAATACCATATGGGGAATCGGGTTCGGAGTCGCTGAATATGATAATAAGTTCTGAGCCGGACATCTATCACACAACAACTAGCAAGTTAGTACCTCATAATATTTACATAACAATTTTTAACCAACAATGATAAGCAATATTTTTTTTTAACATCCGACACGGTCAAAGTCCAGACTTACTAATGCATCCTAATGACTTATCAATTAGACACACTAATGTAAACCTGGTTCGCTAAGACCACCGCTCTGATACCACATGAGACGACCCGACCTTAACCAAAAGGACGAATACAATAACATATGATTTCATTGCGAGGTATTGACCTCTATATGCGACGTTTTCAAAAATGCATTCGTTTTTACAATACAAACCATAACTTTTATTTAAAAACCAAGGTTTTAACAACATAATAATGATTACCGCCTAGCGATAATCTTGGCCATACAAACTTTACATTTAATGACAACAACACGATTTCCAACATATTTTACATTACAAATCTTCCGATATGCAGTTTTATTTTTGACACAAATATGCGAACTCCAAATCTTGCTTAAGTTCAACATGATGCAGCGGAAGCTTCTAGTTATCACCTGAGAATAGACATGCTTAAAACGTCAACATAAAGTTGGTGAGATATAGGTTTAATGCCGGCAGTGAATAATATAGACCACAAGATTTCATATTTATAAACATAAAAATATTCTAAGTGGTTGAGCACCTGGTAACCATACTTAACATTTAATCATCGTCACATATTCCCATCCATATAACATCATACACCATACCAGGTGTAATATAAAAACGAAGTACTGTGCAACCGTTTAGAACTGGTCGTCCAGCTCCGGTTGGGGTTGTCAGGCCCGATAGATCTATCAACAGGATTCGCGTTTACAATACCACATGTAAATTGTAGTTACCAAGCTACAGGGAAGTATGCCAAAACTCACCCCAACATAGAATTTATATTTTTGATCACTTGTGTTTATAACGTAAATCATAAAATGCATGTATTCTCATCCCGAAATATTTAGAGTTTAAAAGTGGGACTATATACTCACTTTTGTCTTGAAGATAATAACACGACTTGGTCTCCGATTGATATCACGAACCTAACCATATGTAATATATCAATATATTTTCTTTTTAAGTAACCGTTACATATATATATATATATATATATATATATATATATATATATATATATATATATATATATATATATATATATATACTTTTTAATACTTTCTTAGTTCGTAGTTAGCAGTCCGATGTTAGTGGTTCACAATTAGTTGCTTAAATAAAATAAATAAAGACCCCATCGTATTCATATTGATCGGAATTAATCTTGACCCATGGTACCGTGTTGTCAAATGATGTATTTCGTACATAAAGTACCGGTGTTGTCAAATGACGTGTGGCGTACGTTCATGAGGTCTTATGATTAATCTTCTCGTGTTGTTTACGGGTGGTCCTGAAATATATAAAATTAAATCATGAGTAAATATATATGAAATATCATATTAATTAGGAAAGATATGATTTATTTAATTTTTCTCCAATTATTTTCGTTGTTAAACAAGCTTTGGACACCCGATCTTATTTTAGTCGTAGTTTCTTCGTTACAACTCCGTTTTTGTTGATTCAACTTGCCATCTCCTTGGATCGAGTCAAAATTTAAGAATATGAACTGTAAATACCATGGTTTATATTCGGGATCACAGGTTATAGTCCAAACTCTAGGTGAATCTTATGAAAGTAATCATTTTTGTCATAAAAACAACATTTAATGGTCATTTTTCTAAAAATACTTATACTTTGAATTAAACCATGAAATTTTTATGTGTTAACATATTCATAAGAAATATCATTTTTCCAGAACATGAACTTCTAATTTAAAGTTCAAGATGGTTTTTAATTATCCAACCCAAAACAGCCCCCGGTTACACTCCGACGCCGTAGATTCAGTTTTAAGGTGTTCTTTGTAAAAACAAGTTGTATCTTGTTAAGTTGGCATATCATTATGATATATTATAGGTCTTGAAGTGTTTTAAAAGTTAAGTTAGAAGGATCTATTTAGTTTTGCAAACAAGTTTGAAATCATTCAAACTATGTTCTTGTTGTTAAAATTTTATATCACAAAATAAGATAGCTATATAAATATGAATCGAATAAAATTATGAACAAGGTTACTACCTCAAATTACTTGGACAAGATTGCTGTAAAAGATGAGTAAAATCCTAGAACCAAAAGAGTGGTGGAATTGGATTAAAAGGTTGGAAGTAAACTTGTGTTCTTGAAAAGATTTTTGAAGTGTTCTTGGAAAGGTTTTCTTATGGTGATTAAGTGAAGTTTTTGAAGCTAGTTCTTCATGAGGATTTGCTGAGATTGTGAGGAACACCTAAAGTTCCTAAGAGTGTATTTTTGGTTAGAGAAAATGTGTAGTAAAAATGAAAATGGAATGGGGTATAAATGGTGGTGAAAAGATGTATAAATTTGTAATGTTGTGAAAAAATCTTGTAATATGCCAAATTGATTAATCATGCATGCTAAGATCCAAAATTTACTGACTCATGGCTGATAATAAAGTGATTGTGATGTGTATATACCAATAGTAATACGTATAGAAGCTGCGTACACTACGAGTACATATACTCTAGGTATACGTGTAGAAATTTTTAAGGAAATAGAACAAGGATTCAAATATAGCTATCTTTTGTAAATATACTTATATTGTTTTATGTATGTAAGCCCTTTAAAAGTGATAAAATACATATCTATACAATGCATGTATAAGTATTATAGGTTATAAGTATTTATGTCGAAGAACGTTACGTATTGTTATCGTTTTGAAAACTTAAGTTAGTAGTTCCAAAATATACTTATAACTCATTGTTATTAGTACCCAATGAGATGTTAAACATTCTTAGATCATGTTAAATATATATAAATACATATATATACACAAACGTATAATTATCGTATGTTATATAGTTCGTGATATCATCGGTCAAATTGGACGGTCAAATGTTGTGTAAAACTCTTTTCAAAAACATAAATCTCAACAATTTGGATTGCTTATCATGTTGGTAAGGTTTAATTTATGTAAATATTAATCTTATAAGTGTAAAACGATCGGAAAAATCCGGGTCGTTACAAATGGGTTGGCTTCCTTTCCTTTTGCTTGATAAGTTTTTTTCCCTGCTCTCGTGCATCAATTCTATTCCAACTTTGAATTCACTAATGAACAATTGGTGAGGTTTCAAATCTATGACAGGCAACACGAGTATACTCTTGAACAATTTGGTATGCTATTGGGCGTACCATTTGAAGGTAAAAATATCTATTTTCCCAGTGAAGACCTCGAAGCTCTTCCTCAGGATATTCCAAAATAAGACATGGCCATACTTGTGTGTCGTAATGCGGTTCCATTCAGAACCATAGAACGTTCAGGCATCCTTGACGAATACCTTTGTCCGGGAAATATTGCTATAAGAAATGCACTTATTAGAGGTAACATGTACCACCGCGAACCAAACGTCACTCGATTATCAATGACCGAAGCATGTCTTCACTGGTGTATAACTCACAACATCCAAGCAAATATTGCTCATTTGGTCGCTTCCCGAATGAATCAACTTCGTTATGCAGAAACAAGACCTCATCTTCCGTACGGAGCATTTCTGAACCGTCTATTTACTAGTATTGGTGCGGTTGAAGGTCTGGTGGGACGACGTCCGATAGCCACGTTACCTATCGACCGGTCCTTCATCTCTGAAACATCAGCAGCATCGAGCTCAGGTTCTGAAAGTTGGTCCACTAAATCAGATGCTCGTAGTCATCCTCGTCGTCGTTATTAGTGTTTCAATACCATTAACTTTGTGGTCGTGTGCTTGAAGTGTGTTTAATTCAGTAAGTGTGTTTAAATTTAGTAAGTGTGTTTAATTTTAGTCGTGTGTTTAATTCAGTAAGTGTGTTTAAATGTACTCGTGTGCTTGACAGTGTTTGGTGTTTTAATAAAAGTGATGTTTAACAAAATAATCTTTTATGATTAGTAGTAGTAGTAGTAGTAATAATAATAATAATAATAATAATAATAATAATAATAATAACAATAATAATAATAATAATAATAATAATAATAATAATAATAATAATAATAATAATAGTAGTAGTAGTAGTAATTATGGATTAAATGACAATTGTTATTCAACATAACTAATAAAAACGATACAATTATACAAAAATAAAAACAATACAATTAATACTAACAAACGATACAATTAATACAAAAATAAAAACGGTACAATTAACACTAAAATAAAAACGATACAAATAATATTAAAATAAAAACGATACAATTAACACTAAAATTAAAATGATACAATTAATACTAAAATAAAAACGATACGATTAACACTAACAAACGATACAATTAATACAAAAATAAAAACGATACAATTAATACTAAAATAAAAACGATACGATTAACACTAAACTTAACTAAACTTAACAGTTTAGTTGACGGTAATTAAAACAACTTTACTCATCTTCCAACACTAAATAAAGAGAAATGCGATTAGAACGCCAGCTCAAGGTTTCTTTTATACCGTTCCACTGATCCTCTGTTCGGAGATATGTAGCAGACAATTCCGGAACACCGTCATCTTCGTAATACAAGACGTCCGTGTGTTCGAACGGAACCATTTCTCTCAAAAAGTATAGAAGGTCCTCTAAACCTACGTCGCGAACATCAATTTCTTCGAACGTAGATTTCGAACTACTGTTATAATCGTAGTCTCTCATTTGATTACGGAATCTACTTCCGTAATACACGTCGAAAGAGACAATCATCGGCGGAACGGTAACCATTTTCGTTGTATTTAATTGTGTATGAGGGTAAAAATATATGTAGTGTTAATTAGTTATATATCTCTACCCTTACTTATAGAATCTGTAACACACCTTTTGCGGCGCACACATACTACGACGCACCGAAACTAGCGGGAAGAAAAAAAACTAGCGGGAACTAGTTTGGAGGGAAAAAATAAGCGCCAAAAACTTTTACGTCGAAGTATTAGCGGCGATCGTCGCCGCAATTACGTATGGTCCCACATTTTCAACTTTGACCAGAATTAACCAGCGAAGGAAAAAAGGAAAAAAAATATGGTAAATTTATTAGCGGCGATGGATCGCCGCAATTGCGTGTAGGCCCAAACCAGCTGGCCAGAAGTCTGATTTTTTTGTCGTTTAGCGGCTCTTTTGCGGCGAGATTGGTGCGCCGCAAAAGCCTTCGTCGCGTATTCTCTTTTTTCTAGTAGTGGAGGTCCGTGAACGAATCCAGTAAAACCTCCCTATAGGGTCAATATATACCACCATTATTGGTGTTCAATTGTTTTAAAGAAAATCATGTCATCCCTAAGGATCGAACCCATGACCTCTCCCTATCCCATGACACAAAGTACATGGGGGGAACCGTTGGGCTATGCCCGCAAGTTCTTAATGTTGGATTAACATTCAAGGTTGTAAAAGTTGCGAGTCGGGGACGAGTCGGTCGTGACCTTGGAGAGACGAGTCGATCGAGTCAAGGAAGATAAGGGGACAAGTCGGGCGGTGACCAGCGGTGACCATTACTAAGAAATAATTGAGGCAATATTACACATAAATATATCAAGGGTTAAAGCCACAAATTGGTTATATACTTTCTCAAATGTCCCGATGTCGCCCATATACCCATTTGCGTCCTACTGTCGTCTACAAACTTTCAAAAAATATACCAATGTAAACATTTCGTTACCGGTTACCTGTTGAACCGATAAAGTTAATTATTTAACTTTTTTTTCATTTTATATGTCCCGATGTCGCCCATATACTTTCAGCTGTGTTCCGATGTCGCTCATATACTTTCAGGTTTCTGTTCCGATGTATCACCGACGTGTCATAACTACTTAGAAGCCACATCATCAATTGTTTTCGTTACAGGTAAAAAAAAGTATAGTGGGTGACATCGGTACATTTTTTGAAAGTTTGTGGACGACAGTGGGACGCAAATGGGTATATGGGCGACAATGGGACATTTAAGAAAGTATATAGCCAATTTGTGGCATTAACCCATATATCAAACATATATATATGGCAAAAAATCTAATTTTAAAAAAATATATATAATTTTTTATCTAACTGTGATTTTGACCAATTCGGCCTGACTCAGCCTGACTTTAACCGACTTTGACCGACTTTGACTCGACTACTTAGCATTATTGGCCGACTTTTAAGGCATTTTTGGGCGAGTTGAGACGAGCTAGTCCCCAAACCGAGGCCGACTTTTACAATAGTGTAAATGTTTAGACAAAAACTTGCAATAAGAATAGTACAATTAACGAAAAGGACCACATAAACTTTGTGCATCAGATTTACGTCTGATTTCATTAAATACCTTAAGTATTATATTATATATCCTTTATCAAAAGAATTACAAATGGACCACATGAACTTTGTCAATACTAAGAAGCAACAATTCAATTCAAACGAATACAATTAGTACATGAGATACAATATCATCTTACAAATTAATCAATTAAATATCAACAAAAACTAATTATAGTATTATACTGCCTAACTATTATAGCAGAACACTTGAATTATTCTTGTTCCTAACATGCAAAGTGGAATACATTAACATGCAGCAACTCAAATCAATTCAATTCAACTGAAGCATCAGGCACAATATCATTCAAACAAATTATTAGTTTATCAATACTAAAGAATTCATCAAATATCAACACAAAATCACAAACAATAAATAAATAAATAAATAGAACAAAATAACTCAATCGATATCAAAATATCATATATACCTTGGATTCAGCATAAACTCGAATTCCGTTGCAGAAACTGACCGGATCACGATTGCGTGTTTGGCGCCAACCATAAAACACATTGTTGGAGTCAACCTTGCCGTTGACGGTGACGTAAGAAATCCGGCGACGGTGTGACGACGGCGTAATGACGTTGTTGATTGAAGTGATCGACAATGAATTAGAAAGTGAATGATGCTGAATTACAGGGTTTATTAAACTTTGGTGCATTGTGTACTTATAATTTAGTGTGTGAAAATAGTGTGTGTAAATGTAAGTAGTTCCTACGATACTATCCAACGAGAAAACCAAACTAATATTTCATTTGGCTTTAGTTATAAGCCTAATTATAGATAGATTATAGATGATAGAGGATATAGATAGATTATAACGCTCCTTTATTTCTGTAACTATATTAAATTTATTCTAGAAGCACCTTAAAACTCATACTCCATCCATTAAGCGAATCTACTTTACACCTACTGGTCGTACGAAACACCACTAAAATACGCGATGTAGTGAAAATTTTTTTGAACTTTTAAATGGTGACAACATTGAATAATATACATTTTTTTAGTGACACCATTGAAATAAGACATCTAGTATCTAGTAGAAATTTTTTTAGAATTTTAACCTGTGACACCAGTAACTACCAATCATAAATTTGTCAGGTGAACGCCTAGGGCCCAGCGATTTAGAAGGCCCAAAATTTTGAGTATATGTAAATATAAAGAATTGATTAACTACTTTGCTTTTAAAAATGCTAGAAATATAGTTTTTTTTTTTTTTTTAATATTAGGTTAGTAATAATTAGAGGACGAATATTGAGAATAAAACACTTTGCTATCATGAGAGTGTTATCCTTTTACATGTATTAAAAAGTTAACATGTATAAGGGTAAATTTTTTTCTTCTAGCACCTTCTAAATTGTTGAGACGTCCTTGGTTTTAGTTAGCTCATAATGTTATTATGTTTACTACTCTCGAGCCATATCGCCTTGTAGTTGTTTTGTATCCATTTAGCAGGTTCTTTTATTTTTCGACAAAAGTTTCAAATTTTTAATAGTAATCGTTACTTTTAGCAACAAAAAAAAAAAAAAAAATAAATAAATAAATAAATAAAAAAATAAATACTCCAACCGATAAAATCAATTTGATACCGATACGATTCCAGTATTTGTATAATAAAAAGTGGTACCATGCATATTCGTTTAGTACCAAAATTAATAAAAATATAAATATATATTAAAGTACTAAACAATTCAAAACAAACACGAGTTATATATCAATACAAGTAACTATCAAAATATAAATGTACTAAATCATGTAAGCTTTAAACATAAATGTTTAACGTTGAGAACTCAAAGAAAAGTATCATTGAATTATAAGAGTATCAAATCGTACAAGCGATTAATTAACACAATATAATATGAAAGTACTAAAATATATAACGACCCATTTTTTGTGTCCCTCTTGGTTTGAGACTAGAATGAAGTTACTGTGATGTGGTCCAGCGGTTGGTGGTCTGCCTTCTTTAGGGAGGTCAGGAGTTCGACCCCCATTGGCTACACAATAAAAACACAATTTTATCCCTGCCATGAAGCATCCACCCATGTCACCTTTTCCATATCGTTTGGGGGGGTAAAGGGGAGGGGATTTTACTTGGCCATGCCCTTGGATCGGTTTCAAGGTTTCCTCCCGGACAGCGATGGGGGCGGGGTTTATCGATGCATCGGCATAGTCGAAACGGGAGATGATCGAAACGGGTGGTTAAAGTCCCCTTCGGGTGATCCCAATCGCTGTAAAAAAAAGAAAAAAGAATGAAGTTATAAGTAAATGGTTTAACGTCTTTACCCAAAAAAAAGTAAATGGTGTAA